>NC_050587.1:35967500-36325000 GCF_013368585.1 Megalops cyprinoides | reverse complement strand
ACTGAATTATGGGTATACAGGTTCCCAGACAGACCCACTGTCACTACTGGTCAAGGAATCAATATCCCTGGACCTCACCATCTCCCTGGATGACACCTTCTTGACCCCCCTTAAGACTGCAGAAAAATTTTCCACAGCACACTGGCCAGTCCTGGAATACCCCGAACCTGGTCCCCCTGTCACTTCAATAAAGCAAATAAAAGAAGAATCTGCCATTAATCATAACCAATGGCACTGCTTTCAGCTGTGGATCCAGGCCTTGGTGCTAGCCCCACTGAGCCACTGAAGCTAGCCCCTGCTAGGCCTCCGCCCCAACACCAAGCGACCGCTCCTGCTCATTCAGAACTCTCCCCGCCAAATCTTTCCTATCGCCATCTAACCTTGGGCTGTACCTCTCCTGACCTCAATGCTGCGAACTAAAGCCTAATATTTTAGCCTATACTACAGAATCTGCTGCCAAACCCTCACTTGGCACAGGCACATCCAAGCTGGGCCGGTGCTATGGGTGTGCTTAGGGGTGGACTGCACCCCCAGTTGACTCCTTATATCCCGATGTCTACATAGTATTTATTATGTTTTTTAAGATATGACGTTTTGTGCCCCGCCATGGATTGTAAGTGTGCCCCTCTGTATTTTCTCCAGGCACCGAGCCTGCATCAGGGCCTCGAGCACGCCGCTGTCACGTTGCCCCCCCCCGGCGGGGGTGGCGGCCTGCCGACCGGGGGACTTACGCTGCTGTTGGGGCTGAACTCCAGGCTGAGGACGTGCACCTCGCCCCCGTCTCTGGCGTAGCTGCTCCAGCAGCCGGGCGACACGTCCTGGACCACACGGATCCACTCGTTCCGGTTATTCTCCACCTCCAGGGGCTCGCAGATCATCTGGGATACTAACAGGGACACAGGGAGGGTAAGACCAGTAAGTAAGTAAGTCACTTGTAAGTCGCTTTGGATAAAAGCATCTGCCGAATCAGTAAGTGCAAATGTAAACGTGACATTAAGAACAACCCATATTACAGGCAGAGGTGTTTCTAATAAAGGTGTTTCTGTTAGCAAATAAAACCCAGGAATATGTTTCAGCTGGACAGACTGTACAGTACTGTGCCGAGCATTTTACTGGCAGCTGGTGAGCTACAAATTGGGGATGCAGAGAATTTCCCTTTATTTGATTATTAAAACTACAGACTTTCTGATATATTTTTTTTTTAACGATTAACAAGCAGCCCTATTTGTTATGCATAATTTACAAAGCAGAGAAATTTAAATAAGGCCAATTAGCAGCTGATTTTTTTTTTCCTGATTGCATCTGTGATATGTTTAGCTTTGAGCGTTTAAAATTTTAGATTAAACATAAAAAAACACTTCAAATAGGAAGAAATCACTGATCTATTTCTTGTCACAATGGTTTTGTGTAAATATATCTCTTTGTCATAATTAAAATTTCCCAGGTGTACAACGGGTCTAATACATTAGGCACAATATTAGTAAAAAGGAATCAGTTGGTGATGGGTGAGCCTAGCTCAGCTTCACAAGCTTGTTACATACATCTACAATCAAAAGCACATTGAGACGTTTTACCAGTTTCAAGGTAAGCTCACTGTTGCCTCTGCTTGCTCATAGTACACCACAGAAATTGCTACATATAAAGCTTGTAAGGTACACTCACTCACAAAAATAATTCCTAAAGTTCATTCTCAAGGACTTTGAAAGAAAACATCAGTAAATTTATTCAGCTTATTCACCCACTTAGCTTTAACTGACAATTGTTTTAGTCAGAGTAAGGCCCAAGGTTCCATTTGCATAGCACCCCGGCTCCCCTTTACAAGCATAAAAATTCTCTTGAAGAGTAAATATTCACTAAAATTAAAAACTTGTCATAAACAAGGAATTTACACTAGATGTGAAGTGAGCTATGCTTCACTGTGGCCAGGGTGTTCATCATCCATACAAGCACTGCAAGTACACCTGGCATAGGTCTCTTGCATAGGCCTATTGCATTCTGAACATGGCTCAAGAGGACCAAACAGAAGCATATCCTTGTGAGCACGTTTATTGCCCTACAGAGGATTGGCAAATTAGGATGTTCTCCTTTGAGAATGCCTTCGACAAATAAACACCGCAGCCAAAGAAAGCTCTTCGCCTTTTGTCTTATTGTCTTGTTGCAGAGGAACGTTCCAAAAAAATAAAAAGGGCCCAGCAGAGCTCCCGTTTTCCACAGGGGAAGGAGGCGGTTACCACTGCCGCTGTGAGCAGGGGCATAATCAACGTTCAGAAACAACAAATCATGACAGACAGGAACATGCCTTCAGTTCATTTGGAGTCCCATTGTCAGACACAGCTTTAAAGTCAAAGGGGGAGTTTCCCACTGAATCAGTGCTTAGTCAGGGAGACACAAGCACTGTTAATTTACAGCCTCTGTGTGTTCAAAACATGCGCTGGGGGTGGGGGGGCAGCCCTCTTAGTAGGAGTACTGTTGAAATAATTTATTTTCTTTATTTGGCTCCTTTTTTTTTGTCGCCCCCACCCCCCTCCCCACTCGGGGAGTATCCTGTTGGTGGTCAATAAATATTTCCCAAGAAGTCCTTCCTCAGGAAGAGGGGGTCAGGTGTCATTTCCTACCAGTCTCCAGCCCGGCCCGATCCCTGCCCCGTCCGATTTCAGGCTGGCGAAAGATGGCCACTCTGATTGGCTCTTTATCTGCTGAGCGTGGCGTCACGGGGGGCCCGGCGTCAGTGCAGAGGCGCAACAGCATTCGGGCTGGATGCACCGCTGGCTGGCCTAGTCTCCGCGGCATCAGACAGTCTGTCTCCCCAAACACGTCTCGATGCTAATCTGAGATTATCACTCCGCAGATTAACCCTGTTATTATCCCCTCCACAGGACAAACAAACTCTGGGATATTAAGCAGGGTGTGATATCAGACAAAGGCTCTCTGATAAAAAACTAAGCAACCCCAGGGCAAGATTGCAGTTGGCAAATAAACCCTACACGAGCCAATGTTTTGGTTTACGGCAGGTGCATCTGCCTTCATCATTTACTTTCAGATACTCGCAGAACATTTTTTTCAGCAATATTCATATGAATTTCAAGATCCAATTAGACACACATGTTAAACAACAAGTGAAATCAACCAATGACATTTTTAGAAACCACTCTTTAACAGAGTTTAGGAAATATAAAATCAAATGGTTTGTAAAACAAAATGGTTAGGCCATTAAGGAAAGGGTTGTAAACCATGTGACATCCATGTAGTACTCTTGGATTCATTCACATATGAATCCATCTGATAATAAAATGTAAATCAAGGGCCTCCTTCAAACATGCTAGGTCCCCAGAGTGGAACTTGAATTCAAAATATTCACATTTACATTTATTCATTTAGCAGACGCTTTTATCCAAAGCGACTTACATAGGTTACAGTTCTTTACAATGTTATCCATTGATACAGCTGGATATTTACTGGATATTCACAGTGCTTGAAATAATATTCACCATTGAGCACAGATGTATTAAACTTCATGTGATCATTTTACACTCATACTGTATGTGCTTACATTAAGCAAGCACATGTATACGCATAAGCATTCTACAGAAGCCGTGTACACCGCAGAGTACACACATGAAAACACTGAAAGAGGATTCAAAAAGGAGTGAATATCAGCAAAAGTATCCATACTGCTTAAAAATTCAAATATGCAATGAATATATTGCTAGAGGATATGGCTAACACTGAAGTTACATGATAATTAATGTTACTAGTGGGAAGTGTAAAATTACACTCGGATGAGTGACATACTTCACTTTAAAAGTGACTTACAATTATGTAATCCTGGCAGTGCTCAGTGACCAAAGCAATACACAGACCATATATACAGCTATATACAGACCAGCGAAATATCATTTCCATTTTCTCAGCATGCAGAAGCATTTATGTTATGTTAAGGATCCCATCCTTGTGTTATAACACACTCAAGCCTTTGATTCATCTTTCTGTTCTGGCTTCCTGAAGTGACGGCAAAGACACCTTTGGGAAGCCTGCTCGTGGACCTCAAAACACAGGCTGGATAAAGTAAACAGAAACCAATGAGAGAGCGATGACCCAGTTCCCATGGTCAGCATGGCTCAGATGCAGCTGGAATTCAGAGTGAATTCACAACTCAGTTCTGTGTAAATGCCTTTCTCCATGTAAAGGCTATTGTGCAGTGTCCCGCTGTATAAATATGCGCACAAAAGATATCAGTCTCCAGTCATCACCACTTTTAACTACAGCTTAGCGACTGTCTACTGAATCCTGTCAACAATAATCTTTAAGTTTTACTTACAAATAAATTTTGTGTTACTTTTTCAATGCAAACACACTGGTTTCTCACCCACTTTGGAGATTGCTGAACGCAACTATGTTTGTCGAGGAAAAAGAACAGCACAGAATTTATCTGTGACTCAGCACTGAGGTTAAATGTTGATTGAACCCACGGGTACATCACACTGCTTCTTATTCTCCACATTATCAGTGCAGTCAGCTGCCCTGCAGCCCTCCTGTGGTGTACTGCGGGGACGAAAACACCGATCCACAGGCCGTGTCCGTTTAGACATTAGCTTGAGGAAATCAGATTTGTTTCTTTTTGTTCTGCAGGGCAGCATTTGGATCACCTAGCCCCGGGGTTCAGTGTTGCAATGCAGCCTGGGAAAAAAATTTCCCTTACTGAGAGGCAGTTGTATTTGTCGACCGGGCCGTGTACCCTGGTCTGCTCCACAACTTCCTGTCTACAATGGCAACAGGAAATGCCCTGTTTAGACGTCGCGCTGATGACAGTGGGTACCTGCATGGGACAGCAACACTGTCACCATCATTGAGGGGGAAAAAAAACATTTAACATGCATATGTGTGTGTGTGTGTGTGTCTGTATCTGTACTGGTGTCCATGCATAAATGTGGTGTGTTTGTGGTGTGTGTCAGATAACCATATGTGTTTCTCTCTATGCATGAGTGTGTACTCTGTGTGTGTGTGTCTGTGTGTGTGTGGGTGTGCTGGGCCAGGTGATAGATAAAAGAAATCTCAGCCACCTGAGAATCACAGAGCTCACAATATCATGCATGAGAAGCCAAGCCTCCCATCACACTCACCACGCGGAGAGACCCGGAAATACCGAGGACCTCACTAAGCAGTTCTGCGTTAAATGAGCTATGAGGCCCGCTGGATTCCCCTTGTCTTTATCAATTCCTATCAGGCCCTTCAATTTTCTTTTCCATGAGAGAGAACGTTTATGCCGAGAAGTGGCTCCCGGGCCCTCGCTACGTATTCACGAGTGAAAACGCAAAGAAGGTGACTCTCGGTTCACATCGTGGGTCTCTATCATCACAGCCGTGATTATCTCATTAAGTAGGTCCTTCAATGCATTCTCCAGAGTAGCTCCCTAGAAAGCTAATGCCCTGTTTTTTTTTTCTTCCGCTGTCCCCCTTTTTTTTTCCTTGTAAGTGCATGCAGTGATATCTGTCTTAGAGCGCTCACTTTGCCCCCTCACATTGTTCTGTTTAACCTCTCGACCTGACACTGAGCCAACACAAACGTTTGAAGGAGAAGTCATCACCAAACCGTTCTCCGGGGGGTGGGGGGGGGGGGGGGGGGGGGGGGGGGGGCAGATGAGTGGATCACGTTGAAATTGCACAATCCCGAAAAGCACACAAAGACTCCCCTCTGACATCATACAGCAAATCCAAACTCCCTCGCTCTGTGTTAAGTCTGAAATGAGATGTGGAATTAAGGAGTTTGTAAAATTCCGAAGCCTTGCATCTGAGTGGATGGACCAATCTCAGTTCTGATTGGACAGGTTCTTGGTCAGATTTACTTTATCTGAGCATTTTCTACCACAATCAATGTTGTTCACAAGCTCCATTTAAAATGCCACATTTAAACACAGTGTTGGTGTTTATTTCATTTCCTGTATCAAAACTTAACAAACGTCAACCAAAAACAGATATTCACTGTACCTAACTCTCCATGATGCAGTACCTAACCTAACTTTTTTGCAGAAAAGTAAGAAAATCAAACATTTACATTTATCTAAGTACAATCTTACACCATGCAACCACTTCCTGTTTCAAAATTTTAAAAAGAGCAATGTCAGGCCAGCACATATTCTTCGTCAGCAGTATGAAGACCTTTGCCGTAAATACATTTCTGAGAACTGACTGTAGAGTTAATATTTTTATGAAACCTCCCTGAACTACAATGAGGCATTTCCTGCAGAGGGGGGCTTCCTTTATTGAGTTCTCTCTCAGAAAAAAAGGAGCTTGATTTTAGTAGCCTTCTATCAATGGCCTTGCAAATTCATGGCCTGCTAATGTAAGCATTTTCTGGGTACTTGCGTTTGAGGTAAACACTTTTTTTTTCCTCACTATTTTTGACTCCCAGGTTCAAAATAACTTTAAGGAAGCACATTCTTCTCTCTCTTTCCTCTGATTGGCTATTCTCTGCTGCCATGACAAATACAGCGTGTTCAGCAAAAAAACCCTAAACCCTGTTTAGATTATTAATGGCGTGTTCATGAGAAAGAAAAATTATCCGCACGAGCGATTGTCGGTACCATGCACTCCACAGCCCAGCTCATGACTCAATTCTGCTGTCCTACACACAACACATTACATTTTGCTTAGCTGAAGCTTTCATCCAGAGCAATTTACATAGTTTACACTTAATCCAATTATGTAGCTGGTTATTTTGCTGATGCCCAAGGCAACTGCATAGGGGTATGACAGCACTGCCCTACCTGGGAGTTCAAGGGCCTTTGTTTGCAAGCCCTCCTCCTTTGCCAGTACACCACACACTGACCTTGGGCCTCAGAGCGGCACAGGGTTCGAAACACACTGCAAGGCGTCCAGAGGGAGGAGCCGGCATCGCGGTCACAGTGAGGCTGGATAAACTGTTTGTGTCCCGGGTTAGGGCGGAGCAACGGGAGGGCGGGGGGCAGTTGGTGGTGGTGGGGTTGGGGGGGGGGGGGGGGGGGGGGGGGGTTCAGCTCCACACACCTATTGTCCCGCGGTTTCCTTGGCAGCAGACTGAGGTCTAACCATCCAGCGGAAGGTAAACAAGCCCTTATCAGAGTCCTGCAGAGGCCTGTGGTGTCCCCTGGTCTCTGACCCAGCTATGCCACCTCTCTCCCGTACCGAACATCGCCACAATTTCGCTAATAATAATAATAATAATAATGATAATAATAATCACTTACCATCAAAAAGGAGGTCTACACACTCATTTTGGTTCAGTTCACATCACAGCGGTCCAGAGTCAGATGCCATTCAAGATTGCTTGTAATTGCATCTCTTTACAACCTCAGAAATCTCATTTTTTTTAGAAATCGCATTTGGTCGGAAATGACAGCTATCCATGGTGTAACACCCCTTCCCCGTGCCACCCTGTTTGTCTCTCCCAGACAAGCGTCTCCGAATTTGTCTTAATGCCATCTCAGATCGTATCCCTGTAGCAGTGTCTGATTGCTCTGTGAGCCCACTCCTTTCATTTAGTCTAATAAAATATGCTGCTTTACAAGGGTTTGCACGTCTTTTAGGCAAGCAGTCGTAACGTTGAAAAAAAAAATTAATCAGTGAGTACCAGAGAGTACCTGCCTCGTCACCAAAGAATGTACTGTATATATGTACAATGTCCACCGGAGGGAAATTATCTGAGGATTAATTACTGATGAGCACACCCTACAGAAGTGTGAATATGAATAAGGATCAGGAGAGATATTGTGCGCTCACACGCCCACATCTCTTTCTCTGGCACATAATCCCTGTCGGTCTGGCTTGGTTGTCTTAATGCCTCCTAACTCGCTGAAAGCTGAGACCAGGCGAGGAGTGAAAGTTGATTTGCTGTGATTGGTTGGTGGGGGGGGCTGGAGCTCCAGGGGGGGCTTAGCGCTCCCTGCAGGCCGCACAGCCCGGGCACCGAGGGGCCGCTGGAGATAAGGCCGCAAAACTCTGCGCGCTTATCTACGCAGACGACGGCAGCCCCCTGGCACGGACACGGGAGGGCTGCGTTTGGCGGGCAGTTTTATCTTGGCCCGCCGCTAATGAGCCGTTCAGGGCCCATGCCACCAGCGGCCTGCCTGGGGGACCCGGGCACACCGCTGGGGGGGTCTGTGTGGGCACTACCCTGCACCTAATTGGAGTGGAGGAACTGCGCAGCCTAACTGCGAGGACTGTGTTCTGCACGGACTTGTGGGAGGACTAGCAGAGTGAGACTAAGACAGTGGTCAGTCCCAGAGAGACACAGACCAACAAGTTTTTACAGATGACCCTCAAACGTCAAACCCGACAAACCCGAGTAAGTAATAACCACCTGAACCTTGGAACAAAAGCCAGATTGTATCACCTTCTTAAGCAGACATCCTTACCAACAGGGACCTGCATAACTAACTAGTTTTACTGAAACAGTTTAAGTTTGCCATCTCGCTCAAGGTTACAAACCCCAGCTCGTAACCAGTACTCCACACTGCTGCATTTGACCTTCATGTGTCAGATCTAATGTGCTCTCTCTCCTGTTGGGAATTCCCTGTGAAATGTTTTTTAATGATAGACGGGTAATGACTCTTATGTCTCATCCCACCGGCACACAGACAGATAACATCAACATCTGTCTCCACAGACTGAGTGATAAGCAGCCAAGCCTCACCTCAGGATCCATAACATATTTTTGTAATAACAACGTCCCCCACGTAATCGTGTTTATCGATGTTTTAGATGGGGCGCTTTTTAACATCACCTTTTATCTCACAAAATAAACAGCTTTCATCCAGGAATGTATTATTCACGAGTAGGGGGGGGTGGGGGAATGGGGGTCGGGGGTGGGGGGATGTGGTTTGTCTTTGTAGGACAGACGGCATTGCCACGTTCGATGCCCCCCCCCCCCCCCCCCCCCCCCCCCCCCCCCTGGCGTGACTGAGTGAGGAGAGCGCCATGGTCAGCGTAGCTACTAAAAAAGGAAAAGAGTCAGAGAATGGATTGTTAATTGCCGCGGCGAGATAGAAATCGGTCTCCAAGGGCGACAAGTGGTCGCGTCTGTGGGTCTCCCTGCCACCCTGTCTCGGCACGGGAGCGAGTGGAAGTGGTTTATTTAGACTCCACACGCCATTTTTAACAGAGGCGGATTTTTTTTTTCTGTTTGTTTTTTCCTTTTCGGACCTTCTAAGAGTCCGTCTGTCATCTCTCAGACTTTATGCCCCCCCCCATGCCTCCCTCCCTCTCCCTCCCTCCCTCTCCTTCTCTCTCTCTTTCCCTCTCTCTATCGGACTCCAGCGTTCTCAGATGGTTATATAATGCACACCCCCTCCAACAGTGCTTCCTGAGGATGTAGGTCCTTGTGGCTCCCCTGCTTAACCACCCCCCCCCCCACCCCCCCCAACCCTCGTCCAGACTTGACTTCCCTCAAGGCCCCCTTCAGGCTCCTCTCCCTCCCTTTCAAGCTCTTGCTAATCGCTTTTGTACTTTTCCTTCTGCCCGTGGACCCAGGGGTGGTGGTGCTCGTTAGGGGGGGTCAGGGGGTCTGGGGGGCGCAGTTGTGGGCAGGGGTGTTTAGAAAGAAGCTGGAGCTCATTGGTGGCCACAACAGTAAGGCAGCAGCATGCTGACACCGGGTGCCACTGCTGGGAAGCAATGATTCTTATGCCGGGCACCGCCAGAACAATCCGAAAGGTCCACGGGTGTATCTCTCCCAGCCATCAGTAAACTAGGCCTACACTTCAATTATGACTGTGGAGACTAATATATTTTCTAATATATTCACTTTTTTATCTGAATAGATATGATAAATGAATATAGATGAATTTAGCACAGCTCAGCAGTCACCAAGATTAATCTTTGAATAACTCTTGCATTTATCTAGTTCTAGTTTATCTCGTCGAAATTAAGAAAAGATATTCACTGAGTCCAGTTTGTCATCTGTTTTTTTTTTTTTAGGAAAAATGTGGAATAGGCTACAAAAAAATCTGCACAGCATAGCAACCAGGAGCTCAGTTACAGTGTGCTGAGACATCAGAATGTTTGCTACAATGAGAGGTTCTTCATTATTACATTATCAGAGCAGGTAAAATTAACCTACAGACCTTTCACAATCCTGGCGATAGTGTTGGACTACCTGAACGTGAAAAGAACAATTCAGAACCCTTTCAAATACATGGCATTCTACAGTCTCTCAAAGGAGATCTTCGGGTTTAAAGGAACGTTGACTCTTAAAAGAAAACTTATTGCCGATGTAAAGCACTTGGTTAAGGTGTCTTTGTCGGTAAAAGCAGAAACACAGACAACGTTTAGTATGTATTTAACCACTGCCCCTAATAAAAACACCTGAGAAAATATATAATCTAAAACTGACCACGAAAACAAAGTCTCTCAGCAGGAGATTCTCTCTAATCCCTTCCAAAACCCTTCCAATCCCCCTCCTAACTTTACGCACACCTGTCCGCTGACGGAGCGCCGTCTCATTGGTTGACGGTTGTCTCACCTGAGGTCGCGACGTTGAGTAGCAGCAGAAGCGCAACAATGCTGGGTCTCTCCATCTCGTTGGCGTGGCGGGAGGTCTGCGCAAGGTGTTCGTTCTAGCCGGTGTCAAGATGCTCAGGGAGCAGGCGAGATGTCCAGGGCGAAAGGCAGTGTGACAATGACCGTGGAAGTCGTTCCGTTTGTGAGGCGTAGCTACGCAAATCCAGCCTTGATACGTCTTGGGTAACTGTGGGAGGAGGCGCGCATATATGATAGTCTGAATTATGCAAGTGTTGATTTTTTTTTTTTCTCAAACAAATTTAAATTTGTTTACGCCCCCTTCCTCCATGCCCTCTGGACTGTGGAACAATCTGCTCGTAGGCTACTGACTAGATAACATTTTGTTCTTTCTGCCACTCCAGAGTATGCGTAAAGGGCTATACACAATAACTGAACGCTTTTGTCTAAGCAAAGTGCTTGTATTCTTCTTACGAACTGCTATCTTCTTAATTATAATCAGAATCTTAGGTCAACACTTTATTACAACTAACAGCCAAGATCAGAGGCAATATGAAATTTAGCAATCATAAACCAATTTACCGCCAAAAGTAGAGACTGGCCAAGCACAGACTGCACTCTAAGCGGAACAACCAATTATAGTGACGGGGTCGTAAGTACTTGTAAGTACCAAATTTAGAACCACTGGTTTCTGATTTCATTCTTTTCCATTCTCTCTTCATTTCTGATGAGATGGGATGTAATGTAATGTAATCTCATGTCGCCTTATAAACTGCCAAAACGTTCACATCCAAAGTACTGGGAAGTAGACAGAGCAGAAGTTAACTACAGAACTGCACTCTGCCTTCGCTACCCATAGTGACATTACAAAGACGTCGAATGTTTTGCATTCCTTTAATATTTGAGAACAAATGTATTCTAACCAAATGCGTGTAAATTTCATTCTGTGGGATTATTAAGGTCATTTTGTCATTATTATTGTCTTCGTGCGAAGGCTGCGTTTTATTCACACAGTTTTAACCTTTCACATCTCGTAATATTTTACCTTATCACGTGAGACATAAAGGGAAGTTAAATATAGTTCAATTTATATATCTCCATGTAAAAATTATGTCAAAAGTACTCCTATAAACTGCATTTCTATAGTTCCTTGTCTTAGTCAGAAAAGAGAACATGTTTCATGTAATTTCATTATAATGAATAACCCGCCAGAAAAATAGGCCTACTTTATAAATTAGCTGTCAATAATGATGTAGTTGTATTCGCACAATGCTATTCTTCGATGCCATGCTATGCGCTAGGAACGCAGGGGTTATTCGTTGGTCAACAAGTTTTGGCCGACTCTCTCCGGAAACCGCACGGCGTCGTTTTCTTTAAATAATATTACAATGAAGAAATCTGATAAGCCGCGGAGCCTGTTCTTGTTACATTGATTAATATAGCGGGGGGAAAGGGACTCTGTAAGCTATTTATCAGCCAAAGTAAAAAGTAACGTTCTTTTCAAAACCCTGAATTTAGGTTAATATTATTCGAATATTGTTATGGACACATAATTCATGCAGCTATAACACTATTCTCATATCTGTAAAGAGAACAGTCTTACGTGAGAACACATTTCTTTGCATCTACTTACAAGCTCTTGATTTCTTTATAGACTAACTCCGATAGACACATCTTAAGTGTTTCAAAATAAATACGCTAGAATCCGACTTGTTTCTTAACAGCACCTTGTAGAAAATACAGCAAATATGTGATTTTAGAGATACATAACATGTGTTTCGTTCTCTCAACTTTTACAATAGTCTGTATTTTGGCAGATAACGAATTGGGTTTCAAAATTAAAATTAAACTCTCAGACTAGTTCCCCACAAAACAGAATTAGAAAAAAAATCCAAGTGCTTCCAGACCTTCCATTGAACCAACCGCAACCAAAGTCCGCAACACACCGCAAAAGCGGTATCACTGATCCACTGAATAAAAGTTCTGTAAGTTATTAGTGTGTTCAAATATTCACGGTCATTACACAGTAAAAACGTGATACTTACATATTTAAGCAGAACGACCCAGCTTTATAGTTTGTAAATCCACGCACACAGAGGCAGCGGACAGTCCAGAGAACTTCCACAAAGTTTCTGAATTGACTGAGCGACCGCAGACTGACTTTTTGTACCACTCCCACTGGCACGGGCAGTGGGGTTCGTCACTCAGGCGAGCAGGCGGAGAGCTGGCCAACGGGAGCCGCGCGTTCCACCGAATGGGAGGCACAGTGATGTCCGGTACTCGACTCTGAATACCTCCAGAGGTAAGTGAGATGAATCAATGGTTATTTGAGTCATTTTGCATGATATCATAAGATGATTCATTTAACATTCTGAATAACTCACACAATAGCTCACGTAGTAATGGTAATAATAGGAACAGGACTACTAGTAGTATTAACACAGTAATAATAGTAGGAATATCCCACGATTACTTCGAACAGTTTTGCTTGGTAGTTACTAGACGAATAGGGACATTAGCGTGTTAACGGCTCGGGAAAGACGTTACTTAAAAATCGATTTTGTTTGTACCATACAATGCCCTCTTGAGGTAAAAAAAAAAAGGGAAGTCCCTCTGCAACCATGTGTCATTGTAAAAATCTTACCATATCAAGATACAGCTTCTACAAATTAAATCCCAAAATATCTGGAAAGGGGGTGAGCAAATATCCCAGAATACATAGAATGACAGAAGGTATTTCCCAGTTTAGTCACTACAGAAGTAATTAAAATTGAATACATAATATCTATGTGACATGAATTTATTAGTTTCCATGTTAATGGATTAAATCACCTTAAAATATACATTTGACATTTGATATTTGACATTTGAAAGTACTTGGTAAAATCAGTAGGGACCTCAACTTACACTCATGAATTGTTGTCTAAGAGAGTGAAATCTCTTAGCTACAACAGAATATGATGATCGCATTTCTACCCTTTTCCCTTCTGGTATTTCAATATAGAATTCTTTTGTAATTTCATACATCTCAGTGAACATCTCACACATTATTCATTATTAATTGGTTATCATTTCTGGAGGATAATTAATTTTGGAACTGTATGGCTTTATTTTAAATCTCTAGCAAAAGGTGGTAACAGATGACTGAAATCATTGGTTTAATTGGGTATTTAGGTTGATTCCTTTCAGATGCTGTTTTTAGGTGAAACCATTTGAAAATAATTTGTCACTGAAGTATTTCCTGACTTTCCTGAGTTTGTTGCATTTGACTCAATTACTTCATTTTAGGAGGCTATGTGTGAGACTTGTTTGCTGAAGTTTGACTTGTTGGAATTGTTTGAAGTAAAAGGTGCAGTTGGTGTCTTGGCCTGGCGTTTACCTAGTACATCCAACAAAACTGTAACATATATTTAACTTGTAACTTCTTGACGCGTTCATTGAATTCATGACATGCATACAGTATAGCATATTTACCTCAGTAAATATCCAGCTGTGTGAATGGATAACTCATGTGAGTTGCTATGGATAAGATCGTCTGCTAAATTACAATAATGAATGAATGAATGAATAGAATAGAAATATATTTTCATTGTATTTAATTTCCCAGTGCATAAAATGAGATATAAACATGCCAAGAGAGGATGCATCTTAAATGCATACGGTATATTTAAGAAATGTGTATTTTCCTCACATTGGCGCAGCTCTAAGCTGACAAAAAAGGAAAGATTGGCCATTAATCAAAGCAGACAGCTTAGAGATACAAACAGCCATTGTGTGACACTTCTCGGGCGGGTGAAGTCGCACGTACGCAGGGGTCGAGAGGCCGATGCGTCCAATCGACCGCTCCGCGCGGACCCTCCCTCTGTTGATCCGAGCATTTCAATAACAGGAAACAATCGGTGGTCGGTGGCCACCGTCTGTCAGGGGGCGAGCGAGGCCCGGGGGCAGTGCCGTGTGTTTTTGTGCCATCAGCTCATAAAACGCGTAAAACAGATGGAAAGTGTTCGTGCACCCGCTGGCGGGCTTCCTTATGGCTCTCAGAGGGTCTGCACACATGCTTCTGGGTCTGTGTGTGCCTGCGCGTTTGTGTGTGTGTCTGTGTGTGAGTGTGTGTGCGCGTGTGCGTGTGTGTGAGTGTGCGTGTGTGTGTGTGTGTGTATGCATGTGTGTGTCTGTGTCTGAGTAAGTGTGTGTGCACGTGTACGTGTGTGTGTGTGTGCGTGTGTGTGTGATCGTATGTGTGTGTACGTATGTGCATTTGTGTGTGTGTGTCTGTGTGTGAGTGTGAGTGTGTGCGTGCGTGTGTGTGTGTGTGTGCGTGTGTGTATGTACGTGTGTGTGTGATCGTATGTGTGTGTACGTATGTGCATTTGTGTGTGTGTGTCTGTGTGTGCGTGTGTGTGTGTGTGTGTGTGTGTGTGTGTATGTACGTGTGTGTGTGTGCGTGTGGGTAGCTGTGCTAGCATGCGCACACATGAGTGAGAAGGGGAAGAATGTGCATGAAGGGGGAGTGAGAAGGTTGTGTGTGTGTGTGTGTGTGTGTGTGTGTGTGTGTGTGTGTGTGTGTGTGGTTGGGGCTGATTGAGTGGTGAGCTATTGAATATACTGATAGATTTACTAACATATTGAAAAGTTACAAGTGAAGCCTTACACCATGAATGTAAACATCATTTTAACAGTATACTATGAAGTACTTTATAAGGTGCAAATATTGCCTATTGCATTATGCAGGGTTACTGAATATTTGTAGTTGTAGCTGAATGGATAAAAAGATGATTAGAGGATCAAAGAAGCACTAGGATGGTGTGAAGGGTGATGGAATGGTCCCACAAATTGTGTAGGCTATTTGTCAGGTTGTTTTTTTTTTGGAATGAAAATGATTATTTGATCAAACCAGTCATTTCCAAGGACAGTTACCTTGATCAGACGTGGTGTTAAGCAATAGTTTGCTTCTACAGTGTGAAGAGTGGATGCATTTTAAATGTATATGGTATGTTTTGACACATTAAAATATATCATTTGATTGATTTAACCTGCTTTTGGAGAGAACTGTTTCGTGTGGACATCATTGTGATTATCATTTGTCAGTCGACTCCAGAAATAGCAATCATTTTTTAGGGAACACATTTGGCTGACAGCTCAGTCTGCTTTAGACAGGCTGTTGTGGTTCATTTTTGTCGATATTGTTTCGTCATTAAATTCCTGAATACTTGTCATTTTCGCTCATGAAGATTCATAACACAACACCTGAAAGACTCCTGTTGCTTTTGCGTCTCCTTTCCTCCTGACAATAGATACCTTCAACTGATCACAATAACCAACCAACAAGACCCCCCGGCACTTGTTCCATTCTGCGAATACTCGCCTTTGTCTTTTTCCTGTTTGCTCCAAAGTAAAGGTCAGACATTCTGCACACGAAGTTCTTCCCTTGATTGCAGAAACGTGCTTACGGAAGCCTTTTCATAATTCACTCTGTTTGTAGCTACTTCCCGATGAGTTCATTCTCCGCGAGCCGAGAATCACCTTTCCCTCGCGTCTTCCTGTTCGCAGCGGGTATAGGTGAGGAGCGAATTGGCCCCTGGAGGATTTCTCCGAAGCCTGCAGGAAAGCGTGCACAGGGCTCTGGAATGCCGTGCAGCGAGGTGCAGGAAGACCGTCTTCTGCGAGACCTTTTCTTGGAAAAGTAAATAAAATGCACGGACGTGATTCCGCGGCATCACTTTATCAGCAACCTTGGACGAGTGTGTTTTTTTCCCTTCAATTGTGCTGGACAGCCAAAGCACACATCTTCAAACAAACGCAACCCCTCGCTCTGGGTAATACAAAATAATTCGTACATCGGTACATTATCAGTCCTGCGGTGTGTTTAATTGTTTGTCTTTTTTGGACAGCCTAATACTGACCAAACCTCAGTATTGTTCCCCAATAGTGGCGTACGTGGGGTAGTGGTTAGCAAGCTGGGCCTGCAAGATAACTTGAAGCAAATACACTTACATAAAAGCATATGTAAGTAAGGTGACCATACGTCCTCTTTTTCCCAGACATGTCCTCTTTTTGGGACTTGCATCCCAAAAAGAGGACATGTCCGGGGAAAAGAGGATATATGGTCACCCTAATTGTGCAGAACATTTGTGAGACGCACTAACATTGGCAAAGAATCCTTACCAATGCAGTCTGAATATTATTAAAGAATGTGACATACCAAGTTTGAAATTAAAACAATACACAGTCTCATGGTGACGACCAGCAAAAAAGCTGTAGGCCTACTTCCGTTCACTAAACTGTTGTTGAACCCCACTGATCAACTAAGACAGACCGCAGAAAAGGTCGCACTAGCCATTTGCCTCTCTTTACTTATATCCTCGGTTTAGGAGGACCATTCGTTTGGGAAATGACACGTAATAGCACTTAATGGTACGTCAACATGTCTCCAACTGGCGTTGACGCAAGGCGACATTTACCCACTAGAGGGCAGGATTGGCCGTTATCAGTTTGGAATTTGCCAACAAGTTACTCGCTAACACATGCATGAGGAATTCGCGTCTGAATTCCTTCTTGCTGCCATCCGTGTCAAATGATTCCTGTCACTTTAACGCAACGCCTTTCATGTTATGTCACTATATTTAATATTTATACTATACTTCAAATGTAAACGTGTTTAAATGGACGAACATTTATACAGTTAAGATGTTACACATATTTAACTTTATTCTGTTTTACATACTGCGTTTTAGCTGGGGAAAAATTACTTACCCGTCTTCAGAAACGTAGTCACCGTTTAGTAGTTTTCATCTCATAGGAGAACTTAGGATTCAGTTCCGACGATCAGGTGTAAGGCGGCGTTTTCAGGCACGCCTTGTATCATAAAAGTGTGGATGGCCTACATCCGAACTTTATGCATTATGCAGTTGTTTTTCTTTTTTATATTATGCTTGTACACTTTTTGTACATCGGAATGTTCTACACATCCGTCATACATTATGCAGCACATATGCTAAACGCATTAGTACATTAGTACTGTAAGCGAAATATACATTTTGAGAGGGAAAAAGTCATGGATAGGTATGTTGTGCATAATAAATAATGACTTCTAGGAGCAAGCTGACTGTGTAACTAGGCGTGTATTTGAGTGTTTAGTCAGTATATACACTCCTGAACACAGAAGACTAATTACATGTGGGAAAAGTCACCTTAGGAGTGTAAAGTGAAAAATGATTGAATGTTTACCTTGTGATTCCCATTCCTCGTTTACCTCTAACTTGAGTTTTAAAATAGTTTAACTGATAATTACTAACTGATAGTAACCAATGGTCAATGATACTTGATTTCTGGAAATAGCAGTTAAGAATTATAAAATGAACCCCATGGAAAACATTTGTCTGGGACATACCAACCACACACCAAGTTAATAGGCCTTTACAGGACTAATTTATGAGTACCTGTTGCATCCAGCCTCTGCCTGGGTTTTGTATGATTCCGCAGAGCTTTGTTTTGGTGCCTTTTTGGTACCATCTCATTCCAAAATGTAGCATGCAAACTTTCACTAATGCATTGCCTTTTGTTTGCATTATAGTGTGTAATAATAACACTACTACTGCTACTAATAACAATAATAATAATTTTATGTAATGTTACCTTCTCTGTTCATAATAATAATATTAATAATAATATTTGCAACCATATTAAGTTTAGTGAAAATCAGTGTTCAAGTTCTTTCAAACCTAGAATTAACATAAGCTCTTCTCTGCATGTTTCCAGAGGCAGATCCAATTAAAAGAGGCCCTGGATGTTAGATCAGAGTTGTGAAGGTGGTTTAATGGAACAGAACAGGGATGGAGTGAGAGAGAATGAGAGGAGTCAGAGCAAAGAGAGCACTACAAGAGGAGAGAATAAAAGGACTGCGAAGACAGGATGAAGTACAAAATTGGAGTTTTCCTGGGTGCCAATGACAGCTGTAATGGTAACCGTGGTCTCTGTTTTGAGCGGGCCGTGGATCCTCGACCACGGAGTGGACGGGCGAGGCCGTGGACGGAGGGTTGAGCGACGCCGCCTTGATGTTGAGGTAACGTCAACGGTGTGGTGTGGTGTGGTGTGGATTAAGGCAGATCTGTCTCTTAATGGCCCGTCAGTTGGTCACTGACCATTCATTGGCAGTTTTTTTTTTGTGTCTGTTGTGTGGGAAAGACCAAAAAAGAGAGTTCTTCCAGTCATACTGGATTTACTTCAGGGCGTCAATGGCCTTGGCAACATGGCTGAACACTTCATCCACAGCGGCTTCAGAATCAATCTGGAGAGAGAGAGAGAGAGGAACAAAAAAAATGACAGAAACATCAATGCAGATGGGATAAGCACTGCAAAAAGTGTGTCACATGCCTCAGCCCACAGTTCTAGCCCCTGTTACACAGTCCATGGACACTGAAAACACCAGTCTTCTGCATCTACTGCAGCTCTTTCTCCTGTCCCTCTGGGTGCGCTGTGGCCCACGGCTCACCTTTCTGACGATCCCGCGGCCCTCGTAAAAGGCAATGACTGGCTCGGTGGCTTTGTAGTAGAGGTCCAGGCGCTTCTTGATGGTCTCCTCGTTGTCATCAGCACGGCCGCTGGTCTCCCCACGTTTCATCAGCCTCTTCACCATGGTCTCGGCCTTGGCGTCAATGTACAGCAGCAAGCTGGGTGCTCCGATCTGCCCGTCCAACAAAAAGCAAGTGCATAAAAAACTACACTTGGAGAACTCTAATGCATTGGATACTCATTTGTTTTGCTCTCTCTCTCTCTACATACCTTCTTCTCAAACTCCTCACCCTGCTTGACCTCACGGGGGTAGCCGTCAATCAGGAAGCCCTTGGAGACATCAGCCTTTGCAATCATGGCATCCTTAATCATGTCCAGGACAGTGTCCTGAAAGGACAGACACACACACACACACACACACACAAAACCCACATGGGTCAGATGTCAAATGGTAACCTGTTATACCTCCAGTAACAGGAGGAAAGAGATACTCTGTATATTTACATTTATTCATTTGACAGATGCTTTTATCCAAAGAGACTTACAAGTGAGGCAGATTACGACACAAGCCAAACACGTCATGTTGTACACCAAACGTGCTATATTGATAAACAAATCTATGACTATACAGCCTGTCTGAGGCCACCCAGCCTCACACAATACACACCCTTAAATACCAGTGACTTTCAGTGTGTGCTTTAATTTAGTGTCAGCCGTATCAGTTCTTCCAGTCTTTTGTGTGTTTAAGGTAGGAGGAATTGGTAAATAACCATTATTCAACCACAAGAATGACCACTAAGGACTGACAACATGCAGGAAACACCTGGGGAAATTTCTCCTCCAGTTTGTGTTTGAAATCCTTCTGCCATTTCCCCTTAACCAGGAAGAGAAGCAGCGGGCTCGCTCACCAGGGGGACCAGCTCTCCCTTCTGCATGATAGCAGACAGCTGCTTGCCCCTCTCAGACCCGGAGGCCACCTCGGCCCGGAGCAGGTCGCCTGAGGACAGGTGGGTGTAGCCATACTTGGCCACCACCTTCTCGCACTGGGTGCCCTTGCCAGAGCCAGGTCCACCTGGGGAGGCGAGACACAAGGGGACAAAAACGTGGGATCAGATTCCCGGCTTAAGGCCCTTAATGTCATATTCAGTGCATATGCTTTGCCGTTTGACCCTAGCTTTGATTAATACTTTACAGCAATCCTTTTTAATAGAATTGTTTGAAAGGAATTATTGTTTGTCCCATTTAAAAATTACTTATACAACATATTTTGTCAATCTCAGCTACTATCAAAACTCACAAGCTAACATTGTGTATAGAATGATTAATAATGACACTTTGTCAATGTTGAGTTTGAGTTGAGGAAAAATTGCAAGACAGTTTGATTTACTCCAGGCCTGAGCTTAAGTTTCTTTTGTCTTGATTTTTTGTTTCCCCTAAACCATTTCTGACCACAGATGACGATTTTATGGCGATTTAATTTTGCCATCTCTGAAGAACTGTGTGCACGTGAATCTGAGAGTTTGTTTGAGATAGACTTGGGCGTGCAGTTTACAACTACAACTCCTTGATCGTCAAGGCACTTGCAACAGCGGTCAGTAAGAAGTTCTGCAAGCTGCTATAATCTGTTAATAATCAATAACGCCAAGTCAGTCCGCGAATACACTAATATACTCACAGTCAGGGTAGGTATATTAGAAAATATACTATATGCCCACAGGCTGGGCAACAATGCAATTAAAGAAGAGATATACCGTGGCATCTTCATTCGTGTTTTGTATTATTAGTCTTACTGTGTTTTTGATATGCTTCCACTGTATTACAACATGTTTGCTATTAGTACTTCAATGCTAAAACTTTTCTACCGCCAGGTTGTCTCCATCGCTTTCAGTCGAAGATGTATACATCTGATAGATAGTATAAGAGGCTGATAAAACGAGAACAACAACATTATTGATTTTGATGAAATATTTCCGTTTGTACTCACCCACAACAAAGATGATCTTCGCGTCCTTCAGTTTATCTGAAAGCAATAAAGACAGGCACGTAGCTGACTACAGTATTTCTCTGACATTCCAGAGCAGACGTTCATTGAATGTTTAAAAGAAAAGACACTTGCACTTTTGTTAAGAAGTACATGGAATTCAAATATGAGAGGTCGTATGAGTTTTTTTTTTTTTTCCCCTCCACTACACTATGGTGATCTTAGCCAGCATGTTCCAACCTACTGGATACTGACAGGGAAGGAATGCTGGCTGAAAGTTTCCCTGCATTGTATTTTTGGTTAAACTTTTAAAAAATATATCATTGAACTGCTTTGTTGACCAGAAATGGAAAAAATAAAAAGGTTAAAAATGGTGTGTACCATTTAACACTCCATTGACAAGGTGCAGCAAGTCTGCATTCTGTAAGATATTGAAACGACGACTGCTACTATCTGTGAATTCTCGCATTAAGCCAGTTTCGCTACGGTGATCAAAGTACATTACCGTCTCCGTTTATTCTGTCTGTCAGCATTAGCATACATTAGCAACAGTACCTGACCCCTCCGACGGATGAACCGAAACATTCGACGAACAGCAACTTCCCATCGCTGAAACGCGACCTTTTTGCCTACCGCCGCTGTACGACTACATTACCTCCCTCTGATTTTTGTCTTCTTGTGATCTGATAAACACACACTTCCTTGCCATGGAAACGGTTGTTAACCACATTACAGTGCTCCTAACCTACTTCAACCAGATTTTTTGGGAGCTAAATGTGGCACTGTGCTTGCATATAGGAGTGACCTATTAATTTTTCATAACCTTCAAAAGGCCATGAAAAGGGTCCATGCTTCCCTTTTTCGGACAATTTCAGTATGCTTTCAAAATAGGCCTTCTGCAAATGAGGTAATGCTTCTACACTAAAATCGCTTCTTTGAAAGTCACTGAGACTTAACTTGAGGCTTAATCTGCCCATTAAGCTTTCTCTTTCTTTCTCATATTTCTTTTCGATTATGTATTATTTTCACTGTAAGAAAAAACACCAAAAAAAAACATTTTAATGTAAGAATAACGAGTTTCAGTGTTGCTGAATGGTTAATTCAATAAACCCCACTTTCCGGGAACGGCAGAACGTCCCTAAAGGCGTTAGTTATGGCAAACTAGGCTCGAGAATAAATGAAGGTTCAGCTCAAATACGCTGTAAAATTGGGTAACAAAAGTTTTACTGTTCTTGCTGTCTTATTACAGTGCTCATGGGCATATTAATTAAAATTAATTTACTTTCGAAAATCATTTACAGGCCAGCTGTTTCCGATTCATAAATAGCTCTACAGTATTTTGTCTTGTTTTCTGAACACTAAATTTTACAAGAATTCTTCAAGTTGTAAGTTCGTTGTGGCAATGGACTTATAAAGCCATTACGCATTAAAACGTATTTAGTAAATACTGAAATATTTTAGACTGACGGTTACAACTGGCTGTAAACTGCTTGACAGTTTTCCTACATTGCGTTACAGAACTGTGTTCTGTGGTTCCTGTCCGGTTATGTCCTGTAAACTCAGCCGTGTGGTTAGGAACGGCAAAACTCACTGTCTCGCTCAATTCCGTGGGAGGTGAAGCAGGCCTAAAAATATCCTGTCCTAGTCGTGCTACCCCACACCCTACTCTGTATATTTAAACCGAGGGCTGTGTAATTATAGGCCAGGGTTATGAACGCTCGTTTGGAACATGTGCTACCACGTAGCCTGGCTTTGTGAGAGAACTAACGTAGCGCAAGAGCTGGAGCAATTTTCGATGGGTGATTTCAATCCTGTACTCAATGAAGGCTTGCTTTAGAAATGACCTCCGGGTTGCGCAATATATTCTGTTTTAGGAGCTGCGTACTGAAGTAGTTGGGGATAAGGCAGTGATTTTTTTTCTTCAGGCGCATGTTTGCGGTGAGTTACGCCGCATACCTTTGGCACCGAAAACTTATTCTATCTTAGTGCTGCAGTACTACTTGCTACCAGAGGAGGTCACAATAGCCTTGATCACACCAAAGCCGAATTGTCCTTGAGGGAAACGTCACACAGCCTTATATTAGCAAGCAACAAGAACTAACCTGAATAACATTTAGATAATTGCAGTGTGTGACTGAAATACGGACGGATTGTGTTTCAATGCGTTGTGCTATGAATGTGATCTGTTAAAACAGACCAATTTTGTTTTCTTTGCATTTTGAATATCCTGCTTTTTCTGTGTTTAACCATATCGGGGGGGCATTTTCATATTTGCATGTTCCTACCTGACATGATGATCTGTTATGTAAAGAGGTGTCCTTCCAACTGCAAATCAGAAGAGAGGGAGAAAAAGCAAATTATTACTGAGTCTTTAATGTCCCTTTCAGTCTAACTTGGATATTTTTACAATTTTGCTGTAAGATCCATTTTAACTCTGGAAAGGGGAACTTAAAACAAGGTTAAATTGATATCTTAAAGGGCTGGCTTTTTGTTAAGATTCATTCACCAGAAAAAAAAGAACATATGATCCTCATGATAGGGGAATTTCTGAAAATATATATTCAGTCTTGAACACTGAGACACATATCAACCAGTTAAACTTGCCATTGGGATTCAGAACTGACGCTGGGTGTTTCCCAGAAGATCATTGTCAGACATGCACAAGTGTCACAGATGTCAACTATGCAGTCAGACATTCCAGAATATCAACTGTCATCTGCCTTTAAAATAGCATGCCAACAGAAGTCCATCTTAGAATGCTAGAAGGCTGCTCCACCTCTTCATTGTCTCCTATTGTCATTATTCAGCCGTTCCAGAGAAAAACTTCCTGTTTCCAGGTGAGAGTTGTAAAATACACCAGCTGTAAGAATATTGGCTTTGCCATTCACTTTGGCTTGAGACAGCTCTGAGGATTAACACATCAATCCAGCTAAGAGGCCGCTAGAGGTCATACAGGACCTAAATGTGGATATTACAATAGTGTGAAAATCCATTTATCTGGGAAGCAACTCTGAAATAAAGAAGAAAACAGAAGTGTAAGATTAAGTTGTCGATTTGTAGTTAGTGACAGCATGGATGTCCTGGGTTTCTTGACCAGACGAGGGCTTTCTTAGCATTACCCATTGTTACTATGTTGTTCCAGGATGAAAAAGTAAACCAAACGCTGATGCAGCTGGCAAAGGAAGTAACATACTTCCAAGGCCTGTATGAGCTCTGTGCATGTGCTCTGTGTTTCAGATGTGTAGGAATGGACATCTGGACACATTGTCTTGGTAACCAGAGACAAACTGACTCTGCTCTGCTCTGTCATGTGACCACAGTGACACGTCACGCTATGTCTCAGTTTTCCCTGGGGTAACTCAAGTAGGCTTCCCCATGCTAAAGCACGGATTGCATGCAGCCATGGGCATGGAGTTGGAGTTAACGGAGAAGAAGTATTGAGTATTAGTACAGAGGACACTTTCTCGCATGTCAAGAGCAGTGCTTTCAGGCTGAGTTCTGCATGAACGACATCCGCCTGCTTAATGAGCACCCAGTGAGATTGAAAATCGAAGATCAAATATTTTTTTTTCTCCCCATAGCATAAAACTAGGGTCAATCTGAAAAGCATTGCATTTATTTTGTTTTGCTTTGTAAATCAGATATTACATGAGATAGTGTTAATGGTTAATGGCGATGCTGGGTTTCAGGCTGTAATTATAATGCATTGGACAAAAACAGAAACACCATTTGTCTGCCAGTTGAAGGCTGATCACCTATCTAATCAGCAGAAACAAAAATGTGCAAATGAAGTTACATTTGCCATGGTAACATGTAGTTTCCTGTGTGATCAGTTGCACCGGACATGTGTCATATCTTGTGTTGATATTCTCTGTATTACCTCAGAGAACAGAGAAGCATGCTCTTAGGAGTGAAGTGCAATACTTGTGACACCAAAGTACTGTACTTAAGAATTCAATGAATGTTCCTTCAGAACCATCTATGAAAATCTGTATGTAAATGTAGGTGTAGCAGTTGTAACGATTACAGCAGTTGCTAAGGAGCTGAATGTTTTGAACATGTTACTGAACAGGATGTTGTTTCAAAGAATAAGCTGTTCACTTGCTTAGTCTCCAGGTCTGGGCATTGCTTGGCTAAGGCTGATTTTGGGTAGCATTAGTACCGCTTCCCAGATATTGGCTTTCATTGGATCAAATGCATAAATCTGCACAGGGGACAAAGTTTTCTGTTTATGAATTATTCATGAGTGTAACGGTGAGTTTGAGGTTGTAGAGGCAGGTGGTCGTTACATTGCCCAGCTCTTCCTCCCCGAAGTGCTGATCGGGTCTCTCTCTGTCCGGCTGGTTTATGGGAAGGCTCGTGACCCTGTGGTCTTTGAAAATGTCACCCAAAGCCCTTGAGTCAGCACTGCGCCTGTCTGGGATGCCCTCCTCAGGCCTATTAAGGAGCCCTGGTGAGGGTATCTGGCCTCCTTGGCGTGTTAAATATGTCCCTCTCAAACCGGCTGCGATGCCCACCTGCCTGGAGTCCTGGGTTACGAACAAACTTAGGAACTGGTGTGAACCTGCATGAACATGTACTGTTACGCTGTTCTCGAGAGCCTGTAGACTCTTACTCTCCTGTTACATCATGAGACCATGTGACACCTGGACCTGTCAAACTGTAGATGACTCTAAATGATGTATGTGATGCATATGATAGCTTAGCCACCAGGAAAAGTGGAAGGGATATATTTGCTTTATTTATATCTATAGGCACTTGTAGGAGAGCTTATATTCCACGTGCAAAAAAAGCCATGAAAATTTACGGTAATTATATAACTAACATATTGCTATGCAGTGTAGAGAAATTATAAGTATATGAAGTATAAGCATGTTTATAATGGTTGCACAGTTACACATGGTGATTAACAGTACTCTCTGGCCCATGCTGGGGTCTTCACTTAACATTTTATATAAAGAAGCTCAAAGATTCATGAAACTTCTAGCTTCCCATTTATATTAAAATGCATTGAGTGTGGAACATATAAGTGGTTACTGAAATTCTTGTCCACCTCTGTTTTACTCTCTAGCCTAAAAAATCTCAACCATCTTGTCCACACAGTAAACGTGCAGTTATCAATAAGGCAACAGAGTGTACAGATGCATTTGGTCAGACACTTCAGAGCAGCACAGACCATGAGACAAGCGTGTCTAGATGTTAAGCACTGCACGTCACAGGGAGAACATGGGACAGCATCAGCTCTCACGATTCTGTGACACTCCGGGGGCCCAATAAAAACACACGTGTTCACCCCAGGAAACCTCAGGCCACAGCTAGAAACAGCACTAATAAACACTCTCCCTGCTCCCGCTTTGAAGGGGACTGTGAGTGTGGCCCCCTCCCTCCCTGCTGCCTGCAGTTAGTATCTTCAGTCATGCTTTAAGGCTAAAAAAAAACCCTGTCCACACACAGCTGTTGGCTAAAGTCATGCTGACCGTTGCAAGTGCACTCCCAGATTGCACACCAGTGTCGAGCTGTGCCTCATTCTGCTTTGCATTATTGTAAATTATGTTATATTGGTTTAGCAGGTGCTCTTATCCAGAGCGGCTAACAGGGCTCCTTTACAACGGGATATTTGCTGAGGGAATTCTTGGTTAATGACCCTTCCCAGGGGTACAACAGTAATGTCCCACCCGGGAACTGAGCCAGAACTCTTGAGTTATGAGCCCTGCTCCTCAGTACTGTTCCAAACTGCTGCTTAGTTTTGCCCAACACAGTATCAGTAACTGATCCACTCATGCTTTCAGCATGAGGTGAAGCTGATTATTTCAGTTTCAAAGGGAACTGAGGTGGGTCTGTGAGACACTGGAACCCAGGGAGAGAGTCTGGTTGGCCGTGTTTAGCCTTTGTCAATCAGAGCTGGAAGGGCCGTTTGCTTTTTTTGGAACAGTGTGTCCAGCTGACCCCTCGGTGCAGCTCGCTGTAAACTCAGTTCCAAACTTTGTTGCAAACTCATTTCCATTTCTAATTAAGTCTACGTGATAGTGGCTGACAGGGTGTCAAACTACTGATGGAGTTCCTGACAACAATCCCAGGCGGTCTTTAAGGGCAGTACAGAGCCCTTTGTGACGTTGTCGGCTCTGTGTAGAAACACCGCCTGCAGTGTTTGTAATTAATGTTCCCCAGACACCACTTTCATCAAACAACATGCTCCAGCCCATTGCAGTAATCAATAACGGAGTGAATGCTGTCTGTGCACTGGACTGACACTCACTGAAATGACAATACTCTGACATCACAGCCACAGTAAAAGCAGAGAGAGGTAGCACAGCATGCGCAGGAGGAAACGGAAGGTAACGTAGATGTGGGCTGTAATTGTATTACACCATATACTGTTTTTACATAGCTATGACAAGGCAACATCTCGTTGGTCCCCATTCTGTCCTGCAGATTTCAGCATACGAGACAGAATTCTGAGAGCTGCAGGAAAGGAACATTTCCCTTTAAATGCCATGACAGCTCGCGTAACCTTCAAGGCAGCTGCTCCAAATGACAAAAGAGGCACGAACGCCCCGGCACCTGCAGCGGTGCGTGTTATCTACGCCCCCGTAGCTCCTGAATCTGAGACAGCGCAAGGCTGCGAAAGCAAAGAGCGGAGCAACAGAGAAACAAGAGTCTCTTCCAGCCCCTGGCGCAGAGCAGGCTGTGTCATTCGAGCACCTGACGAGCGTCTCCGTCCCCAACAGCGGCTCTCAGTCAGCCACGCTGGTGGAAAGCACTTAATAATCTCGGCCCGGCGCGGTGCCACCTCGCATTCTAGCGCACGACCCTAACGGCCCCCTCTGTCACCTGGCGGCTGTTACACAACTGCTGGAACGCAACAGGGCTGGAGCACATCTGTGAGTTCCCCTCCACCACCGCCTCCACCACCTCCTCCTCCTCCTCCTGTCTGTGTGTGTCCTCTACTGTACTGACCTCTCTCAGCGATGGGGCTGTCCAGTGATACTGCTGTCCCGGCTCCTTTCCCTGCTACACAGCACCACTCCTCTCCCCCCCAATGCCTTTATATAGAGCTCGGGACAGCTCGGGCTGCAGTGCATTGTGGGAGAGGGAGGGTGCAGAAGGGGGGGGGGGGGGGGGGGTGTTTGAGGGGTGTGTGTGTGTGTGTGTGTGTGTGTGTGTGTGTGTGTGTAAGGAGCTGTCCCTGCTGTCACTCCGGCCACTCCATTCCTCCTCGCCTGCCTAGCATTCCAATTTTCTGCTCTGCTTCCCAGAACGAGCGCTCTGCAGAGAGAGGGAGAGAGAGAGAGAGAGAGAGAAGGAGAGAGAGACAGAGGGAAGGAGAGATAGAGAGACAGAGAGAGAGAGAGAGAGAGAGAGGAAAGGAAGGAGAGAGAGCGAGCAGACAGAGGCAACTCTAGCAGTGTGAGATTATCAGCAAGCTGCACGCCGCGGTGCCTGTAATTAGGGCTCAACCAAGTGCCACTCGGCCCCAGAGAGCAGCTCAACAGAAAGAGGCAGAACAGGGCTGCGTCCGGTACAGCGCTACAGATAAGAGATTATTTGTGTTGTAGTTCCCCTTTTTTTCACTGCGAGCTGTGGTGTGTGGGCTTGAGCTTGTGTGTTATTTTCTCTGGTGGCGAAAATAAGGAACCTCGAGTGGGTAAAAAACGTAAGGCTGCTTGTTGATGGGTAGGTGCACATAATAACAGTCAACGTGGGTGGCTCTGAATAACATTTCTCTCAAAGCACCATTTTACAAGCCCCAGAGATAAGGAAGCCTTCCCGGCTCTAGCCAACAAGAGAGTCACGTGCCCTGCACCACACTGGTGTGACTCTGTATCTCTCTGTCAATATTAAGTGTGACCTGTAAAATGTCACGTGACTAATTTGATGCTGGAACTTTTATTTGTTAAGCACAATGCATACTACAAGCTGTTGCATCGCATCCATTGATGCTAGCTCAAATCATGCTTTCATTTTTTTCCAAGAAGGAAAAAACCGTGAACTGTTTTATTAGTTCATGCATGAGTATTTGTGAGTTTTTATTTACTTAAATACTTTTTATCTGTCAAATCCCAAAGCGCAGCCACAAGCATGTGACCAGACACAGGAAGGAAATAGTACTTTATTCAGACTTTCAGTATATTTGCTCAACTAAACCTATATCTGAATATCTGAAATGAGCGCTAGTTTACAGTGCAGTATGGTTTCCATACATATGATATCAATGCAAGGTATTAGTAGTATTTTTATTCTTTTACCTTATTTATTAGGCTGGTATTGTTTATTAATTATTGCAACTTATGTACGTTGCTCTGGATAAGAATCTAAATTTAAATGCAATTTCTTTCACATCCTTTAAATCACCCTTTTATTCAGCTGGGTATTTACCAGGTTAAGTGCTTTGCCAAAGGATACAGCAGTTCTCCACCTGGGAATAAACCAAGAATTCCTTCCGATTATGCCACACTGCTGCCCAACACAATAATTGCTGTACAGGAAAGGTACCATATCCATAACATTATTTTGCCTTATTGTCCAATTGAACGTATGTGGGTTTGTAACTGAGACAATTCATCACGCCACTTATCTACACTAATAAACAGATACATGTAACATTTACTTAACCTGTACTAAAATTGAAAAAAGGGCAGTTTTCACAAACCTGATTCATCAACATGTTTCTATTACGTTAAATTGTTTAGTTGTAATAACTCAAAGGTATTTATAGGAAGTGCCACTTATTGAGGTGGTGTTTGGCAGAATGTGATGTGTTTTTTTTTTTTATTATTTTATTTTTTTTTTTTTAACCATAGGGGATTTCAGTGTGTGTGGAGGCCCAGTATATCACAGGAAGGACAGAACAATATCACATATGGATCAATACTTTATTAAAAGCTGAGGTGAGGCCCTCATGTCCACAAATGAACATCAATACAAAGCTTAAGACTGAATAGCGTACCGATTGATTCTGGATTCACTCATTTGTTTTTGGAGGTTTTACTCACCAAAGCACTTGATCTGAATGGCAGTAATCTCTGAAGAACAGCCTGGAACCCCAATGCTAAAAACAACAATGGTACAATCCATGCTAGTTTTATAACAAAGAGTTAGGAGGTAGGCAAAAGGATCGATTTCACTTATTCCTAGGATCGATAGCCTTAGAGCAAACAGAGAGCCAATATCCTCAGTAATTTAGCACCTTTTCCTGGTCTTCAGTGGAATTTCAAATACCCCAAAAAAATCACAATAAACACTAGTTACCTTCATTAAAAAACACATCAATACCATTGTGAGCATGACATATAAAGTTGACAAATCATTCATAAGTAACACAAAATGAAATAGCTCAGGTACAAAACACAAAGCAAGAATACTATCACTCCAGCTGCCATTAAACATTTACTTGCGACATGAATGGTTTACTGTCTAGTAATGTCATGCTCATGATGGAATTATGTACGTTTTCTGAAGGTCTGATGAAGGCACACTTGATTTAATGTGTTTAAAAGTGAGACCTAAAGGTGCATCATATCATTTTCAGCATTCATCATTATTCTCAATTATCTGTCTATCTGTTGGGCTTTTCATTCTTTTATCTGTTTCACTCTTGTACACAATCAGTCAGTTCAGAAACTTCAACCGTTTTGCACTCTTTCACAAGTTAACCACCCAAGGTGTGCATTCTGAAGTCATGTCACATGTTCATCTTTATTTTTGCCGTGCTCCACTTTTCATGTTCTGAGTATCACACTGAATACTTTTGGAAATCTCAGCCTCTATATGTCAAAGGTCATGGTAAATTTCAGAGTCATGAGTACAGTGTACACCTTGCATTAATGTTAGCTGCAAGCACACTCATTCCATGCTGAAGTCATCTGAATCAAATACACATGAGTATATGAACTGTATCATGTTATTTAACAAATACATCTATTTTATTGGTTGATTAAAATTTGAATTTTAAATAAAATTAACAGACTGTTGTATATATGGCCAATGTGGTCAGAGAGTATGGGAAATGAAGTAAAAGTCTTCTTAACACAGGAAGTTTATAAATTAGTGAACTATATGTCTGATGTGTATGTGAATCGAATGCGATTACAAATTATGTGATGGCACTTTTGACCCTTAGAGGTGTTGATCTGAAATGCAGGTTAACTCATACCTGTCCCAGATCCACAAAGATGCTTACAGCAGTGAGGAACTGTTTTTGTGGCTTGTAAACATAACGTTACCTGTGGCCGTGAACACTCACCACAGCCCTTGTTCTTACTGGATGAGGTTTAACTAAATTGTTTCTTCATTGGCCACAAAGAAGTTGAATGGTAAATAGTACAGTACTGATCAGTATTCATCTGAATAGAAAGGTCAGAGACACCGTATGGGCAGGTTAGAAACATGCATTTGGCTATGTAGGAGTAACCCACATTTTACTTCAGTTTATAGTGAAAGCCAGTCTAATCTCCCCCTCTGCATCCAAAGCCAGAGAGTTGTGAATCAGTTTTTCTTACGTAAGAGCAGATATTGACAACCGCCGGGCTGTGGAGTAAAACCTTGCCATATCAAATAAAACGCTAATCATTCAAGTTAAAAAGTCTGCTTTTGCCATTAGTCCAAAATGACCAGATTTCTTAACATAAGAGTCTTCTAGATTATCATAAATTTTTAAAGCATGTTCATTGTATGTATCAAATCATTTTCACATTATTTGTGTGTTTATGTGGGATTACCTGCTCATAACTGTTTTTTCTGTCAAAGAGAGTAGCTTGCTAGCTACAACAGTTATCAAAGTCTATGCTTAGCTTTCTGTGGTCTCCTTGTTTTGCCTATAGTAGCAATCCAAGATGCCATGTTTATGATTCAAGCACATGTTTTTGCAATTACTATGTATTACAATCACTGAGTATTGTGTCAAGATGTCTATGCACTTATACTGACCATCACTGATCACTAACTAGACAACAAGTTTTCTGTATGTATAGCCAAGTTAAATATGACTATATATTTTGACTAGTTAACTATAATTTGATTAAGATTAATTAGAAAATGTCTATTTATCTGTCGCTAACTTCCAGAAAAACAAATGCCTCCAAATTTGGCATTCAAAATTGTGTTCAAAAAACGTCATCATGGAGGTGGAGAGGGGTTAGTTGCTGCCATAAGACTAATCATTCTCACCATGCATTGTGTCAACTCTACAGAAAAGAAAGAAGAAAGATGGTGAAAAAATGTCTCCTTGTCCTGAAGTAACAAAGTTTTTGCTGCTGGATGAATAATACTGAAATTCAAGCAACATCAATTTGAACAACAGGTCTTCATTATTCTGTTGCCCACGGAAAAAATACATTTTAACTGTACAAATTAAGAATTTTAGAATAGAAATGACACAACACAAGTAGAATAGGGTAAAAAATAAAACTGGCACCATCTTAGTAAAAATTCAAAAAGCACTTAAGTGTTAAAATTCCATTGGGTGCATTTGGGAGCTTCTCTGGATGAATATATTAGCGAAAAATAGCCCTGATGAAGCACAGGCTACAATGTTGGCTCCACAGCTTTTAAGAAAACACTTTCTAAACGTAATCATTAGCACTCCTGATGTTTTGCTTTTTTAGGAGTACACTTAAGCCCCCAAAGGAATTAGAAATAACTTTTCAGCAGAATCTTAATGTACATTTAAGTAAAATAATACAGCAAAGTTCACTCTGGAGTTATAAACACCCCTTTGCTATAAGTTAAAGAAAATTCCACAGTTTAAACCACACTCTGTAATGTACCTTTTAGGCTATTTGTGGTTTAAGATGAAGAATCTTAAGAATACTTTCATTATCATGAGAATGCTCTCAGTGTCTTAAGAATTCTCTCAGTTTCTTAAGAATACTCTCAGTATCTGGATGAATACGGCCCCCAAATATCTTTCCACACTCTGAAACAGTTGGGAGCATGAGCCGTTGTCATAATGGAGACTTCCAGAACACCATCACTTCTTTGCCTCATCGCGGAGGTGTACGGTTTCTCCGTTTGCACTGTTTCAGCCAGTGGACTGAAGAGTCTGGCCAAAATCGTGCAGCTCCTCGAGCCTCGAGGGCGTGTGGCCTACGAATCTGAAACCAGGTCCAGACCCAAACCCTGCCCAGCCTCTCTGCTGATCTGCAAAAAGTAGCATTCCTATATATTAGTATGTACACGTATATATATCAGAGAGTATTCTGGGCCAGGCAGGGTTCTAGGAGTCCCCAGAGGGAGGTTCTGGATCTGAGTCGGTCCCGTCTTGGTCCTCAGAGGGGAGGTGGACCCGTTGCTCGTCCATGCGTTTGGCCTGGACCCGCTGGATTAGGCTGAAGAAGTCCTCGTCTGGTACCGTTGGGGCCCGGGGGCCTGGGTCGGGCGGGGAGCACCGCTGGTCATCAATCCTGGAGGACTGGGGAGAGATGGAGAGACAGGTGAGACGGGGGAGTGCTGCAAAAGGTGGAGGATAGGACCCAGTGTAGCTTTTGATGGAGGGATGTTTGAAGACATTAAGTAAGAGAAGGGAAAGAGAGGAAGTAAAGAGGCTTTGGAGCCTGGAGTACTTTTAAAGGTTTCATGACTCATAAAGTGATGTGACAAGCAAAATCCCGAATGATTCTAATTAGTGCCTTCAACTTAAAAGGCACCTTGGGCAATTCTTAGTGTAACCAAACCCATAGGAAGTGTTTGGTTGATTGTCTGCAGTGAGCTACCTTCGGCACTAGATGTCACCACAGTAGTGCGTATGACATTGGCATCTAAAATGAATTTTACACGACGTGTAAAAGGCAATCTGTCTTTGCGAATGAACCCAGGTGACAGTGTCAAATTGAATGTAACAGCCACACACCAAGTCAAAAGATCTTCCTTAGGGTGAATTAAAAACGCCTGACACATCCAAACAAGCACTTTCTTTGGGGTTTATTTTCTCAGAGACTCATTTCTTATAGCTCATATTTCAGAGGGCAAAGACCTCAGAATTGCAGAAGCTCCATATTTTTCCCACACAGAAGATCTCTATGGAATCTTTGTGCACACCTGCCCCGGTCTCACCTGGCACTTGATGAGCATGTTGAAGAAATCGTCTCCAGGCTCCTGGGAGTCACTGTCACCCCAAAGGTGGCCCAGGTTGTTCTGGGTGATACGAAGACCCGGCAGGTTTCCCACGCTGACCCTCTGGTCGTCCAGACGCCGACTCTGAGAGCTGGCGATCAGATCGAACAGCTCCTCCGTCTGAGGTGAGGTCAAGACCGAGCAGGGGTCTGCAGACAGCAGAAACCAAAGGATTTAATCAGAAAAAATGGGACAAAATGTCACAATTTTTAAATGAGTTGCTCACATATACAGAATGGATAGGCTAGGTAGACACACAGACAGACAGCCCAACAGCACAGTAGATTCAGAAGCAGGTATGGAAAACAGACAGAACAGATGACAGATCCAAAAGACAGACAGACAGACAGGCTGACTGACTCACTAACTGACAGACAGACAGATTTTAAAATACTGGCATTCCAAGCAGGATGGATTGATGGATGGATGCATGGATAGATAGATAGATACATAGATAGATTTTATAGGTAAGTGGACAGATAGATTGGTAGGTAGGTAGGTATGTAGCTAACAAAATTGACACGTCAAACAGGTGTACAGGTGTCACCACCCCACCATATTGCAGTAACCCCCCTCCTCACCTTCCTGCTGCTCATCGAAACAGCAGCGCTGGTCATCCATGCGGCTGCTCTGGAACTTGCTCAGGAGGTCGAAGAAGCAGTCCTCGTCCGAGGGGTCCCGGCCTAGCTTCTGAAATGGACAGGACCGAGCAGCGCTTAACGACGAGGCGCAAGGCGCAGGACCCTCTGCCCACGGCTCTCAGGATTTTCCCACGCGACGACCAGAGTGCCTTCCACATATCCTGTTTACATTGTTTCCCTTATTTGTTTAGCGGATTCTGTTAGCCGGGGGGGGGGGGGGGGCTCGGACACGTGATCAGTGTGCGTACGTTGTGGCTATTTACAGTACACATACTGGCAGTGTGAAACAGTCATGGTCTGTGCTTTGCAAAGTTTGCGCATGTTTCCTTGGTGATCTGACCTGCTCGCTCCTCCCTCACCCAAAGGACATTCCTACGGCCTAATCTCTGAGGGGCATCTGTTATGCCCTGTGCAGAGATGCACAGATCTGGTAACTGGGAATAAGGCAAGATGAGGTAATTAAATGTATGTGATGGATCTGAAGTTTAGAAAATTTTGTATGGTGAAAAACAGGCTTCTGGGATTCGCTTGATCACAATACGAGTGAGACAGTCAAGTCTTCCACCTGCTCTTGGCATGGGAAAAAAAAACAGGATCAGCTCCACACTGTACTTTTTCTTAGCTGTCCCACAATGCTTTGCACTGAGGTTTGCATTTGTATGAAATCAGACATGTGGTATGACATCACTGGATTTTCAGACACCATCGAGCACAGTTTTCATTAAAAAAATGGTTATATACTCCTACAGGCCCTAAGAACCTCTACTTTCATGAGTACAGGAGCTTCTCATAACACAACACGACACAACTGAGATACTGGAAGGATAAGGGATCAATAACAGATGGATGATGTCCAATCAGTCTACAGACCCTTACAGCAGATCACAGAGACACCATTGCCACTATTGGCTTGTGGATGATTAGACATTACACATCAACATTTTTGTTGGCACGCCATGTTTTCTAACATATTGATAATGTTTGATTTCTCATATAGATTAAGCACTTTCAGTATAAGACAGTTCCATGAAATAATTTCATAAAATCATGCTAAATTAAAAGCAGCCTTTTCATTATTTCTATGATGTTAATATGATTTTTTATGATATTGCATTCTGCAAGCAATATTTACATTGTAGAACTTTGGTTCAATCAGTTGTCAGGAAGATCACATGATTTCTCCATAGTTTTATGACACACAGTCAAAAACTGCATAAAGGCCTTTATCGTTTGTACAGGCAACAGAAATAATCACAAACTGGGTCACTGACTGGAACTGGGTTAAGACCAACTCAGCAAACACACATACAGTCACACTGTTCACTAACAGCACTGTATTCAATTCAAAAATAACATTACAGGTCATTCCTGCTGTACACAGAAAACATTGTTGGCGGTCTGCCTTCGGTTTAACAGTGAAGTGTCTGCAATTACAGAACTGCCTATGAGTTCGCCCAAAAATGACAAAAACAACTGGCACCCTCCCATTTCCTCCCCCTCACTCTCCCCTCTTATCCCCCCTCTCTCTCTTGCCTTGTTGCCCCCTCCCTCTTGTCCCCCTCTCTCTCCTCACCTTCCCCCTCTCTCCCTTCTCCTCCCCCTCTCTCTCCCCTCTCGTTCCCCTCTCTCTCCCCTCTTTTCCCCCTCTCTCCCCTCTTATCCCCCTCTCTCCCCTCTCGCCCCCCCCTCCCCTCTTGTCCCCCTCTCTCTCTCCCCTCTCGCCCCCCCCCTCCTCTCGCCCCCCCCTCTCTCCCCTCCTGTCCCCCTGTCTCTCTCCCAGCTCCCTCCCCTCTCTCTGCAGGCCGTCCCAGCAGCAGCCCGTTGTCCCGCTGTGGGAAAGTCTCTCATTGGGGAGAGAGGGGGTCCGCCGAGGGACACAGAGAGCCGGATGCTCAGTGGGGCGCACGCCACGGCATAGCCGCACAGCCACCTGTTCACAGACCGAAAAGCAAACCCCGGAAAAGCACCCACGCAGCACCCCGCCACACATCCGACGGTCCCGCGGTCTTACTGTGCTGCGGCCCGGCGCGGCATTCTCCTCCTCTCCCTGCAGAAACAGAGGCTGCCTTGTCTTCCTGTGTTCCCCTCTCCCCTGCCCTCTGCCTCACTCTGCCCGGATCCTAACGCTGCCTGCATTGTTCAGTCACCCCACGAGGGAGAGAGAGAGCCAGAGCGAGAGAGAGAGAGAAGCGGGGCCACTCCTTGTCTTACAGCAAGGTCACCATAGAAACCAGAACTCCTCTTTCAAACCCGTGCTTCTAGTGGTCTGTGACGCAAACGGTGACGGCCTACCACTCTGGCGTAACCCCCCCCCCCCCACCCCCCCATCTTCTCGGAGACCAGCCATCACCACCCCAGCGTAATATTGCAAGTACCTTTATGCTGCTTCACCGCACTGCTACAGCCAGGGAGAAAACGACTCGTAGGCAATCAGTCCATCCATTCTGCATCCACAAAGCTCACTCTTATTCCAGTTCCTAACGCCGCTGATGATGTGAAACGGTCTCCTCAAGGTGTGCTGTATGCTACGAAGCGTTTTTACACCCGTGGGCAAACGTGATGTTTCCCCTTCCTGTTCATCAAATGAACAAATGGAGCACGAGCCAGGAGACAGCGTAAAAAAGCATTCTCCCCTCACAGTGGGCTTAATAAAGGTTAAAAGCAATCACCCGGCCACATCATATTGCCATTGTCAGCACATCCAAGGCTCCCCTGGTCAGCATCTATGCCCATTTGGAGCATTATAGCAGATCTGATAGCATGCTGTGTGTCAGATTCCATTGAATCGAGCAGTTAATCAGGTGAAGGACGAGCCTGGCTTGTGGAAAAGCACATTAGGCTTCCGCGCATGTAAGGCTATGGGCGTTCGTTTAATGTGTTTAGGGCATTACCTCCGGGATCCACGCTGAGTGACTTTTTTCATTTGGAGATAATGGAACAATGAACACCATAAAAGCTCCCTAAATGACCTTGGGATAGTGCAGCGGTAGCGGTAGAAGTTCACTGCTGAACCACCTTCTCCAGCGATGGTGAACACAGAAGGACAGCAATTTAGCACACTGTTATACCCACATTAACAAGCTTCATTTGCTTCAGTTCATTTTTCTTCCTTGTGGGGAGGGGAGCCTGCTCACCAGGGGAGGATTTTGTTCTCAGAAGGGTTTTGCTACCCCTCTGCACTGCACTGTGCCCGACTGGATCCATCTCACCTGTGCTGTCTGTTATTGTGTATCACTGACTTTGAGTCTTTTTTTTTTTCCCAAAAGACTACATTGAGAAAGCAATTCAATCCCCGCAAACAAATGCTACCCCAAATCATCAGCATAATTCCATTAATTAATTAATTAATTAGGGTTATGTTTGAGTTTCAAAGTTATAATACAATTATCATGACAAATAACTGCATATGTGTGTGAGAAATCATTTCCATCACAAATTTGGCCAATCTGCTCCAATATGTAAAAATATGCATAATCTGATTATGATCAAACATAGATTTTGTCCTTCATTTTGCATACCAGGTGTGTATCAAGCTCTCAACACAGAGTAGTCTAGCCCTTTGTTCATAAACACTAATTGACCTTCTCCATGTGATTCAGAGCACAGGATTTACCAAATTTATAATTGTCAACTGGAACATCACAAAGTAATCTCTAAAACAGTGGGAGAGAAGGGTTGGATTAAAGAGAGGAGAATTTAGGATCTTACCGGAGGGGTCACCTGTACTGTAATGTCCTCAGTGTCCAGAGGAGAGTCCAGCCAGTGCCTCTCCTCTGACGAGTGGCTGTCAGCTGGGCCCTTTCTTCTGACCGGGCTGGAGATGTGGTCCTTGGTTCCTCTGGATGGGTCATCCATATCCTGACTGTCTCCGTTCTGAACCACAGGAGGAAAGATACATGACCTCAGTGCATTTAGGTGCAGCTTGAAATTACTGAAGCCTGAACTAAGGCACGGTTAATCTGACCCCATAAGGGTAAAACTGAGTATCGTTCAAAACTGCCTGTGGCGTTACCTTTTCCGAAGGGTATTTCCACAAATCGACGCTGTCCATACTGTTTCTTTGGCTGAATTTTGGTCTGGCTCCTGCGGGACAGAAAAATGAAAAAAAGAGAGAAGACAGGCATTAGGAAAGGCAGGGATTCTTTTTTCATACCTTTTATAGTAGAGGAGAGGCAGTCAGTTTCCTTATGGGGGATAATCTCCCTTAATATGCATGCCTGAAAAAGTCGAACATTCATTTTGAGTTAGCGTCTTTTATCAAACTTAATTTAGTAGTTCAGAACTGGCTCGGACTTGCATTTTCTGTGATTCTTTTTTCTAGGAAAAATATTGACGTGAAACTTAAGACTGGTTTATATCAAAATCTGAAACACAAATCACAAATTACAACATAGCAGCACAAACTACATTATCTTCTTAATAAACCACAGCTGGCTAGGATCAGAGACTGGATTTGATGAAAGTTTTGATGAAAATGCCTGATGGATTATCAGAAATGGAACTTTTTAAATAAACGTGCCACACAGGAAGAGCCTAGATAAAGATAACCGCTGTCACTGAAAATATGTGAAAATATTTACAGTGCCCCTTATTTTTCTTTTAACCCATCCAAAGATTTTGTTTTTAAAGAAACCTTTATTTTAGTTATTTAACACTGCCATGTAGTTAACACAATGCCTCAGTGTGGGACTGTGATAAAACCACTATGATTAAACCACAGGGTTGTGAGTTTGAATCCCAGATGGTACTTTGCCATTATGTCCCTTGAATGAGGGACATACACTGAAATGAATGTGAATTTTAAGATGCATAGATGGGTAGTACATTTATGTTAAACTGTATACAATATATATCAATGTCTGAAGTGATAATCAAAAATAAAGGCTGTCAGGAATTATTATTAAGTATTATAAGTGTAATTAAGAGCACTATTGTACTACAACCAAAACCTGATCATTTCTTATCCCAACTCTGTTAGTGCTAGATCTTCAAAAACTAAAACCACAATCCTTAATCCCATAATGTTAAAAACAGTTTGCTGTGGTTTTATCATGTGGATGCAGCCAAGCTCGGACAGACACAAAGCCATCAGTTATCGAATAAAGAAGCCTTCACAGATCCTGCTCCAAAACATAACGCCAGGGGTCCAAGCGGGAGGGGTTACAGGGACATGGAGGGGGCAAACACTCCTTCTAGGTGGTGTCTCCATTTTTTTCTATTTATGCAAGGAGTGTTATATTCAGTTTATAAAAATGTAAATCAAACAAGGATGTGGTGTTCCTCATAGGTAGGCTGACTTTCGCAGTTGAGTCACTGGTTAAAGTCTGGGCTAGTCCTTCACCAGCAATGAATCGGGGTCCACAGTGGCAGAAAAAAATTAATTCATTCCACTATGATATGGTGAGTTTCATGCAATTTTCATCTTAAAAACCAAACCTGGTTTACAAACCATTCTTCGTGCCTTTAAAATTTTTACACAGTGTCTGAAAGTCATGTATATTCCTCATATAGAATCTCGTTATTTTTAATTCTGGCTGCTTCAAGGGTATGTCTCTTTTATAATTTGACTGCACTACAAAAATACACCCTCAGTCGTCTCATGGCTGTTTTTAGATGATCCCTGATTGGTGTTGTAAGCAAGCCTGTGAAGGAGGGGCTTCAACTGCTGGCCCCTCCCCCAGAACTGTTTGTTTTAATTGTTAGTTGGTTAATTGTTTAAATGTGTAAAGATCCTTGTCTTTCCATTTTCAGCTTCCCCATAACAGTGTTCCTTTCCATCAGCTGCATTCAAGTCACTGATTGTTTAATTGTAATTGCATCTTTGTATTTGCAAGTCATTGTCTGTCTGTTAGTTAACCAGCCATGGGTCATTAAGGAGCCTCCCCTGCCAAATTAAGGACAAGTTAAATAAATGGGGCTGGAAGAGGGCTCATTCCTGTTTGAGAAGTTTGGCTCTGTGGCCTGTGTGTTCCCTGAGGCTGGCTAGTTTGTGTGACGATTTTTAAAATGAATTATTTGTTTTTGTAAATTTTTGGTAAGAGGCATTGGCCTGCTTTTCCACACAGCCCTATGCCTGTAGCTGAGTAAGCGGATTAGTCACAGGGTGTCCCAGCCTGGCCAGTGTAGGCACAAGCAAAAGACAGGCAAAGCCTTCAGTCCACACAGGGCTTGTTTCTCCTTCTGAACTGACCCTCCCTGTTTAAAATTAACGGCTAACCGGTCCCATCCACACAAGCCAGAGCTGTTCTGCCTGACTCACCCTTTCCTCTGGGAAGCAAGGGGGCCTCTCCCTGCCTGCTTCTGTCCACGTCTTTCTGCATTCACCCTACCTACTTTCAGACCATAACATTAAGTCATATCCGTACGTGTTTATATGCATAACTGTTAACACACTATTAACACCTTACAGTGGAACGGACCTTGTTTTGACTGTGGGGAAAGTCTGCATAATCTGCAGATCATTATTTTATTTTAAATTGACGGACCACTGTTTACTCTAAATTAATCTATCTTGCCCCCCCCCCCCCCCCCCCCCCAGAACAGCTTCATGAACAGACCAAGGAATATAGTATCACTTGCATCCGCACGTCCACATTCTTCTTCATATACAGCCAGGAGCCATTTGTATACAGATAATGCAGGCATGTGATTTACACACATGTGACCAGCTGCGTATTCATTGTGCCTCTGGCACTGACATATCTCATAATTCATAAAAAAAAACAACACTGAGCCCCAGAATTACTAGTAGTACTGGCAGCAGTAAATAATTCTGTGCACTCTCTCATCCATTAACACATGATGTTTGAGAAATATAGCAGCATAGCTCACAGCTCACTCACACACATCCTTGATCCCAGGCAGTGTTAGGTGTTACACATCCCATCTGTCCCCTCCACGCGCTGCATTTCCAGCCGACGGGGAGCCCATCAGACCGGCTCAGTCTCCTCTCACACTGTCCTGCCTGAGGCAGTGAGGCTCGGCCTCTCCCTGCGTCTGCCCCCGGCTGGGGGTGGATGGGAGGGAGGAGCAGAGCAGCTAGGCAGTGCCAACCTGGGGGGGTTGGGGGGGGAGGGGTGTGTGGTGCCCGGGAGCTGGCCAGACTGACTGTGGCACTGCACTCTGCTCCACAGCACTGTCTCTCTCCTGGCCAGCATTATGGGGTGTCTTATGTATCAGAGAGGTCCATCTCTCTCTGTTTGTCTTAGTGGGGCTCACACGAAATGTCCCCACAAAGGCATTTGTCTCACTGCTTGGGCATGAGGTGAAGTTTTAGACACTGGCAGGGAAGGCCAGACAGTGGGCGGTGTTGTAATGCCATTTATAGAGATAGATAAATAGCGAACAGCTATTTCATTACTCAGCCGGGGAAGAGCTGGAAAATCTGACGGTAAATCATAAGTTAAAATACTTTCGGATGTGTTCAGCTTAACAGTGGGAGCTGCTGCAAAAATTGTTAGTTGCTTTTCTGCTGTTTTTACCAAAAGTTTGTCCACTATCTTTTTGAATGTTTTTAATCTTTATCTTTTGGTTTCTCAAAACCAAAAGTCATTATACTCAACTCCTGTTCCAACTGATGTGCAAAGTAATAAAATAAGTGCATTGTGGGATTGGGTTGAGTACCAGCCACCAAATCTAACCCTCTCATATGTAAGTTCTAAAGCATTTCCAACTGCCACCCAGCATGGCTTATTTTATGTTATGTAGCGCGTGTGTTACATTACGTGGTTCGGTATATGTTTCCATTAGCGTTATTAAGCTTCTCATAGTTTTCACCGCTGCATTTGCTGTACTTTGTAACGCTAACTTACTGTTTCCTCAAAGCTAACATTACCTACATTTTGTCCAGTCTAGTGTTCTAATCACCCTGGTTTGATGGTACGGGCAAAAGGGCTAATCACACCAGTTTGACTGTAGGCGCGAAAGGGCTAAACAGCAGCTCTATGGCACCGCTGCCCGGGACGATGGCAAATCCAGTGGGTGGTCCTACCTTGCATCTCGAACTCTGACCCGCAGGAGGAGAGGTCACCCTCCGTCATTCCCAGAGTCTCCATTAGCTGCTGTACATTCATTCGGGCTGTCAGCTCCCCGTTCCGGTCCCCGATCTGCAGAGGGACCCCAAGTTTGAGTGATCACCGAATTTTTGGAACAGCTTGTCTAAAGCTATGGAATCTCTTGACATCATGTGACTTAATGTGGAATGTCTTACAGCTTACTTTAGTCTTCCCTTGTTTTGGTCAGTGGAAATTATATTGCTAATAAAACCCTTACACGTGCATGTGTTTTTTTGCAGTACAAGCTGAAATACCTAAGGCCAGAGAGAAATTTATCAAAGGATATACAGCGAGAATGATGGATGTAGGAAACAAGCAGACTGCTTGAAAGATTGATATTAAATTGTTATTTATTCATTAATTTATTTGTTAGTTAATTATTTATTGTGTACTGTATCAGCTGTGAGCTAGCCATTAGGTGCTATGGTGGATGAAAGCTTACCCCTGTCACCTTGCTAAAGGAAGCTAATAATGTGTCACAAATCCAGACCCAGGCTGCTGAGGTGATGTCAGTGTGTGTTCTTGTTGGGTGCATACTAGTTCTAAAATCTGGGGGGCATTTGGTCGCGTGTCCCTCAGAGTTTTGGGCTGCGCTCTTGCCCTCACCTCTCTGGAGATTTCCAGGTGCTTGCGAGCATAGTGCAGGGCCTGGCGGGGGTTTCCCAGAGACACGTAGGCATTGCCCAGACTCCAACAGGCACGGCCCTCCCCAACCCTGCCGTCAGACACAGGCACACACAGGTACTGTCACTCCACTGTCAGAAATAAGGCTGGCTCCCCAAGGCCTCAATGGAGGTGAGGAATACAATGTACTGCCAACGTGCCTCAACAGCACAAGTACATACAAGTACACAGACGCATAGACACTACACAGACATACACATATTTACACATATACCACACCTTCACACACATTCATGCAGACAGATGTACTGAGAAACACACAGTCACACAAGCAAATAAACTCACAGTTAAAGGCATCACAGTTATGAACACACACACACACACACACACAACCCTGCATGTGCCTACCTGTCTGCAAGCTCCTGCGCTATGATCAGGTGTTTGAGGTGGTAATCTATGGCACGGTCGTACTGCTGCAGGAGGGTGTAGGTGTTCCCCAGGCTGAAACACGCCTGAGCCTCCATCACCTGGTCCTTCAGCTGGTGGGACAGCTGCAACGTTTTCCTGAAGGACAAGAACAGAGAGAGAGAGAGAGAGAAAGAGACAGCAAGAGAGAGGGAGAGAGAGAGAGAGGGGGAGAGACAGAGAGAGATATTTCTGTCCAATTCAAACTTACAAGGAAATACATTTACAAATGTATAAATGTGCTGTCACATACACATTTTTTGAAAATGCTATTATTATTATTAAGTCACATTAAATAAATCTCTCTGTTTATATGTCTTCTTGTGATGGCAAGTCCACATTGATAAGAAAACATCTTAGTGTACTCAGAATACTTTATACAAAGTCGTATTTAATACTACTGTAATATTACCTGTAATATTCAGTGGCAGTATTGAACTGTCCCAGAAATATCAGGGCGTTGCCGAGGTTACTGTAGGCTCTGCGTTCGGCTGCCTTGTCCCCGAATTCCTTGGCGATGGAGAGTCGCTGGAAAGGACATAAAGGCAAATAGCTAAGCCTGTCTCCTCTTCAACTTCCTTGAATGCCTTCTATATCACAATAAAGGTTTTCTGGTTTTGTCTGACGGTGGATTAAATGTAAATGCCATGTGTCAGTAGAGCCATTTTTAGTGCTTATTTCTGATCACATACTATTTCCTACCATTGCAAGCTGAATACTTCCTTGATAAAAAAATAATAATAATAATTGTTCAATGATTCTGTCATGTTTCTTCTGAGGTCATCTCCACCAATGGAACAATACCATTTTTTGAGGCAAGGACCCCGAGAATGCAACAGGTGATGATGATCAAACATACCAAAAATTAATATGGCAATAGGCTCTCTCATTTTGTTATCCATCCACAGTTCACCACTGTTCCAGCAGAGGGCACCTTACCTCCCTGTGAAATTTGATGGCCTCCACAAAGTTTCCCAGCAGGTAGTGGGTGTTCCCCAGGTTTCCGAAAGCCCTCCCCTGGGCTGCCCGGTCCCCCAGCTCCTTGACCAGGGACAGATTCATCCTGACGGACACAGCAGAGAGAGAAGGGCGCTGAGTAATTTATGGATGTGGGAATAACGTGATTCCAGGTGAAGGTTTATGCTTGAAGCCCTTTCTGGCTCTTAGTTTTCCCTACAAGGTTCCACACACAATTTGAAACCTTACAGGGATATTTCTTATGCAAAGAATACCTGCGTGTCACTGTTGCAGACTCTGGGTTATTTAATCAAATCCCTCACAGGAAATACACAGTCTGGAACTTGTGCAGATGAGGCCAAATGGGAAAACCTTGCTGGATTTTTATTATTCCCAGTAAATACAGTGCATAGTAAATTCAGCCTGTAGTATTTGTGCACAAACACCAGAGAGCTACCTAGGTAATTAGAATGAGAAAAAAAACATTAAATTACAAAGCACTACTGTTATAACTAGCTTGTACTCTCTTTCCAGATAAATTATTATCTTGGTATCCCTTAGTACAATGTAATCTTGGACTCCCTTTACTTTTTAATAAGTAATGCAATACTCTCACAGCCCTACTTATAAACATTATCCAGTATAATTAGTGCTGACAGGGAGTATTGGTGTGGCCAGATTTTTTTTTTCTTGAAGCCTTAAAGTGGACTCTGTGACTGTTCAGCCTGGACTCTTCATATCTAATTGATTCTGAAAAGAAATCGCTCTGTGTTTTGATACTCCAGCTCTGTGCCGTGTCTGAGTCATCGATGTCTCGTAATAAACACCCATGGTTCTTAGGGGAGGGGCAGGCGTGGGGGGGGGGCTCTCACACAGCCCAGCGCTGATGAGCCGCTGAGGGACTCATTTAGCAGCTCATCTCCCTTAACGAGGTAGGAAGGCGTTACGCTCCGCAATGCGCGTCGGAGGCGACAAGGACACACAAAAACACCTTGTACTCATACATTAACAAGGAGCTCCTCAGAGGGACAAATCGCAGTGCATTATTTATTCCTCCCGTGGAGAGCGGCTCACCTCTCTGGATTTGAACCTGCAACCCTCGGATGATCCAGAGACTAGCCGTAGGCTGTGTCGGTGTGAGATGCACAGTATAATTCTCCAGGCTCCGTGCGGTGCGTGTCAGCGTGTGTGGCACAGCAGGGCAGTGCATGCTGGGAAACTCACTCGTAGAACGCCGTTGCCCTCTGCAGGGTGTCTCTGACATCTGAGGGCAGGTCCCCGGGGCCCTGGGTGCAGCCCCATGCCTGCTGCTTGCCCTTGGCGTGGAACACGTTCCCCATGTTATACAGCGCCCTGGCCTCGCCCACCTGCAGAGACACACACCACAAGCTGCTTACAGTACAGTACACAATACAAAATTTATGTGTGTGTGTGTGTGTGTGTGTGTACATCCCCTGTACAACCCCCAGCCTGTACATCCCCAATCTGCCCAGTGTAGATGCCATAGAGACGGCAGATGTGGTTCTGAGGATGTCCTCTGACATGGGTCACAGTGATGTCAGCACATCAGATGAAACTATGTTGTGGGTCCCATGTGGTTGCTGAAATTCAGCTGTGGTCCTCGCAGTGCCTCACAAGACTTCCATAACCGACACGCTGGGGTCAAAAATGGCCTGCAGCAAGTGTATGCTTTGCATTTGGCATCCTGTGAGAATGCCTTACCAGAAATGTAAATGAGGGACTTCCAAATCTGGGCTGCTGACACACAGCTACCCCCTCACCCGTGAGAGGGTGAGACTGCGCAGAAGGAGCTGTTTTATCATTTCCCGAACTAGTGGGAACTCACAGCGTATGATCAGGGAGTGCGTGTATGCGGGGCAGGGAGACCTACCTTGTCATCTTGCTCTTGAGAGATGTCCAGGTGTCGCTGGCAGCACACCACCGCCTCGTCGAAACGTCCCAGGACCTTGAGGGTGTTCCCTAAATTCCCGCTTGCCTTCCCCTCCCCGATCCTGTCCCCTATCGTCCTGGAAACAGACAGCTTTGTGAATTCCACTGCCCCCATCTCACCGAAGGCTTTGTGACCCTCTCTGGGTGAAACCTGTTATGATCATTGAGAGTTCCTATAATCACCATGATGTGGAATGGGGAGAGTGAGTAGTGTCTGAAACAAGCTCATAACAGTTTTCAAAACCCCACATATTTGCCAAAAAAGTGCAATACAGGAGATCAGTGGGGCTCTGAACTACCACACAGGATGTAGAAGCTCCATAAAAACTAGGTGTGTCAGTGTAATATATTTTACTCTTAAGTCTCAAATGTAAAGAACGTGCGTCTGGTTTAGTATTCATTTCTTTTTATTACTGTTTCCAGAATGAGCTGAAAAGTTATTGCTGCTCTTCTATAATCCTAGTCACTGTTCCCATGATGCTCTCTGGGGGACAGTCATTGGCTGCACTGTGACTTTATTCTTTTCTTATTGGCTCTGAGGAAGTTGTCACTGCATCAGCCTCTGGCCTCATCTCTGGGAAGTACAGCAACCTTGCCTCTTTCTCCGTTGACTGTAAATAAAGAATTACATCCACGTTCTTCCAACGTTAACATCACATCAAGCGAGCGGTTTGGGAGTTGGGTCAAGACCTGGCCTCGTGTTTCCAGGGTGGAGAATTATGGGCTGGGGTTTTTGGGCAGAAGCATTCCCAGCATGCTGTAACCCAAGTGCTTCATTGCACGGCCTGTAGCCTCACAGAGCTGTGCAATCAGAGAAGTAAGCGCTGTGACCAATCACCCTCCAGCAAGCTCAGATGTTAACAGTCACAGCCGTTATGTACCACCTTAGATTTACACTGCGACGTTAAGTGTGTTAAATTGTGGCTTTTCCTGTAAATAGTGATGTGGTCCTGTCTGTTTACAGTTTATAATGTTTCTTTTGTGTCTCAGGTTACGTGAAGTATAATCATGCTTTTTATACATTCATCTGCTTGAATAACAGTTTTCAACATAATTTATTTGCGTAACTGTGTGGCATAGTGATAAGGAGTAGGGGTTGCCAGCAGTGGTTCAGTGCTGTTGTACCTTTGCGTAAGACACTTAACCCAATATTCCTCAGCACATATTCAGGGTTATAAATTGCAGGGACCCTTCCATGACGACGGCAGTTACTGAGGATCATTTTGCACACCTGGCCAGGGTGAGGTCATGCCGGTGGTACTCCAGGGCCTTGGCGTACTCCTTCAGGTAGAAATAAGCGTTGCCCAGTTGGCTGTAGATGGCACTGAGGGTCTTCAGGTCTTCCGTTCCCACCTGGACGGCAGCCTCAAAGAAGGCTGTGCCCCCCTTGAAGTCCCCAGCCTTGCATAGCCTCTCGCCCTCCAGGGCCAGCTCCAGGCAAGAGGCCTCCATCCTGGGCAGAGAGGGACGGCCACAGGGTCAGGACAGAGTCATTGTGATGTCACAACAGCAGCAACAACAGCATGCCCAGGCATTTACACTCCATTACGAATATGTCTGGAGTACGCTAGATTTCCTTGTCAAGACTGAATAAATCAAAAGCGCCAAATCATTAGAAATGATATTTTACCAAGTAAGTCATTTTACAATATGTTGAAGTGGCAACAATTTGTTCAGCATCTCCAAATGTACACATAATGTGTTAATTTATAGAATATGCATGTCTAAAATGCTGAAGATTATATTTCAGCATGCGTTATTTCATAATAATTTTCAGCCCCCATCTTTTCTTTAAGACAAGCTGAACTGAAAAGACAGGTGGATTCCTCCCACACGGGCCTATCTGGCTCAGCCCACACAGTTCTCTTGCACAGTTCTGTAATGCCACCCATGGGTAGGCGCTGGCCCAAATACTCCCACACATACTCTTCCATGCCTTGGACCTTAGTCAGCAGATTCATCAATCCCTGCCGAAGTACAGCCCACCATCACATACACGAACCTCAGGTTCCCTCTGTCTCCCTCTCCCCTTCTCTCTGTCTCCCTCTCTCTTCTTCTCTCTTTCTCTCTCTCTCCCTCTCTCCCTCTCTCTCTCTCTCTCTCTCTCTCTCTCTCTCTCTCTCTCTCTCTCTCTCTCTCTCTCTCACTCACTCTCACTCTCACTCTCTCTCTCTCTCTCTCTCTCTCTCTCTCTCTCACGCACTCCCTCCCCTTCATTCCTTTCTATTTCAATGAATTATTCTCACCACCACAACAGCCACTCTCTTGACTCAGACTAACACAGCCATTACAGTGGACATGCATTGATGCTATCTGGCTGAAAACGTTGTTGTTTTTGTGTTGACTCTGCTTTTCCTGTATTTTAACCATAAAGGCTGTTAAAATAGGTGGTTCTATCAGGCAACATAGCACAACTAAATCAACCAAACAAGGGCTGTTTACCCTCTTTGTGCTTGGAACACTCAACCCAATTAGGTTCATCTTCAAATGCTTACTAATTTGTTTCCCAGCAAAAAAAAAAAATCAAATGAATAATAACTGTAAAATAATATGTTGATATTGACAGCCCAAAATAAACATTTGTATATCTCCGGACATGAGCTGCTATACTGACCTCTCAACACACAGTAGAGTGGCTACAGTTTTGTTTCGGTTTTTTGCTGTGTCAAAGCGTTCACACAGAAGGTCAGAATGTTCCATTACTTCAGCCATTAAAACACTTGAATGCCCAACCCTGAGTTCTCCTGGCCCTCTCCGTCTCCAATAATCTTGAGTTGCCATGGCAACTGCATTACTAGAGGGAGTCGTGGCCAGGTAACATGTTTGGCTCTCTCACTAAATGTCAGCGGCTGACCTGTTTTCCTCTGGCTAGAAGCGAAGACATTTTCAGTTCACTTGTTCTGTGTTCTGTATAAGCAACCAAACACTTCCCCTGTGTTACATTTTCCAAGGCCAGTTCAAAGGTTCCAGAAACCTCAAAAACAACAAAAAACATCAATAACAAAAAAAAACCCTTCTTACTGATGTATAAATTTAAAAAATATCATTTTGGGGAACTCGTGATCATTTCTCAGAGGAATGGCCCGAGTTCAGTTTGAAACCCAGGAAAATTGGTCCAAATCATATCATGGGCCGAGCGCTTCCAGATGTGAGCCACACTGAACCCCGCGCTGAACGAGACCCTGAGCCTTTGAACGGAGAGAGTTCATAACACGCCACATTATCATCACAGCGAGAGTGGGACGGCGTCCATCCCCACAAACCCACACAGCCAAAATCCACTCAGAGCGAGCCTAACAATCTCCACATGCCCAGCAGTAACAGATACAGAGCAAGAGAAGCACAATGAAATCCCCTGCAATATAAGAGCTCTCCGAGTTGCATAGACTAGGGCAAAGCAGACTGTGAGTATGGATCAGCCACGCGCAAACAGGGCCAGGATCCGAGCCCCTGAATGAGCTCGGAGTGTACCTCTTTTTCTGCTTGGTGAGGGTCCTCCGTACATACACACCCAGCTCCAGGCGGAGCGGCCTTAGCAGGGGGCGGGGCCGGGGGCCGTGGTAGACAAGCCTGCACAATGCATGCCACGCCCCGCTGAGGGGGCGGGGCTCTGGGCACACCCCGGCGGTTGACATCAGTGGCCTCATCTCCTTATATGGAAGTTCCCCAGAGAGGGTAGCAGGAAGCACGTTGGGCACAGCTGGAGAGTTCAATGGCGGATGGAGGTGCAACAGAGACTGTCCTTATTACTGACCCCAGATCAGGACAGTGAAGCTGACCAGCAAGATTTGCGTCATCAGACTTTCAAATGATGCTGCCGATGTTAACACTACAAGGAGGTCGCAGTACTCTGTCCTCCAAGGTAGACCTCTGCTAATCCTTATCGCTGAAAAAAAGAGCTCCTTCAGCAAAGGACTGTGCCTTTTTTTGTGAGTAGAGGTAAGATGAACCTGTACTCTTCTTCTGTTAAATCAGCACAATATCTGTCCCAAAGCTCTTCAGGGGTCCCCGAACAATCCACACCGTCCTGTAAATTCCAGCTGTGGCCAGGCCTCTTCGACAGAACACACCAATGAAAGACCTGAAAAAGGAGTGGGGTATTCTGAAGTCTGGAGCGCAAATTAACCACAAATCTCTCTCCTACTGTCTTCCAAATCCCCAAAAAAGAGGGATTTCTCTGCCGGCGGCTGAGAGGAGGTCACCATCACTTAGGGCGCTGGTAAAAACACTTCATCTGGATGCAGTGCATGGGGGAATGGTATCTGAGAACAAATGCCGGAGCTCCCAGCTCCTCTCAGCCCTGCAGACGATGACAATGTGACACTGGCGTGACACCGTGTCCCTGCCAGGACCAAAATCCTCTGGGAGGGGAACACGCGCTGTTGTAATCCCCCAGTCCACTGCTCCTGCCAGAAATTCAGTTTCGGCCCAGCAGGGAAACAGAGACCGCCCAGTGGGAAGTACGTATGTCACTAATCTGATGTGAGAGTGATACCTGTACAGGGCAGCAGCAGTTCAGCCTGACGCTTTCCTGTAGAACAGTACAGGAGAACCTCACTATCCACAGTGGCCCCAATACCAAGATTCCTACCAATGGGGAAACCCCCAGGAATGCTGAATGGAACCCATAAAAAGGCTTATGCATAAAGGGGGTTTGTTCCCAACAAAAAAACACATTTACTACAATGCAATGACGCAATAAACAAGTGATTACTATGCGTATTTGTGTAAAAATACAAAAAAGAAGTATGGAGGTATATAAAGTAAATGCACGAGCATAGGTGTCATTGTGGTGCTCTGCACCCCCAGAGCAGAGCTTGATAAGGAGCCTTGCCTGGTGTGAACATTCAAAACTGCGAATGGCAAATTTTCCAACGTAGTCATACAATACCGCGCATTGTGTCAGCGTGGAAACAAATGAGTTTAATAATGAGATTAATTTGAAAAGTGACGCACGTAACATTGGTTGCAAACAAAAGTGCAAAAGTGGAAATACTGAAGCTGAGCCTTGACAGTTATGGTTCTCGTTTTTGAACATCACACTGCATGGACTGCAACAGCTCGCTTCCGTGGTTTAAGTTCCATACCCAAGATTAGATCACATTACTTCACGGGAAAAGAGAAGGTTCAACGCACGTCCGTATCACCCAGATCAGACTGTTGCAATATGCTCCTCTCACATCTGCCAGGGTGAGCACACTTCCAGCTGCAGCTCATTCAAAATCTTGCTGCAAAGCTTCCTATTATTATTACTATTATTATTATTATAACTCTCATCAGCCAGAGACCAAAAGCAGAGACCAGCAGGGCAGTGTAGGGGGCAGGGGGCAGCAGTGTGCTGTACCCTTGGGCAACGTACTCAACCCACGACCACCCACAATAAATATCCAGCTGTGTACACGGATAAAACTGTAACCTGTGTAGGTTACACTGGAGAAGAGTATTGGCTAAATGACAATAATGTAATGTAATGAGACACCCCCTCCAGGCCCAAGGTTGCTTTGCCCTGCTCTGCATTATGTGGTTCAGGTCTGGCGTGGCAGGCACTTTAACCGGAAGCATAAGGCCGCCAGGTCTGCGGTTTCACACAGGCAGTGACAGCGCTGCCTTTACAAGCAGGATCAGCTAGTTCTTCAACCTTCATGCTTTGCTCAGTGTTGTCCCTGCTTTAGTGCTTAAATGCATCTGATTAACGACCGGGGAAATCTCATTACCCTTAATCCAGGTATCACCCTGAGATTTCAGGCTCAGAATCAATCAGTGGTGTAAACACGCTCCGAGCTGTGGCATGCAAGTTTACAGTGCGGCAAAACAGGATCTGATGTAAAATAATTCCAGTGATAAAGGTATATGGCACTGATGCATGGACAGTCCATTACATTAATGAAGAACAGTGGCAAGCTATGTACCCGAGCTATCCACACAAGGGGTTATAACGGATCACACTTTGGCGCAGTTTTTTGGTATAACTATATACCACAAGACAGGCATTTCCCATTCAAAGGTAAAGCAGAGAAAACTAGCACTGCTTAAATGTTTGACCCCAAGACACAGCACCAGGAAGGGGAGTTAGCAGAACAGCACTTAGACAGTGTAAAAGCCAGTGGAGCACGCTAAACATGCTGTTTACCAAACACCGCGCCTCCTTATTTTAACAACAACGCCTCACGACGTCTGCCGCGTCCGTGCTCGGCTTCCCACCTGTCACTTCAGAAGAGACGAGCACGCGCAACATGACAGGGGGAAGCCAGCACACTGGAAATAAATGACAGGTACAAGCCAAGAGGGAGCGGGGATCAGGAGGAGAACCTCTTTAAACCAGCCAGCCTTTTTAGGAGGGAGAAGAACACCTCGTATTTCGTTTTCATCTGGGAAACTGGATTTTATTTTTTATTTGGTTTACAGACACCATTGCCCAGACAGACCTGCATGTCATTCAGCTGGATATGAGCCTACAACAGGGGTAGCAGTGTAGCATAGTGGTAGGGAGCAGGGCTTGTTAAGGTTGCTGGTTTGATTCCCCACTAGGGCACTGTACCCTTGTACTCTTGGGCAAGTTACCTAACCCACAGTTGTTTCAGTAAACATCCAGCTGTATAAATTCATAACATGTAAAAACTGTAACCTATTTAAGTTACCGTGGATAAGAGCATCTGCTAAATGACCATAATGTAATGTATCCCAGCTGGGAATCAAACCCGCAACCTTGTGGTTATAAGACACAGGCCTCCCTACTACACCACACTGCTGCTGTTAGATGGGCTGAGTGTATCTCTGGGTAAAGACACAGGAGTGTCAGTCTCCTGGTGTGGACATATGTGTCAGGCCCACCTGCAGACAGAGGTCTGGTCTGTCACCTCAGAAGCATTTGATCTCTCTGTTGCCTTCGGGAACGTGATGGGGCGCCACTAGGGGACATGACCGCGGGGCAGGCCCTCTCGCTGAGTCTGTGTGTCCCTCGACCCCCCCCCCCCCCCCCCCACCCCCCGTCTGCTCTTTAATTGCTCAGGACTGGCCCCCCACCCCTGCATTAATATTTGATGGCTGACGGTTAGATCAGGCCTGGGAAAATGCAACTTGCAGCTTACATGGGCTAATGTTTTATTGAACATGGCAGAGAAACTTGAAACGTTCATGTTTTGGAGTCCGAGTGAGGGTGACGTTGTTGACAGCTGGCCTGAGCCTGATTCACTGATATTTAAGGGGAAATGCATAATTCTGGAGTTTGCCTTCTAAAACTACAAAACTGGCAGGGCCAATCCAGGTCACTAGCACCAATCACCAGAACAAACTGTCTTAGCTGTAAAAACAAGTACGTAATACATCATTTCCTTTTCAAGTACCTGTGGTTATAAGTTATTCTTCCTCTACTACATACCACTGGTCTGTGAGCCAAGTCCATGTGGATGTCTAAGAGAGTGTCACATTACATTCAATGCAATGCAGCACAATCCAGTCAAATCTGTAACCGTACTAGACCATCCAGTGATTTGGACAGAGGATCTAAAGTGTGTGATGGAGTGTTGTGTAGCTCGAAGAAGCGTACCCTCTAGCTGGGCAGGAAGTGTGTCAAGAGTTCCAAAACACAGGCCAGAAGCCGAGGAAATCCATTTTGGACTCCTTTTAAAATGAGATATGAAATAAAGACAAAGACTGTCAAAACGTCGAGTAATTCAAACCTGTAAACTTTAGCAACAACAAACATTTATTTCGTTCAACATGTTTCACTTTATTTGTTACACTTATCAAGACCTAGCTGTCTGTCTATCTGTCTATTTGCGGTATCAGCAGTCCTGGTATCTCTGAAAGCACAAACAATCTGTCTGGCTGCTATACTGGTCAATATTACTCCATTGGGCAGACTAATGTGAAATTATGGGAAAATGGGAAAAATAATCCTGGAAACCAACGGAAGGCCGTTAGGCCATGACTGGTAGGACCTTGTCCAAAAATGAAAGGAGAGGGGGTGGTTTAAGTAATTACAATGAAGACAATAACAACATAACCACACGCTTTGGTGAAGCAATTAAACTAAATAAAAGACTAAAATCCTCAAGATGTGCTTTTTCCGTAAATTTTTACATTGCATAACTTTGCAATCACTACTATAGTTCAACTTCAAATCAAACATTAATTTAAATTAAAAAAGATGTGAATACTTTCATACTACATACCTTGCTAAAAAAGGGAAAAACACATTTTCTAAAGAGAGGTTGCTGATGCTGACTGCTTGCCAGTGAAAATTATCTAAATTAATCCTCTACACACAGAAACTGTGTGTGTGTGTGTGCGCGCGCGTGCACATGTGTGGATGTGTGTGTGTGTGTGTTTACCTACCTGTAAATAATCTGCATGTCATACCCCTTTAGGTCTGATCAGAATTGCATCTGCTAAGATCTGTGAAATTACAATGATCTGCATGGCTCATCTTATTCTCTGATCCACTGATCTGCATCACATAAAGATCCTTGGATTTGTACTCTTGCAAAGCAGATGACACAGAGACACATGAGACCTAGATGTAAAGCTGGAGTAGACACCAGCTCCAGGCCTACCTGAACCTTGCATAGTCATCTTAATCAGGCACATCACTTCTGTGGTTTCTAGCACTTTGGGCCTCCCAAATACCAGAAATGCACAGAAGAAAAGAAATTGCTCTAAAACCAGGGCAAAGGGCATTGTGGTGTACCCAGGCTACAGTCAGACCCTTCCAGAAAAACATTGTTTTCTTTCTGGTGTCGAGCTCTATAGCAACACATGTCTGCTTTGCTCAAATGTGGTCAGAGAGAGGGGGCTCTCTGCTAAGTCTGCTCTGTTTGTCTGTTAATTTACTGCTAGGAGAATGCATTTCCTCAGAGAACTGCAAACTAAGAGCGCATTTCAGCAGGAGGTGGGTGGTGTAATTGTCCTGCCTTGTGCTCACATTCTTTGAGGCCGGCACACGATATCCAGGGCACAGCGATCGTTTGCCAGAGAACAGAATCTCTTAGGACTGGGAAGAACATTTCCAGCGGGGGGGTATTATGGTTCCTGGAATCCGCTGTGAGGTTAAGGTGTCATTTTGATTTCGTCTTACAGCTCTGAGCTTTACTCATACTCATGCACAGGGAAATGTGTGCTACATTGAACGAACCAGCACCAGACAAGAGCCCTGAAATTTAACCCATGTAAATACATTTTAGTACCTGTAAAATGCTGCTCATAATAACCCATCAATTGCCACTTTCAGGCAAGTACCTGCATGCCAGTATTGTTGACCTAGCTGTAAAAATAACAATACTGTCACAACTATATAAAATCTATACTGTGCAATGATGCACACACAATATACTTGAACAAATATATGATTTTGACATGAATTAGAATATGTTGAATATCTTTCTTAACCTTATATTGCCTTATAAAGTGGGACACAGCGAGGGTCGCAGAGGAAGGCCCCGTTGGTGAGCAGACAGCGGGGTGCAGCGGGGTTCAGCGGGGTTCAGCTGGGTGCAGCGGGGTTCAGCGGGGTTCAGCGGGGTGCAGCGGGGTGCAGCGGGGTTCAGCGGGGTGCAGCGGGGTTCAGCGGGGTTCAGCGGGGTTCAGCGGGGTGCAGCGGGGTTCAGCGGGGTGCAGCGAGGTGCAGCGGGGTTCAGCGGGGGGCAGCGGGGTTCAGCGGGGTGCAGCGAGGTTCAGCGAGGTGCAGCGGGGTTCAGCGGGGTTCAGCGGGGTTCAGCTGGGTGCAGCGGGGTTCAGCGGGGTTCAGCGGGGTTCAGCTGGGTTCAGCGGGGTTCAGCGGGGTGCAGCGGGGTGCAGCGGGGTTCAGCGGGGTTCAGCGGGGTGCAGCGGGGTGCAGCGGGGTTCAGCGGGGTTCAGCGCCCAGCTCTTTTCGCATGCTCCCTGCTGTGGGGAGACAGCCCACATGCCTCTGATGCCGTCTACGCCGAGCGGCTCCGCTCTCGGCTCTAATTGGTCTGTTTGGAGACGCGATCGCTCTGTAATTGCACGCCTGCGGTCTGCGGAAGACAACATGCTCTCCGTGCTGAGCTGTCAAAGCGGCCAGAGTTTTCTCATACACAAACGGGGGTGTGCTTCTTTATTTCAACAGCATTCTTCTTATCATAGGGCTGGAAATAGACAGCTACACATACTCAGATGAAGAAGACAGCTCTCGCATGAACTGAGTGACTGTCTGGTTGGGCGGGTCATATTTAGTTTTTTTTTTTTTTTATTCTGTCTAGGCCAAGAGACGTCTAGCTCACCACATGTTCTGTAAATCTTAAACCAACCCCTGGATTTAATCAACATTTGTCCTTGACTGTGACTTACAAATTAATTAAAGTGTTACTTTGTTCAACAGAAACACAATTTTGGTGCTTGTTTTAGGTGACTGCTGAACCCACTAACTCCACCAATGGGTGTTTGTGAAGAAACACATTGCACTTATGCTTGACAATGAGTCTAAGTTACGGATGACTGTCAACTGAATCTAACGGTCAGTTTTCTGCTGCCTCTCCATCCACCACAAACTCCCCCATCTACATTTCACCCTCTGCGTCTCCCTCCAGCTGCCCCTCTCAGCTCTGAAACCCTTGCCTCTTCGCCCCCTAGTGGCCAAGATCAAACACGCCCCCAGCCTCCTCTCACTGGCTGATCTGAATGCTGGCCACTGTGCTAATTTCGCCTTTGAAAAGGGAGATTCAAATGCGGTCGTCAGGGAAACCGGTTAGCGGCTCTCAGAGCAGTTGGGAATGTTTTCCTTTCTCTCTGTATGGCTGCATCTTTTCTCTTTATCTGCATCCATGTCTAATCAACCCTCCCTCAACCCCATCTGCTGCACAAACGTGTCAACAGGGTCTCCAGGCGTATATTCTTAATGCCCTCATTTGGACTAGCGGAAATGTTGCTTGATTATATAAATAATAGCTACCAATATGTCTGAGGCTGCTCAATTAGCTTGGATGGATACAGTTCTGTTCTCTGGTGCTGGAAGTCGCTCTGGATAAGAGCATCTGCTAATGAATGTAATGTATAGTAGCCAGACAGATTGTTGGTGCTTCCAGAGATACCAGGACTGCACTGACACCACATGCAGGCAGGCAGACAGTCAGACAGACAGTTAGGTCTTGTAATGCAATGTAATGCAATGTAATGTTCACCTCAGGTTTTTTGGTGCAAGTGGGCAGTGCCTTATGAAAGGGTGCGTGTCCGTGTGTTTATTTGGAAATCAGGAAGCGCTGTGTTTACACGGAACGTAGGAACGTGCTCTTCCCCCCGTCCTGGGACATCTTCACAGAACACAGATAATGCTAATCTCTGCATGGAACTGCTGGACAGGGTGCTGCCGTGTGCAGTGGATATGCCCTGACCCCGTTGCTTCCTGCGGGGCTCTGAGACGTTCTGAAGCATCCTGACCCGTAGGAATGGTGGGGTTAACTGCACAGAGCCAGAACAGCAGCCAGAGGAACAGCTAGAACAACATCTGAGAGAACGGCCATGGCAACAGTTAGAACAATAGCAGGGAGAACCACCAAGGTAACAGTTAGATTAACAGCCAAGGCAACAGCTGGAATCACAGCTGAGCGAACAGCCAAGGCAATAGCTGAAAAAAAAACAGCTGAACAGTCAAGAGAACAGTTCAGATGATAGCTGAGATGACAGCCGGGGCAACGGGTGAGGCGAAGAGCCGAATCTTACAGTGAGAACAGCAGTCAGGAGAGCAGCTGGAACAACAGCCAGCGAAGCAGGAAAGACAGCGGCCGAGACAGCTGAAGCAGCAGCCGAGGATACCGCTAACAGCCTCAGAGCTGGGGAGGGAAGCTACAGCGGCTCGGCCACAGACACGATTAGTGGAATCAGATGTTTCATTGCCTGGCTGGAAAGCAAAACTGTAAACACTGCAGCCCTCCAGGACAGGAGCCGGGCAGCCCCTGTAAGGCTGTGTGGCCTTTGGCAGCGCACATAAAGCATGTCATTTTCATTGCAAAAGAGCCCCATTTTCTCCCCACACAGTCACGACACACGCCCCTCGCAACGGTGGGCAAGCGCACGCACAAGCTTCTATCTGGGACACGGACCGCGAGGCTGAGCGAGACTCTATTGAAGCGTAACAAAAGGAACAATGAAGGCTTGAAGCACCTCTTCTCTCCTGGATGGCATCAGCAGCGTCACCGCCATCAGGTTACAAATCTGAATATGGATGTGGTTGTGGCATCGAGAAGGGTTGTCATCCTTTTCAAACTGAAAGTTGCCCGACCTGGTAAGGAGGAAACTCGGCCCGTGGACTTTTTGACGTTGTGCCACCTGCTCACATCGGTGCATAGCAACGCTTAGAAAAGGCACGGCGAGAATCGCATCAGCAAGAACAATCGCCAAAAGCGTCACCTGGCCTGGTGGCTTAGGGACAGCCTAAATGTCAGTTTGCAACTCAGTGGTCATTAGCATTTTCAGCAGCTCTTTGGTGTTGTGCATTCAGGAGGAGGAGGGGGGAGGGGTGGTACTCTGCAGTAACCTCTGACACAACAACTGCTCCTTTCAACCGGTCTCTCTCTTTCCCTTTCATCCCTCTTTCAGTTACAGTTAGAAGAAGAGGCGGCGGCAGCAGAGACAGAGAGAGAAAATGGGGGGAGAGAGAGACAGACAGGAAGTGGGAACACGGCATAGAATAAATTATACAGTGCCTGACGTGGGCAGCGGTTGTATGAGTTGTGTCTCCACTCTGTGCGTGTTTTCTGTACGACCTTTTGAAAGACCTTCACGTTCCGCCGCGCTGATTCAGCCGAAGCGCCGGCCTCTGCGGCCCCGTCAGCCCGCGCTGTTTACACACGCATCTAACCGCGGCTGTTTGTTTAACCCAAAGCGTCTGCGATCCGAAAGGCAAACAGGGGTTAGCCCCACGCGGCGGAGAGAGAGCATGGTGGAGCTGCCTGACACGTATGCAGAAGCAGGGAAAACAGCAGCACCAGCTGACAGCAGAAACAGCAGCAGCGGTAGCAGCGGTAGCGGCGGTGGCGGCCCGCCGGTCGGACGCACCTCTACAAACGCGCAGATCCGCCTCTTGCAGGGCGGCACCGCGGGCCCCGGCGTGTGCTCCACACGCTCCACCGATTAACCCCCCCCCCCCCCCTCCCTCCCCCGCTCCCCGGCCCCCAGTCACACCCACTCCGCCGCTGCTCTTCACAGCACCCCCAGAGGAAACGAGTCCGCATGGAATCCCACTAATGTGAACGCCTCCCGCCGGTTCGCGCATTCCCTAGGTCCCGGCAGGAAGAGGAGCTCACTGATCCCGGGGGGAAGCCTCCGTCAGTCAGGATCTCCGAGCAGAGGGCTCACTCCCCCCCAACCCCCGACCTCCCGCCCGCACCCCACCCCCTTTCCCCCCCTCCTCAGTCAGCGAGAGGCACGCTTAAACCCCTGTACCTCAACCTTCCTCCCCCCTTCTGCCTCAACCCGCCCGCACCCTCCCCCCTCCACCCCCCCCACCCTCCCCTCTCAGCTCCTACCTGGAGTGGAGCCTCTTGCTGGCCGGTTCCTGGTCCACAGCGCTGGCTGACTGAGCCATGAGCCGGGTCCGGCAGCCCCGAGCTCTGGATCCCTCTCGCTGGGTTCCCTTCCCCCTGCTGCAGCCTCTGCTGCTCTCTCCACCGCACCACAGGCAGGCGCTGAGGAAGTGATGCACTGTGGAGAAAGAAAACACATAAAAGCAGGCCCCTCCCCCGACCGTGACATCAGGGAGCTGTGTTTGTGTGCGTGTGCGCGCGCGTGTGTGTGTGTGTGCGCAAAGCTGCTGCTGGAGAGTGGCTGCACTTTTTCTCTCTCTCTCTCTCTCAGCCTTTCTTTCTCTCTCTCTCTCTCTCTCTCTCTCTCTCTCTCTCTCTCTCTCTCTCTCTACCTTTCTGTCTCTCTCTCTCTCTCTGCCTCTCTCTCTCTCTCTCTCTCTGCCTCTCTTTCTCTCAGACATTCAAACGCACACACTCCTTCTCCCTCATTCACAGTAACACTTTCTCCCGCCACCTCCCTCTCACAGTGTAACGTTTTTTTTGTTCCCTTTTAAAAATCTGCAGTTTTCTATGTAGTTCCCCTTTTAATTTTATGTTCCCTTCCCCCCACTCAATCTGCTCTACAGTCTGTCAGGCACAGCTGCTCGGTCCTCCTGCTTTTGAGCATTCGTTTCCATACCACTTGTGCTTTGGTTTGTTTTTCCCTGCAAAGAAATGGTGAAATGTATGAAACTCAAACATTACAAAATGCATGAGCTATAAAGAAACAGGTGACCTCATTCAGCCAATGGCAAGGGACGTGAGCCTTAGGGTAAGCACTTTCTAGAACCATTCACGCTACTCCGGACAGCTGATTTCCTGAGCTTCTTTTAATGCCCAGAGACAGTGAAGAAACAGCCTTCCACACAAATGATCCAGTCAGATATAAATCTCCCATCATCTCTGGTTTTCTACAGAAGGCTAAAGCTGCTTGGCCGATGCCCAGTTTCAGGTTTACAGGGGCCAGGATCCCCATGACAACGGCTCTGCCAGCCTGCGAGCCATGAGCTCTGCCCATGCATGACAGCGTAGAGAGGAGGGCTTTAATAGGTATATTTATCATACACAATAACATGTACACACACACACACACACACACACACTCCCCCACTACACACACACACACACACATGCACACGCACATACACACACACACACACACACACACAAATGCAAACATACTCATAGACACACATTCACACATACACTCACACACACACAAATGCAAACATATTCATAGACACACATTCACACATACACTCACACACACACACACACGCATACACACACACACACACGCACACGCACACACACACACAAATGCAAACATACTCATAGACACACACTCACACATACACTCACACACACGCACACACAAACACATACACACATACACACACACACACACACACAAATGCCAACATACTCATAAACACACGCTGACACACACACGCACTTATTCATATACACACATGCTCACGGATACACAATCATGAGCAGGTACAGGTACACATACCCATAAACACACACACACAGACAACTCCCAGCACAACAACATTCAGGCAACTGATGCATTGTTCTCGAAGTCTCCTCTCTAAGCCTGGCTCAGTTATTGCCCAGTAGCCAGTTTAGCAGCAGTCTTTTAAAGCACCAATACACAACACACTATGGTTTTCTGCGATGACTCTACTAACACTAGGACCCTGGGCAAGTGGCACACTTCCCAGTTTAGTGCCCATGGCACACTGACAGCATCGGGAATCATCCACAGAACAATCCAGGTGTTTGTCCATTAAAGTCATCTACCCCTGACTCTAATCTCCGCAGGAATCTGGAATGTTCCGAAAGCCACACCGCCCGGCTCCCGGGATTAGAATTCCAGACATTCTGGGCTGGCCCAATCCCACGCACCAAAAACGACACACAACACCGCGGTGTGGCAGAGTTTTTAGAGTCAACCCTGAAACTAAGTTCATTCTCGCAGGTTTTCTGTGATGTGGAGATTACCCGATCCCTATTCAAGAAGGCTGAGGTGAAGGCCTTACACTCTGACAAGACTAAACATCAGAGAAAGTCTCTTTTTTTCCTCCATGCGCAAAGTACATTTGCCCATGCTTGGAGCAAATGGGTCACACGCTTCAACACCAATCACAGAAGCGTGCGTTTTCTGCATGAAAACAAAAGCGTCCCTGCTAGACGGTGAACCCTAAGTCTGTAAGTTTAAAAGACAAGACGGATTTTAGATTAAAGTTGAATCTCCAGATTCTTGTGCCACAGAATTTATTGTACATTTCCTCCGCCATCTGAACTGCGGATATTCTGTGGCGGGCGCTCGCATAGCTGTGGCTCTCTCCCTGACGCTCATGCAAAATAATAATAAGCCTTCTCTGCCGAGTCTGCCGAGCCCCTGGAAGTCTTTCCGTCCGAAACTATTTTAACTGCGCTCGAGACGGCATCCCAGGCTCCAATCAGGGACAGAACATCGAGTTCTGCGGTCGTCGTCTCTGGCTGGGGTTCGGCCGCGGCTGCTTCGCCATTGCTGACGGGCGGTTGCAAACCGTTGGGATGTTGCGACATCTCTTCTGAGAGGGGTAGAATCACAAGCCTTTGTTTGGAACGCTGTGGTGAGGGTGGATAACCGACCCATTGTGTTCTCATTATTAGCAGTGAAGGAAACACACAAATTTGCATGTAAGCAACAGCATATTTCAAATTCATGAGGCCTTCATTACTGTATTTATATCACTGTAAGACTAAACCTCTCACCAGCCTCTCTCTTATGAACATGTGTGCACATCCCAGGTCTCGTCTCAAACTCACTGGCTCTCAGGACCTTGTGTAAAACTTGGATGAGTTATCCATAGTAATCTGACATTCAAAGGCAAACTACAGTTGGTATGTAAAGCAGTTTTCAGTAGTTCTTCTTTTCCCCCCCTTCTCTATGATTACAAAAGTTCTCTGTGTGTAGCTTGGCTCGTTCTACCCTTCCTGGACAGCAATCCACCACATCACTGACCAATCCCCTGACACACCCAAAACTAACCATGCAATACAATTCTGGCCTGGGCACACAATAAAATTGCGCAATGAATGAAATTCCAATTTTGACCTTTGGATGCCCTTGCTGGGCCATCAGGAACAAGGATCCAAACCATGAGGAACATGCTTTGTTACCCTATTGTCCCTTAGCGAATGAGAAACATCTACTGCACATTAGTGGAATGGGTGAATGGCTTGACTTTGCGCCTATATTGTCTCAATATAGAACATGGCCATCACATGCTTTGCTGTCATGCACACATGTAGCTGTTCCATTCACTGCAGGTGATGGCTGGCCGCATCACTAACAACTGACTTGCAGGGATTAGCAAGGTCAAAATCTGCAGAAGATCGATGGGAGTTCAAATGTCTCCCATGCAACGTTCTTCTTTGTCAATAGAAAGCATTGCATGCTGTTGTCTATATTTCCATACAACATATAGTATCTCTGGAATATGCGTGATGTATGTCTCTAAATATGGGCCAGACAGCATGAGGGGGCCTCCCTTTAAAGTTACAACAACATCATCACTCTCTCATTCCATCCCATCATGCATTGCTGGCAGGCTCTGAATCGTCGCCTGTTCTTGTGTGATGGTATACACCCTGATGTACAGCGGTATTTTCTTCCAGGCTTTAGTTTCCCCTCATTTCATAGTCTTTGACCTTTGGCCTCTCTTCTCTGACTTTCCCACCAGGTCAGTTCAATGGGACATAAACCTCAGGCACACATACTGCACACTTTCAGGCCATACATACTCTCAACTAAATCTTTTCACATCAGCACATCAACAGTAAATGCGCATCTGTGTCATAATTCTATGTTTGCAGCCTTTGACCCTTACTACATTTGCCATGCTAGCAAGCAGGCTGCATATATTAATGCGTGCTAAGCTAAAATATGTGGTAGAACATGAAATTGTTTGCTCAGTACCTAAAACCAGTTGAATACAAATGTGATATACGATAAATACAAAACGTTTTCAGCCATCTAGCCTCTTACATGTATAAACACGACAGACTGTTGGTCAAACTTTCTGCCATTTTTGTCCATTACATAGTATGTGAATGCGCGATTTGGGATACAGCCTCAGTCCGTAGGACAGCAAGGTGCAGACTGGCATTGTGTGTGAGGAACGACAGCGCTGTGTCCCATGGCATCATGGGTACAATTAACTCGTAAAAGAAGCACGGTTGGAGCTATGTGCCAAATGAGGAGCTCTCCTGGCGATTTCCCACATGCAATAACCCACAAATGTAACGTGATCAGGTCAATTAGAGCGTTCAGTGTTTTCCTGTAGCTGTGTTCCAATTCTCTAGAGCCCCCCCCCCCCCCCCCCCCCCCCCCCCACCCCAACCTCAATGACATTGAAAGGAGCCGTGGTGTGTGTATGAGGAAATCAGCTATCCCACTGGCCCCAAGCCACCTCCCTCCCGAGACGTGGGTAGGAACTGTGTCAACATAATTATTATGTTTTATGAAAATACTTGGCGGGGTAGGATGGCATGCTAATGACACAAGTGGAAGCAATCTACCCCCTCTGATCATTTGTTTTCTTTGCGAAGAAAAACAGGCTTTGGCCTGCCATTTATTCCTGAACACGAGCCTTAATGCTATGCAGAAAAATACTATACAGAAACCCAAGCTAATGTGACTCTGATATTCAATAAAAGGAAGAGCACTAACATGACATCAGCGTTCACCGTAAACAGCACCACACTAATGCTGAATCAATTTTCACAGTACTTCGCCGTGAAAGACGGTGTCACAGTAAAGTAAATGGCACTAATGCCACACTGATATGCGTAGTCAAGGAAAAGAAACTCATAAAACAGTGCTCCTCATAAAGGGTGGAAAATTAGGTTAGGCGCATGAAGGTGTCTGAAAGATTACAAACGTTTACAGATAGCACTTATCCAACGTGGAAATGGTACTTTTTGTCATTGTTTTGTCGTTTCTTATTAATAAATTTGGGTGTGTAATTACACGTCTCGCCACAAGGGGTCACCGTTTTTCCACTGACTGTTCCTCAGTAGATCGCCCTTAAATAGCACCATGCAGATGACCAAAAAATATTTCTGGTGCCATTTTCGTAGTTTAAAAACGGAGCGATGGTCTGGACAACTACAACAACACCAAAACAGGCTTGTGGATGGGTCTCTTAAATAATTCCAACAATCGATAATCTCCAGAACCATTCCTGCTTTTTACTGACCTCTTTCGCCTGAATGGTACTGCCACTGCAACGGAAGCAGCAGGTCCCTGCGTCAAGTCCTGGCGATAGAGAGGGACAATCCATCAGTCTACGAGGACCATAGAGACATGAGATTAGATTTAAATGGAACAGAACTGAAAACACTACAATTGGGTAAAATTAACTTTATTCATGCGCTCAGGAAATAATGCGGAATGGTGCTGAGTACCGATGAACCAGGAACCCAATTCAAATACAAATGCTCACAGATTATTACGTACAGGGATTTTCACAAAATTGTAAAACTACAGTAAAAATGGCCATTGACATATCTGCTATGAAACGGGGGAGACCAGCATCTTAAAATACAGTGAGTCTCCTTCATTTTATTGAGTTGTTTCTCTGTAACTAAAAGTGACGGTGAATCAGACGTTGTAGTAAACTGCAATCTTCTACTGTAATTTTCTCCAAATATGTTTCTAAAAACAAATTCTGGATTGTTAAGATTTATTTTTTCTTCATATCGATACAAGTATCACTCCTGGTGACTTGCGGAGGGTTTTGTGAAAGAAAAAAAAAGGAAAAGTTTATCTATTAACATAATTCTCCAGCAGGGGGCAGTATGTAGACCTACCATCTTTCTGTCTATTGCGGCAAAAAATACCTTGGATGCGCGCCAATAATGGGAGATTATTCAAGACAAGGAAGTTCAACTTTTTGGTGACAAACCCCACATGCCTTATTTTCCCTGTAAAACAAAACACTTTTGTTTAATTACAGGTCAAATAAACCTCTCCATACAGTACAGGGTTCGGTACGGTCATGCACATTATAGAATACTCCTTGTAATATTCCTCTTCCTCTAACGTATCCATACGTGAATATGTTTGAATCACAGGCTACGGGCTGATCACTAATCACACAAATAAGTTATGCTTTTCACCTTAACTGTCTCTTAACTGTCTCTCTGTAAAAAGTCTGTTAGGGACACTGGTTAAAAAACGCTGGTCCAATGTATGTGCCGTCAATCAACTAAGTGAAACAGCTGTACTGTAACAATGTAGGCTACGCCCCTTTAGTTCTAAACAAGCAACAGCGCCTTCTTAATCCCAAACAATACAGCACAGACATGTAGCCTATAGCTGCCCTAATTACTGGGCTCCTTCTACTTTTTTAACAAACAGGCAAAACCCCCTCCTCACACTTTTCGGATTAACGCAAACATCCAATTTAGCAATGCATGAACGCTCTGATCTTCTTGACGCCTTTTCTATGTAGGGGACAAGAGGTGAAGTAAGAAGCGTCGCTGGGAGTTCGGTCTGTCACGACCCTTCGACCTCGGCACACGCCGGGAGAGAAAAAGGAGTCACCTTTCTTGCATCACCAGCAATACTTAATAAAGATAGTCTTAATCCCCACGCCCCGACTTCATCAACATAATAGGCCTACACATATGCAAATCACCCCGCTGCCAAGTAATGCAGTCTTAAACCGCCAGCGTAGACAACTGATTTTTAAGGAGATTTTGTGTCACTTTGGGGGGAATCGCAATCCTCGCAAATTGGGTTTCAATCTGTTCAATCTTTGCGGTTTGATGACAATCCCATTGTTTTGGCGGCGGCGGTGTCTTGGGTCACGACTGTTTATAGGCCTCTCTGACACCAGCATCGCAACACAAGGAAATAATTACTGTATGTGTCCTTATTGAAATGGCTGCTGTTACTTTACCAGGCTAAGTGGACAGCGAGCATTAGAGACTTTATTTAATGAGACTCAAATCTTCGAAAATCCCATGATAATGAAAGCCTACTCTGGTTATGAGGAATAGCTGTAGTAATACTTACTGATGTCACCATTGATGACAAGCCATTGAAATATATGACCAAAGAGGCCAAGCAAGCAAACTGTAGCTGGAGTGCGGGCTTAAGAAAGAGTGCTGGCTTAAGACATTTTTTTTAAATCCTTTTGAATATGAGGATTACAGTTGAGTCATATTAAGTACAGCCTTCAGACACAATGAATTGACATACATACATGCCAGAATATTATCCGTGTTGTTTTTGTTATTGTTGTTGTTGCTATGTATAGGCTATATACCGCAGTGGAACATGAATGGATCATTTGTCTTTCAGTTTTCTTAGATACTTATACATGCATTTCTCATGCCCCCCCCCTTCCCCCCGCATCTATCTCCTTCCTCTCCTCCAGCCTATATGCTTTAATGTTTCCTCTAACATAAATTAATAAAAATAAAGGAGAACATTTCCCAGTCTCTATTTCCCTGCGGCTGTTATAATCATTCTAAATTACGGTTATTATCAACCTTGTATCCAGCTAAGTTATTTATTTGAATAGGCCTCAGACTTATCTAGTGCCAGTTACATAACAAGAATTTGCACAGAATCTGTTCAGATATTTACTGATACTGATTCAGAATAAGTATCTTCCTCAAGACCAGAACATCAGTGTCAAATCCTGTTGTTTGAACCTGCGACCCTCTGATCACAACTGCAAATTACCTAATTACTGTGACACACTTTGATGTATTTCAACCTTTAGCTTCACCATTTAAACCTGCCTTGGTTTTGTGGAGAATGAGTCTGGTTTATTTTACCTGAAAATGATCACTGTGTACAGTTCATTCTTTCTGAACCTGCTATATATGTCATGCTTAATATTTTGAAAATTGCATTTTCCCTCTTTGCCTTGTAATATGTATGTGATGCTTGTGCCATTATTTGCAACAGATCAAATAATTTTGGTTTAATTCTATATATGAACTGGAAATCATATTACTGTAAAATCTGTTGGAAAATAATGAGGCCAAATTCTATCTGTAGGAATAATAATTATTTACAATAATATGTATCTATATAAGTCTTACTTTTGTCTCTTCACCCCTTACACTATGGTCAAATCACATGGCCGTGATTTAATGTTTTCCAAAACGTGACATCGTTGTTGCATGGTCCCACTGATATTCCAGCTAACCACCAGATGGCGCTCTGTACCACCACACTAGATCAAGGGCCAGACAGGCTTCTCAAGAAAAACACGTTCGCTGTACTGACAGGAGACACCCAAAGATTCAACCAAATGTCCTGACACAGTATTCAGTCAGAGTAACTTACTCTCATTACACAGGTACACTTCAAAACCTACTCTTGAGCTAGGTAGATGTGTGTGTCACTACCACCCTCCACCACCACTGTAATTTAGATATTAACACATTCAAACATTTTTTTCCCTGTATGGCAGGTGACTTTTATTTTGCAGGATACAGTATATGCTTTTTCACATGGGGGTGTGGGGGGAGGGGGGTGAATTGTTGTTTTTGCTTCTCTTACAGTTCAATTCCCTTCAGGTAGATCACATTTTTGCTTTGCAAACACCCCTATCAATCAATTAACGAATCACAGTGTACTTTTCCCAGAAGTAATAATTTAGAAAATTATAAAATACATTTCCTACATATTTGTATTTATATAAGTGGATACTGAACACCTTTGCTCATGGTGCAAGTGGCATTACACCACCTGGGATTTGAAATGGCAACCTCATGCTATTGGGTTCACTTCCTTCACCACTATTTTCTTTCTGTCTCTTATTCAGATCTGTCATCACTGGTTTTGAGAGATTGTTTCTTCTTGTCCTAAAACCTTTGAGACGTGACACAACCGGTGGATCCATGTGGTCAGTTGTTATTGTAAAATTTCTCAGACCCATAATCAACTTCGCATGACAAGTCTTCCTTTAACGTGTTTACCACAAAACCATTAAGACGAAACAAGCTGTTTTTCATTGCATGGCCCCCTGCTGTGTTTTTCTCCTTTAATCTGCGAGCCGTGCGTGTGCGGCCATTGCGTTTTACCACGTCACACCAAAAAAAAAAGAACAGCTTATTACGGGCAGTAAGAAAAACCCAAGACAAAATGAGATTTGAGCTTTGAGTAAGCTGATTTCAGATTTATAGTGGGCAATTGAAATCTATGTCTTTTTTTTCATTTTTTTTGTGAAAACAAGAACCATCTGTCTGCATCACTTTTCTTATTAATATGTTGTTATTGTTATTGTTATTGTCACTCAGTTTTAAGTCTCTGTTGGCACGCCTGTCTGATGGGTATGTTAGCCTTCTACCCTCCCTCACAGGGTCATGACTGCTACGCTGGTGTAGGAGATTTTTGGATAAATACCCACAGTACATATATGGATAATTCATTTGCTTAGTAGACACATATGTTCATCGTTTAAACATTTACACATGCCATGTTTATTTCTCTACCTTTCCTGTAGACCCACCATGTTGCTGTTTTTCTTTCTGGTTGAGCTTCCATTTATGTTTGACTGAAAATGGTAGCTGAATTTGGTATTAAGTACATGGTGTTAATTCTATTTTACAGACAAGAATTATTGTAAATAGGTTTGTTCTATTTGCCCATACAAAAAATTCAATGTTAAAAATATTTTTAGAGAATATATTATTTAGCTCAAATATATTTGAAATGTGCAAATTGTTGCCATTTTGCTGTATCACAATATATTTCTGATTTGTGTCATATTTTGATTATAATACCAATATATTCTTGGGCTGAATAAGTAAATCAGTTATTTTGATTCATTGAGTCACTCAGAAGAGATTAGTAACAGAAACAGGTATTCAGCTTAATCAATTAAGATTAATAAATTGCTTAATGGGGCTTAGAATAAGTAATTGACTGACACTTTATGCATAACTGAATTAAGGGGCAGGTATTAACAATTATGTTAAACAACTTAATCTTCATATTACCACAAACACATCTCTAACAGTGCATTTCTTTCAAAAGACTTTATAGCAGACTAAATCTTTAAATGTAAAAAAAAAAATAAAAATAAATAGTTTTCAGTGAATTGTTCAACCAAGCCTAATTAACTAGCTGTACGGAAGTAATGAGGATACACAGTGGGTCCCAGGACAAGGGATAAGAAACATGATTCTGTATAAATCAAATATTCCGGAGTGACAGGTCCAAGCATGAACAAAAACAGAACTGGAAAGACAATGACTTAATTTCATTTTATTTTTAAACTACACAAGCCCAGCACTGGCATCGATTACTTACTAGTGTTCTTCAAAACAGATTGTAAACAAATTTCCCTTGGCCTGGTTATAAAACAAGTAACAACAGACGTTGCCCCAGAAGCCGAATCACTAACACACGCACACACAAACATGCACTGACTGCCAGATGCAAACTCCTGAATGCATCCCTGATGTTGGCTAACAGCACACTCTGTTGGAATTGCAGTAATGATCCTGGTGGATTGGTAACCAGAAGATTGTGGTCTCAAATCTTGAGAACCAAGTAATGTTCTTGATCTGCTTCATTAAAATGTCCAACTCCATGCATAAATAATCTATGAAATAAAGCCTATATAAGACACTTGCTAAGCTTGTAAATAGTAAACTTTCTGTTAATCGCTTTCCAGGCCCTGCAGAATCTGACCTCTGAATCCAGATTCCTGAGAGGGAGTGTAGATGTTAGCACTGTCTGTCTGTGTGGGTGTGTCTTTTGTTTTTGTTTACAGGTCCTTGTGTTTCCTTGTCCCGCCTGACTCCCCGCCCTCCTGTTACTCGGCCACGCCCATCACCTGAAGCCTGTTCCACACACCTGTGTCTCATCCCCTTATCATCCCCCTGCCTACATATACCCTGCTGTTTTGCTTGTTCTTTGCCTGATTGTCTCAGTGTCTCAGCTGTTTTGGCCGTTTGTTTGAAAGCATGCTCTGGTTCTGTGTGTTACTGGCTCTGCCTGTCCTGGATTTCTCTTTTGCCTGCTGTTTTTGGACATTGTCTGTTTTCCATCAGATTTTTTGGCTACCAACTTGGGCTGTTTTTCTGACTTTGAATTTGCTTGTGATTTTTGGGTCCTTTCCCCGCAAACCCTGACAGTAGAAGTCAAAGGCAAGGAATCCCTCTGCCCCTCTCGAAACCCCAGTCACCCTATCTCCTTGTCTCTCAGGAACCAGGACTAATTGTCCACCAGCTTTCAGGGCTTAAACAGGATGTTGGTGAGGCTTAAGGCTTGCCTTTAGATAAACTGTCATCAGTTGACCCTCAAGTGTTCACTGAATGACAAACACCGTTTTTTTTTTTTTTTTTAAAAAAAGACGCTAATGGGAAGGAATTCATGCTGTAATTTATTTCCCTTTCTCAAATAGTTTCCTTCAGACATTTTCTTTTTTATTTTAATTTTTGGGCTTTTGCTGGCTATTTGTTCTCTCCAAACTCTACAAGAAAGTGGATACATTTATAAATCCCCCAAACCTGGTGTTAGTTCAAAAACATGATTATGGAACCTGTCTCAGCTCAATATCTTAATGTCTCAATTTCATTTTTCGAAAGCCTGAGAAAAAGAAATGGGTAAAAATTCTGCGTTTATATGTAAAAGCAAGGATCTTTTAGTCTTTCAGACCTGACCATCCAGAAATCCAGAATGTCAGTAGTTTAACTATTGCACATTTGATTCATTAGCCTTTCATTTGGTGTTCTGATAATGGCTGAGAAATGTATTGTATATTTTTATTGTTGCATAAATCATGTGTGCATGTCCCTGCAGTGACCAGCCATTTCTAGCTCACAGTGCCCATCTGCTTTGGCCTGCCATTCCATGAATTTCAAATGAAAACTACTGAATACAAATATCCCGTTCTTAGCTCAGTATCCTCATCTGAAATCCATACTTGTCCCTTTAATCTGAAGTATTTCAAAAAAATTATACCGCACAAAAGAGACCTGTTCCATGAAGCTTTTAGAGGGATTTACATTGTTGGGGGGGGGCATGAGAGAAAAGCAAAAGTGTGAGTGTGGTGGAGGGCCAGGCTCCCGGGCCGGCCAGGATACAGCAATCCCCCAGGAGCAGCAGAGGGGATCAGCGGCTCTCGGAAAAAGGAGATCTTGTGTGTGTGATCTGCCGCTGATCAGCCTATCGCTCCCCAACGAAGTCAAAACCCATTAAAGTTTTCCAGCCTCTTTACCCCGGCTGACCCCTGGGCCTTCGGTTGGCAAAGTGAAACTGCTTCGGCTCGTTTGGGTCCTGTCCACAGGCCCATGGAGCAGTCTGCCTGGTTAGCGGTTAAGTTTATGTAGAAAGTGTGATTTTTTTTTAGTCTGTTTCAGCAGTCCCCAAAGACATCCCCCAAGAGGTGTCTTTTGTGCCTGCAAAGAATGTTCTGAAAATAAACTATAAGGCTAAAATTATCCATTAACATTTAACTGCAAGCAAACATTTTTTTTAAATATTCATGTTAATATGTTAATCAGTAACTTTTAGTAAATGAAATGGTTACACACATACAAAATATATGAAGGAATTAAATTCAAATCCTCTGTCTGGATCACTGGTAGCTTATGTCTGTCTCACTCTGAGGCAAAATTTATGCTCATGGATATGTTACATGGAAGACCATTTGTCTCGCTCTAGTCTTGGCAAGGAAGCATCTTGTGTTGCATATATAGAAATACTCTTTATTATTTATTTCTTTATTGGGTGGACACCTTTATTCAGACACTTTAGATTAGATTACATACCATGTGTCCATATCACTGTGATATAAAAAGTGAATAGAAACTGCCTGGTTAAACAGTACCTCTGAGCCAGTAATTACTGACAGTTTTCACTGTCATCAGTATATGGCTTTCCCCACCACGTAAGCCCATCCAGGTGAAAACTGCCCCCTGTACTCACAGGAGCAGCCCAACCTCTTCATGTTGCATCATGCATGCTGGAAAGCAGAACAAGGGCGGGGTTTGGGGAAGCCAGACCAATTTGTGTAATGAGAAAAGAGTGGGAAAATCTTCCCAAAGCCCTGCCTGGAGATCCCAGGCTGGAGAGGAGGAAGGGGCGGATGAGCTGGTAAATCTGACGTGTTGTTGCCCCTGCGATCGTCAGGGTACGGCCCCGGGGCTGAAGTCTTATAGTCCCCCCTTAAAACCTCTTAAAACTCCCGGCCTGCGCCGCAATCCCAAGACAATGCTCCCAGCGCGGCCCAATCTCCTTACCCTAATGGCCATTTTGCCTTGAATTCGGCCCGGTTTATCTATCCCATAATGCCTCTTTCCTCCCCTTCTTTATTAAGCCGTTGGGAGCAGTTTTGGCTTAGCGCTGGATGGAGGAGATGAGGGTCTGCCTTGTTTGCTGAGGATAGGGGAAGTGCGGCTGATAAATGCACCAGGATAAACTATCAAAAAGCGCAGATTTTTTTTTTTTGGACCTCATCTTCTTTGGAAAACTCTGAGAATCCTGTTATGGATTTGAGCTCAGTATATTATGTTTATTGTTTTTGTGCATGCTTGTGTGTGTGTTTGAGAGAGAGAGAGGGTGTGAGAGAGAGAGAGAGTTCTCAATCGAAACAGAGTGATGGATACAAAGAAAGAGAGTGAAAAAGAGAGAGAAATGGAAGGAGGCAGAAAGCAAAAGAGAAAGGCATTTACTGAAGCATAGAAAGTATATGGAGACATTGTGCCCTGAAACATGCAACGGTCTTCAGTGTAATCCACACATGGGTCATTCAGTGCAATCTACACATGGGTCATACCTGTTTTCCAAGCCTAGGATGAAACTGGTACCCCTGGGACATGAACATTATTAGTTGAAAATCCTACCTGACGTTTCTTGCCTAATTAAAATTGGCTGTTCCCAATGTCCCCTAAATTAGATGTTAGCGCTGTGATTGTTCCCTGGTTCGATTTTCAGTAAAGTACAAATAAACTTTATGTTAATGTCTTAAAATGACAACCTGTGTGATGATTAAACTGGGCTTTCAGTTGATTGAAAGTTAATAATCTGTCACTGTACTAAAGAGTTCATGTGAGAGGTTCTCCCTTTTTGTCAGAACAGAACCGACTGGGTTCATCTAAATAGATAATTGTTTGGCACATTTGGAGACAGGCAATGAAATTGTTTACAACCCACTTAATTTACACATCACACAGATTTGGGTTGTATCCATTTCAACAAACTGTAAAACGGCGCTAACAATTATTGGGTTTTTTTGTGACATAATAACTGCACTGTTTTCCAAGTACACGTCATGTTGTGTGCTTTAGCTACAGTTAAAGAATGTCACGGAAAGCTGTGGCTGCAGACGGAGCCAGCCTGGTTCCAGCTCTGCAGTGGAAAAGGGGACCAGGTGCCGCTGAGCTCTCTGAATGCGCAGTGTGTCTCTCTGTTGTGGACACGCGCTGCAAGCTGTCTGCTGGTCAGACCCAGAGTGACCTCATCCCAACCGTCGCGCTCTCAGTGGGGGCCAGTCAGGCTCTTTGTCCTGGTCTGCCCACAGGTCACACTGTGTGGGCCAGCAGCAGTGTCATGGGTGGGGGCGGGGGGGAGGGGGTTAAGGGGTAGGAGGGAACTGCCTGAACAAGTGTCTTCTGTCCTGTGTGCTTCAAAAGAGCATCTCATGCTGTACTAGTCTCACTCTGACTCTTGCACACTGGAGGAGTTAGTGTCTGTGTGTGTGTGTGTATGTGTCTGTGTGTGTGTGTATTTGTGTGCATGTGCAGGCACACGTTTGTGTGTGTGTATGTGTCTCAGTTTGCGTGGGTGGGCATGTATATGTGTGTTTATGTTCAGGTTGGGAGTGGTATAATTTTTCATGTGTGTGTGTTACTGTCTGTGCGCATGCCTGAGTCTGTGTGTGCATGCGCTTGTTTGTATCTGTATGTGTGTTTCTGTGTGTGCACATTAGCAACTGCACTGTAAAAATCTTTGTACTTGTAAAAATATCTGGAAATCAGAAACAAGCATTGGGATACCAGAGTAAAGGACAGAACAGGGTATATAACTGAATATCTTTGGTTATCCGAGCTGTCATCTTGTTGAATATAAAAATAACAATAGTGTATTCAGTGTTAAACATGAAAAGTAATACTAAATGTTACAGGTTAATTTTTGTCACCCTCTGAGTGCGACAAATTTGACTTACTGCTGGACAGAATTTTAAATGTCTACTATCAGCTATTGTGTTTTAATTAAGGTTAATATTGATACAGTTGATAGAATACAATTTAGCAAAAATGCAACTGACTTTATACAAGAATTTCTTTAGAAACATGACTGGCAAATAGATTTAATGAGACTCTTCATCCGTCAGTGTTTGATTTCCTGACACATTTTTGTTCTAACATAGTGGCCTCCCTTCAATGTACTTTGACTGGGGATCAAAGTCCTGTATGATGCATAAAATAAAAGGATAATGATGTACATCAAATAAAAATAATGACACTTCCAGAAAGTCATCTCTTAATTTTTGATGACAAAGTGCATTTGATTAGACCAGTGTTTTTAGCCAATGTCTGAGTGCAGTACTAGCCAATCTTGAGTCTTGAGTCCTTGAAATAGATTACATAAATGTTGCTTTCTGTATCTGAAAAATATACACGTCAAAAACAGCAAAAGAGGCTCTCTCCTAGAATTCATTTTCCTTGCAAATTGAAGACTTTGCATATCAGAAAGACAGAGCAAAGAAATCACTGTTTTTTTTTTTGAAAGATCAGAGGGGTAAAACAGAAAATGTATCACGAGTTAGTGTTCTGACGCCATCTAATGGTCATAAGGGGAATCTATCATTTCAGTGCATCTGGGTGGTGTTGGCTGTTGCAGTTCCAGCCCTCTGTGCTTCCCCTGCAACAAAGAGGAGGTGTTTGAGGAGTTTATTGCTTACCTTTTGTAGCCTCGTTGTTCCTCGGGTTTACTGGAAAGACCTGACTCTTAAAGAACAGGCAAGTATTGTGTTTCATGATGCTTAATTGCTGTTTAACATACTTTTCAGGCCTGTAATGCAGGCTATGGTTATTCATCAACATGTTTTTTTTTTTCATAATTTATGTTATCCTTGCTTTCCACTTCATGCAACTCTATTTCAGAGTCTGCTACTTTTAAAGCATCTATTTTTGACACTACAGGTCACGCAGCACACTATACTGAAGAGAACTCTCGTTGGAGGATGTACACTACTCCTCTGATCTCATCTAAGCAACACTCTATTCTCCTGTCGACTTATAACATGTTGTCATATTGTAATCCACCAGAGGGGGGCAGTGGTCTGTGTAACAAGTTTGGAGAAGCAGATTTTCTCGATTATGTGATATAATTTGAACACAAGCAAGTATCTCTATATGTATTGCATAGTCAACAGGAGTAAAAGGTTTTAATGCTTTAGTTTGCTGCTAAAATGTTGGTGCTGCAGTGTAAGGAGTGGAAAGGGAAGGTGAGCCTGCGTTAATTGTGACCTATGACCTACCCATGGGCCCACACAGACATAAGGTTTTTCGTAAATGAGGAACGAATGACGTAGCCTTTATTCATTGCCCATTTTTGGCAAGTCCGCCGGCTTTCACTTCAGAACTGACTGCCTCTCTGTCACCCTGACCTCAGTCATTGAGAGTTATTGAGAGAGAGCTGTCAGTGGAGCACCAATAAATTACTGTCTTTATATTAAATGTATAAACTTTCCTCCCCAACCCCAAAAGACAGGCAGTGACACATTCAGGTTTGGGTGGTTTTTAGTACCATAAGTTTTGCTCTCTGCCTTACACTGACACTCTTTGTGTGTGTACAAGTGTGTGTAATGTTATGTGTGTGTGCATGCACCTTCCCATGTGTATGTTTCTGTGGGTGTATGTATGTGTGCGTTTCTGTCTTTCTGTCTGTATGTATTTATGTGTGTGTGTTTGTATTTGTGTCTATGTGTGCGTGTATGAATTTGACTGTGTGTGTATTGGTGTGTGTGTGTGTGTGTGTGTGTGTGTGTGTGTGTGTGTGTGTGTGTGTGTGTGTAAGTGAGTGTTCCTGCAGTCAGGGTTGCATTACCTTCACAGAGAGCATCTGAGCAGCCACCAGACGCTGGGGGGAGACGCACTGCAGACCTGAATGGGGTTTGGTTACCGTGGTTGCCAAGGTAGAGACTCAGGTTCAGGTTTCTGCAGTGAAGGGAGGGAGAGAGGGAGAGAGAAAGAGGGAGAGAGAGAGAGGGAGAGAGGGAGAGAGAGAAAGAGAGAGAGAGAACAAAAGCCACCCCCTCCCCAAATTATAAATTAGAGTAACAAGGTCTTATCCGTCTTTGGCCTGTTTTTTTTTTCCTTGAAGAAAGTGTGCTGTCTAATCTGTGTGTGTGGGGGAGCAGTATGGCATTAGCCTGGAAAAGCACCATGGCTCCTTTGGCTTACTGCTGCGGTCACCCTGGGGAGGAGGTGGGGGGGGGGGGGGCGTTTTGGGTGCCACTGCTGTGGTGGAGGCTTTACTAGAGGCCTGGGCATAGCTTAACCCCCCCCCGGTTCTTGGCCTACTTTGGTGGTGAAAACCAGGGCGTCCCGAGTCTAGAGAGAGGGGATTAGAGTCCGCTCGTTCCTCTGCAGTTTGGGATTTTTGGCCCACGCCAGACACTTAAAGTCTGCTTCGGATTAAGACGTAAGAGTAAAGAAGAAAAGCATGTGGGTGTGGGCAGGGGGGGCAAGGACATATCTAAGTAAAAAGATTCAGGTAGTAGCAATTATTTCTCCATCCAGTCCTGGCGTTTTTTAAGTGGTACAGTGATTGGCTCTTAGCCATCCCTTCTTGGTGTTTTTTAATGGGATTGATTGGCTCTTCTTTTTTTTATTTTTTATCGTATCTCTGCTTAAATCCTGTCCTTTTAATTGTGCAGCTGTGCTTGAGGTTGCTTAATTCTTCCCTTCTGTCTCCCACTGCTGTCGGAGAATGGCCACAGAGTCGACGTGGGAGATGCTGGGAACTCCTGACTCATTTGCCCCGCAGCAGTTAGAGATCGGACCGGATTAGGTTTGATTGTCTCGCAGGGTGCCGGGTGCGATATTTGGGGCAAATTGGGAAAATCAAACATCTCCTGTATCCCAGCTGTTTCTAAGGAGCTGTTGCTAAGGATGCTGCGGGAGGAATCAGTCATTTTGCGCCTGGTGAGGCTCCTCAATGGCAAGGCGAGGACAAAAGAGCCCCTGGGGTCAGGGGGAGTGACCCGTCTTTGTGCTTTATTACACTGCATTATTTATCAGTCAAGCGGCCAGTTTACCTGACTTATATTTTCCGCAACAGTATAACCCATTCATACAGGTGGGTTTTTTCTTAGGTTCCCTCTTGACAGGAACAATAGGGGTACTCCGGTGCTCCTTCAGGGACCTGAGAGAGAAATGGAGAGGGGGCGAGAGAGACTCAGAGATTCAGAGATATAGGCAACCTCTCCCTCTCTCTCTCTGTCTCTGTCCTTTGTCTCTCTGTCAGTCTCTCTCTCTCACTCCCTCGGTCTCTCCCTCCATCTCTCTCTCTCTCTCTCCTTGTGTAGCTATTGGTAATGTACATGCTCTCAATGAACCCTTATTGAACCCTTTTCCACGATAACTGTCCAGTGGGCCAAGCTGTCCACAGAGGGGATGTTCATTGGAGGCCCTATCCATTGTCATCCTTGGACAGGTTTTATTTCATTGCTAGATTTTAGATAAGCTATTAAGTTCATTGCTTATAGAGAGAGCTTTCAGTAGCTGTCATAGTTTCATCTACGATTCCAGCTCACATCTTCCTGTGCCATAACTATGGTGGAGTAATGGTAAGGACAATGGCTTGTAACCAAAAGGTTGCTGGTTTGATTCCCCACTGTGGCACTGCTGTTGTACCCTCAGGCAAGGTGCTTAACCCACAATTGTCTCAGTGAATATCCAGCTGTATAAATGGACACAATTGTAAGTCGCTCTGAATAAGAGCATCCACTAAATGACAAGAATGTAAGTAAATTGTGCTTTTGTACATTGAACGGAGTTGGGCAAGCGATCGCCAAAAATCATGTCAGCAATGAGTATTTTACTGAAAAGAAAACCCCTCTTGTTCTGTCCACTGCTGTACCTGTTTTCCTCTCCAGGTGACTGATTGGCAGAGCAGCGAGGATCATCAGCACTAATGAGGGACACCTGGCCAGTGTGTCCCACCTGAAATGCAAACCACTGTCTCTGAACTAACAGGGACAGAGGTTCACGTGGCAGATTTTGGCTGTGGGTGTGGGCTCCCTCGGGTCCTGACGAATGGGGTTGTAGACAGAGAGATGGAAGTCCAAGCCATGCCCTGATGTAGCTGGAGGAAGGGGGGGGGCACAGTTTGGGGGGCTGGGTGAGGGGCCCTGTCTCACCCAGCCTTCTGGCTGCCCTGTGGTGAGCACGGTAAGGGGCTCTCATCCCTCTCCCCCCAGGAAAGTGGGTCACGGGTCTCAGACTGTGGGATTATGGGACACGAGTTGTGTACCCCTTATGCAGTTATGAGATCCCTGCCACTGGAGAAATGACACAAAACACAGACCATCCCTGCCCATCCCCCCAACCCCAAGCAGATCACCCCGTTGACCTGGTCACCCAGCTCTGAGGAGACTCACCCTGTTTTAGATATGGGTGTAGCTGCAGAAGTTTACAAAGACAATCTCAAGGTGACACTCAGTCCAGGCCTGCCTTGCAGAACCTTCACGCTGCTTAATAGCGTGGAAGACAAATAAACAATGTCTAATCCTCGGTAAAAACAATTCAGCAGGGGAGGGGGCATAATGGATGCCCACCGCTGGCCGGGGAATCGCAGCTAAGCGCGGCCCTTGCGTTCCAAGGAGCGTTCGATGGATTGTTTTCTAATTTATAGAATCAAGACCAGCTCAGCAATAATGACACGTAATAAGGACACGATGATAAATGCAGGCTTTTAAACACTTGACCCCTCCGATCTCCACGGCAGCCCATTCCTCCAACCGATTCTGACACAGAGTATGATTAATAAGCAAATAAATTATAAATAATAAATACATTAATTTTGGAGCGGAGCGATTACATCCATCATTAAAATAGTTTGCGGCTCGCTGTGCTGTTCCTCTCCCGTCATACAGGAGCTTCAAGCTCTGGGGGGAGAAAAGGAAACGTCAAGGCAGGGAGGTACCATCATTAACACCCGACAGGGAGATATGAAAAGCCCTTGTGTTTAGCAATGGGAGCAGTGTAATTCTCCAGACAGAAGGCTATAACTCATTTACAAATTATTTTGGGGACTTAAATCCTTGATATTATCTGTAGCACCAGGGTTCAGGAGTTTGGAGCAGGGCGTGTCGGAGAATTGAATTAGAATCTGATTAAGACGATCTCAAAAGCATAACTTATCTTGTCATCTTCTTTCTTAAATTTATGTTCATCACCCAGATGTGATTTCTTTATCCTCCGATGATTGACTGGGGCTTTTGGTGATGTGTTTACCAAAATTAAACGCATCACTGTCAGTGGTTTAATTCATTCTCTCAACCCACTTTTGAAGTGTCCTATCTCTGTATTCTTTTTTTAATATAAGACATTATTTGACATTATTGCGCCATAATTCAGAGTATATTAATCATAAGTAAAATGATTTATTTAACCAGCAGTTTTGAAGACAAACTCCCAGTACAGGCATGTATGAGACAATAGAAAGGGGAAGACAGTGGAATTGCTCAGTGACCTCTGACCCTAACCTTGGATACGAGGACATATGTCCTTTGTTCTACTGATCTTTCTTCCATAGGTTGGGGTTAACAAAGGGTGGTTTTTCTATCTTTTTTGGGGGGTCTCTTCTATTCCTTGATGTCCGTTTCCTTTTTCCTCCTCCCAGAATGGTTTGTAGGTAAGTAGCAATCCCCTCTAAATGCCAGTTGTGGCAGTCATGAGGTTGTGAAGCTGTGTGATCATGCAATCTGAAATGCCACGCTTTGAGAAGTTCCATTCTCTTGACCTGAAACAGCAAAACCTGGTAAAGAGAAGGCTGACCAAAAACATGGCTCTAGAATGCACTTTATGTCCCCAGGTTTCAACATATATACACATATACGTGCATAAACACACATGCCACGCGCACACACACACACACACACACACATACATTCACATATGCATGGACACACACACACACACACACACACACACACACACAGTAGTATACTCTTTTAACCATCAACATTACCAGAGATTACCCTCATATACATACCCTGCAGCCTCACATGTGTTCGAACTCCCGTACTGGTATAAGAGTTGTATGCATTTACTTCACTGACAATCGCTAGAAAAGAAGACCACCAACAGTGACAACCCAGACAGGGCCAGGACAGGTCAGCACCTCTGCGTCGAAGCCGTAGAGAGCGTCTATCTTTGGCTCGTGTGACCTGTCGTAAGGGGTTTGAACTTTGACCGTTCATAGTGTGACACGGCCCATCGTCTCGGAGAACAGAGAAGCCATTCCGTGCAGAGACAAAGCAGAACAGAATGCTGTCAAAAGGAGCACTTGTCCCCCAGGTCATTGTTTGGGTGGCAGATTCTTCTGACCCCTTAAAACGGGCCCAAACAGAGGGGCAACACGACAGATTCCAACAGGACGGGCAGTTGTTGGTTGGTCCCGATTGTCTGACTCGGGGGTAAGTGACACATGTTGGGCCGTAAAAATGTCGCCCCTGAGTTAAGGGCCATTGTAACGGTGTAGGGTCGTAGCGTTCTGCCTTTGTTCCCTGTGTTGTACACCATTACCATCTGAATGTTGAGAGGTTGGTGCTGGATGGAGGTGGCATTCTCTTTTAAAACCGACTCGAGGACCTGTGCTCAGCAATGGGAGGCCTCCTCCTGACCCCTAAACGCTCAGGACAGCCACAAATGGAGAACACAGGAGACCTCTCTGACACAGGGGGTCAGGGTAACTGTTCAATGTTCAGTATCATCTATTTACTGATAAACGTTTTTACCACAGATCGTAATCCACATGGAAACACATACTCATACAGTTCTATGTAATATTTATACAAAATCAAATCAATTTTTGTGTAATATTCAACCACTTTTAATCCATTTTACAGAAACAACTTTTGCTGTATATGTAGTTGCTGTCGTTGTTTTAAATAAGCATTTAATTCAACACAGAAGTTGATTTTTTTGAAATAGTAATGCTACATCTTAAAAACATAATAATTATTATAAGAAATATTACTTGTAATATAAGTGCTATTGGTAATATCAGTCCTGGAGAAGTGGCAGTACTAGTGGCAGTGAGAGTGGTACTATAAGTCGCTGTGAAAGTAGCAATAATGGCTGTAGTATTAGCAATTATTCCCAATAATATTTCTAGTAATAGCTGTAGTAGCAATTGTAGCAGTACTATGATTTGCCATTGAAGAAGCAGCAGTAACAGTGGTTGTGGTAGTACAGCCATGCGTCGCTTAACGTCCACAATACGTTCTGTGAAATAAGACGTTATGTAATTTGGACATTGTGCGAACACCATACTATATACTTAGCAAACCTATATGGAGTAGGCTACTGTAGCCAAGATACTGTAAATATACAGTACCATACTGTATTTCAACTAATGTATCTGGTAAAGTACACTGTAATATATGGGTTGAATTGGTTAATACTGTACAATAGTGAACATAATACACATTAATACACTGTACCATTATACACCTGGCAGTGCAATCGCTTTATTTCCGTGAGACATGAGATACATGTGCTGTGTGTGGGAAGCGTTGCCCTCACTACGTCCGGTTACGTCCACTACGTCCCGTTCTGCAATCGGGATTTTTAAACTTTATAATAACCTTATGTCTGGGACAACAGATGTACATGCAAATGGATGTTGTCCGGATGGATGCTAAGCGGTGCATGACTGTATTTGCACTTGCAGTGGAATCCATAGTTTCCCTATCATATTAGCCTTAAACCCTGCAGGCAGTTACAGTGTGGGACAGTTCCAGCTTCCCTTGCTGCACCCCTCCTCTCCTGGGGGGTGGGGGGTGAGGGGCTGTAACAATGGGCGTCCCCCTCGTGGCCCCCAGCCAGCTCATTGATCCCGCACGAGTCCGGGTAGACAGTTAGCGGAGCGGCAGTAAACGTCAGTTGCTTGAGGAGGCTCTCGAACCGGGAGGCGGTTGGACAGTTTCTCCAGCTGCCGCTGAAGCCATCCCCTCACCAGTCGGCGAAAACCGTGCCAGATGGAGGCCCTCCGAGACAATGAGGGCCGTGGCCGAGCGGCTGGGCGGGACTGGGGTCCCGGCGTAGCGTGAGCACGCTCCAGCCTCTCCAGCAACGCTAACTTCCCTCCCTGGGTCAGCCCCACCCCACCCTGCCCCACCCTCACTGGACCAGGGCCATTTCTGTAGGTGTGAAATAAAGCTAACAGTCCATCCACACAGGGATTGGTGTGTGGTTTTTGGATGTGAATCAGGGGACCGTTTTTGTCCCTGCTCGGTACATGTTGATTGAATTTCCTCAGGTGAAATCAGAAAATGATTCATGTTCCCATGCAGACATCCATTGTCATACCTCTGCACAGGTGATTGTGCCCCTGCTCATCACCTGTATGCAGCTTTGAAGCCCTAAGCCTAAGTGTGTGTCATGAGAGCTTAAACATTTTAATATCCCGCCTCTCAGAGCCGGCAGCCCCGCAGGCCGAAACAGGCCTGTGTCCTGGGACCAGTCGGGCACTGAATAACCAAGCCTGGCTAATGAGGCGTGTGATTGGTGGCCTCCCTCCCAGCACAAGGCTGTCCATTGAGCGCACTGATTGATCATGACAGCCGCACAATGGGGGCGGGTGTCACGGTGGGGGCTGAGAGAGCGCACTCCCCAAAAAACATGTGCACACAAACACACATACACACAGACACACACACACACACACACAGAGATATAGATTCTCTCTTTCACACACACACACACACAAACACACACACACACACAGATATAGATTCTCTCTTTCACACACACACACACACACATTCTCACAGATATAGAGTCTATCTTTCACACACACAAACACACATTGACTCTCTATTTCAAGCACGCATTCACACAGATATGGAGTCTATCTTTCACACACACAAACACACATTGACTCTCTCTTTCAAGCACACACACACACACACACACACAACACATTTTTTTTCACCCTGTAATTTCCAGACCATACGAATACAGACTTCTAATAAGCAAGCACAAATAAAACCAATAGTAATACAACCAACCAATGCAACCAATTGCTAAAGCAACAAAGAGCTGCTTAGATAATTTCCAATACAAACTAATTTAAGGCCACGAAAATGCAATCTGAGATGCAATTACATTCTACCAACTACCTGCAGTGACTGCAGGGTAACAGTGAAAGTAAAATGGATTTCATGAGAGTGAGTGAGCGTGCAAATGTCCACCACAGAAGGTGACAGTAACTGCGCGATCACTTCCCTAAGTTTAGAACGCTGGTCTTTAGCCCAGTGAGCTGATCAGATCATCTTTTTAAATTGATAAATAAATGAATGTTTAATAGCCGTAATTGTTGTAATAAAAGTAACCATAGTAATTACACTGGAGTGGGTCTTTACAAGGCGCTACTCCACGTCAAGGGCAAAGGACAATGGGGGGTAGCCTGCATGAAACGGAGTCTTAAGTAGCCGAATGCTGCGCAAGTGGCTGCAGAGATTGCGCTTATTTCTCCCAGGAGCGGATCTGATGCATGGCCGAGCGCTGCAGTATCTTTCCCAAGTCACGCGGTGAAATGTAACCGGCTCTCTAAAGATGATTCATTTCACAGACGGGAAATTTGTAGTTTGACTCCAAGCGTTTAGCAGACCGCGCTGTTTATAGACTTGACTGCCAATAACTCTACATCGCTGACTCAACGAAAGCGCGCTGACTAAAAGGAGCTAAACTTGTGCTTTTCTGCTGAGAGATGCACACCTTTTTTGTCCCTGCCGTTACGTGAAATATTCATAGGACGAATTCGCGCGGAGAACATCGCAGCGAAATCCAGTTTTTAAATCTCAACTGAAATCATTTTTTTTTTGTTTGTTTATACATACCTCCGTCGGAGTGCCGGCTGATTGTAACAGTTTCTCTGCCGCTTACACTTTGTTAATATGCATTGCTGTGTATTTCAATTCGGAGTGAACCATAAATTTACAATGGCTATGCAATCAATATTACCGTGCAGTCATATGGTGCTTGCATATGCAAAGAAGCCCAATGCTTATCTTGACAGGTGGGGAAAAGAGAGATTTACAGAATGAATAAAACTTTTCGCGCCTGGCGCATTAATCATATGCTCGGTATTTGGCAACACACATGCATTAGTGAAGAACAAATCTGGAAATTACCATATATAATATTTAAGTTATAAATGCGTCCTATCAGCAGTTTTTCAGGCCAAAACAAAGCTGTCACTCTAGTTTGCGTTGAGTGCCAACCACCCCGTTTGGTCGCCGGTCCTTTCAACCATCGTGCTCATGTAGTCTCTACAATATTCTCTAAAAAAAAAAATACAAAAACATCACTGGGTTGATTTCTAGGTAAAACGATTCTCATTTAGGACCCACAACTCTGTAGTCATTTGTTCGACGTTTATCCTTAACCTTGAGTCACATTTCAACCCAATGTTATTTTTTACTCTTCGCTCAGCTGGGGGAGAATATAAATGCATATGAAATATTATGGAAAATAGAAAAATATTTTGAAGCAACCAAATCACAATTTAAAGGAGCTGACCCATGTGTGTTTCATATAAATATCAATACCAATTACAACTACACTAATGCTATAAAAGTCATTTTAAAATCAGCACTTTAAATTTATGAGTTCATACAGCAACATGAAAGATCTGACAGGTTTTGAAACAGGTCAAAGTGAAACGATTACATGTGTCGAGGCGGATGGTGTTGAAAACCATGTCATGAGCACGCGCTAAACAAGGAAGACCATCATCAGGAAAGAGGAAGAGTGGTCACAAGTCAACGCTCGCATACAGGGATTGACAGAGACTTAACAGGACAGTTGCTATAAACCACGAAAAACAGCTGTCTCAGAAATTACGACAGAATTCAATATACACCTCCTTGACCAAGTGCGTCCTATGGTGCAAACATAATTAGCAAAATGTTCCCATATTTCAAGACAATAATCCCCCCCACACAGACTACGAAATGGATTCAAGAGTGGTTTCATGAACACCGGGATGAAGTCAAACACATTCCATGGTCTCCCCAATCACCAAACTGAACGTTTATGGGAGGTTGTGGAAAACAGAGTGCAGAGTAGATTTCCACCTGCTTCATCTCTCAAAGAACTGCGGGGGCTTCCCCTCTTCATGAACGCTCCAATGTCCCACTGGAAACAATTCAAACCTTAACAGCATTGCAAGGAGGATAGAAGCTATTTTGAAGGTAAAGGGCTACCCAACCCTTTATTAGTTAATGAATACTCATATATTGATATATTGTTTGGAGTTCCAATCCTATATATGCCCTCAGCAACATCAGGTTTGGGGTGAGTGGCAGGGGCATTTATCATTTAGATCCATTCTTTTCTCTTTAAACTCTGTGAAGACACCGTCCAGGCTGACAAAGACCGGAAAGGAAAATGCAACTTCTTCTTAAAGGGCAGGAGTGCATTGGTCACGTTTTAACTTTCCTTTTTGGGCGTCTTGGGGAAACAACTACCGGGATTATTTCATTATAATTTTGTGTCTGTGTCTTAAAGGTTTGCTTTCTATTCAAGATAATCCTATCGCGGTCGTTCAAAACACATTTGCTGTAACTGTGATGCATTATCTTGGAAAATTCAGAAAAATGTGTAGGTGAGATCTTTGTTTTCCTTGTATAGTAGGACAAAAATTTTCAAAAATTTCGACAAATGGAAGGGAACAGGGATCAGTCTGCTTTCGTCGTGTGAGCGAAGGAGCAGCAACAGGCGATCCGTGCTGGAAAGTAAACGTCAACCGTCAATAATAAATAAAATCGCCTGGAGCAGCGCGTGCTCTGCGGCCGAAATCAGTCACTGAACGGCCGCATACGGAGATCAAACGTGGATGGCACTCAGCTCGAGTAGAAAATGGAGGCGAAATTTACCCTGAAAATCTGCTCAGACTCGGAGCCACGTAACCTGCACAGGAGGCGTAAAGAGAGCAGGGAGCATGGCGCTTAAGACCTCCTTTCTTTGTGGCTGTTGTGTGATGCAAATGAAGCACTAAAAGCCACGCGATCCACGCTGAGCTGTCAGCCTCTCTTGGCACAAACATTCGGGGCTTTGAATGCGGCAAACACTTAAAGTGCGGCGCAGGAAGAGGGAATTGTGCGTCCTGATCTGCCCGTCAAAACCCGCGGTAGATGAAACGTTTGGGGCCGTGACACAAAAAAGCAGAGTGGTTTAAGAAATTGCTTCGAGTGACACTTTGCTCTCAGAGGCCACGTGCGTCAAAAGGCTGAGGCTTGCGTTCTCCTGAACTGTCAGCGCGGGTCCTGGTCTTTGAGCTCCAGGGCCCACATGCGGGTGTAAATGCTAAAGCCATTGTTGAGCACTATTAAACCCTGATTGTGAAGGGCCCCCAAAGTGGGACCCAGGTGCGTTAGCACTTTAGCAATCTCCAGTAATGAAGTTCCATCGGGCAGTGAGAGCCCGAGAGGAGCGGGTAAGAGCATCAGCCAGCTAAAAGGGTCCGCTAATGAGATCATGTCTGGTGATGGGTGAATCCCACGTAACCCGTGGACTGCTGCAGATGTTTGCCCGCTGGGGGTGCGTGCGCGCGGTATTACATTGCCGAAACACAACATATCGGCAAGAGCCGGTGTAACACTAACAAGCAATTTAACACTAACGATCACGTTTAACACTCTTAAGTGTCGACATATCGCTCCATTTAATTCAAAGCAAGCGATTCAAAATTTACTATTTAATTAATTGTCCAAACTCAGCCTTACTTTTCAGCATCGACAGATGCATTTTCATTAGTCTGTGAAAATAGTCATCTTCCCACTAAAACAGAAGCGCACTCACTTCATTTGCTACAAACTCAAAACACAAACACATGTTCGCAATCCCTTCGTGGCATCAAAGTGACAGACATAGTTATGATGCCAAAGTTATATCACTTCATAATATGCATGTCGACAACATTCAAGACGACGCCAGCTTGTTCTGTAAAGAAGCCTGTAAATCATTGAAACGAAACACAAAAAACTGTTACACTGGCTGATTCTACGTCCACTGTCGACTACAACAAAAAAAAACAACATATATGATAATAACAACAATAGAAATAATCCAAATCTATACTGAGATGATGGTTTAAGAACGACTTGTTGTTTTCTGTAGTAAGCGCCTTTGAAACCCTGTACAGTTTAGAACACTAGTTACAGCGCAGGGCTCCTTCCAGACTTGCCGTTTGTTTGCCATAATCTTCTATAAGGAGATCAGACTGACTTGTTGATGTTGGATTATGGGACGCAGCCACATCGTCTCAAGTGATGAAAACAAGTCTGACGGTACAGTGCAGTATCCCGAGACGATTCCGTGATAAGAATAAATAATAAAGCTAGAATCAGGAAAAAACAAAAACAATTACCAGTGGCGCAAGACAAAAAACGCGATCGCGAGGCTGTTTTTTTTTTTTTTTGTATTTTTGTCATGCGAATTTCCTAGATAGATCTCATCTGGAATCCCCAACAATTTACAGTGAGCCTCAGTTTTATTATTTATTTATTTATTTATTGGCAATGCGTCTTTTCCTCTTTCCCCTCAGGAATCTTCCGAAACCGTACTGTGTTGTCTGCGACTGGAAAGACCTACATTTACAACGGTAGTGCCAGGGACCCATTCACCTCTTGAGCGGCTCCCACAGCTGATAGGGGCAATAAGGACACTTTACCACTAGAGGGCGAAAGCACCAGTAAAGTAGTCTCAGCCATTGAGCAACGTCGGTCGAGCTGTTAGCCTTGGCAAACCCCCACCCCTTTCAGGAATAAGGATTTACTATGCCACATTCGCCTCCTGCTATGATGTTGCATCATTCATAAATGACTGGATTAGATTTTGAGTTTTCAGGCTTAGCATTCCAGGCGGGAAGCACTTTGACATGTTTTTTTTTTCTGATTTTGAACTATTGCTGATTTCAAGCTGTGTTCAGCTATAGTTTCAAGATAGTTTCAAGAAACTCCTCACGTATCTACCTGCAAGTAATTAGTTGCCGGCGTGATTTTGACAGTCCACCACGACGTGCTTTTATTTCAACTGCACTCCCCTCAAATCTTGAAGTACTGATATTTGTTAAACTGTGAACATTAACTATCATTAATTTTGCCTCTGTTGACTTGGCGTTATCTTTAGGCGAAGCGCAATGCATGATCATATTCAATATTGCTGAGCATAAGGTTGCACATAAGAACAAGGTTACACAGAGAACAAGTATTTATAGATCCACGTGAGCAGTGAAGCAGCACACATTGTGCAGATGTGCGTTTTGTGAGTACCTTCTGCAGTTTAAGGCACAGTGATAGGCCATTACACAGACGAACACAGATTATAGAAACTTGCGTCCATACAAGGATGTATTTCAACGACAAGAGGTCAACGAATGCTGCCATTGGCAACAAGGCAAGAAAAAGACTCGAGGGCTACTGATTATAAATGCTGTTACTGTCATGGTCGTCATGATCATTGCAGTATACAGGAGTATATCATTTTTCTCTGCATTGAATTAGTGAATGATGTTCAACGATTCCTGTCTACTGCTTGCTTGTTATTAAAATGTGTCGATCTTTATTATTACGTCTTTAAAAAGTATTGCCAACTGCCTGTGAAATATTTTTGCATGCTATTATTTTATCAAATTACTGAGAAAGGACTAAATGACATGAAGATTGAAATGTGCTCGCAAATCGAAGAGGTTATACTGTATGCTCACTCAGATTCAGGGTATTTGTGACATCAAATAAAACGTGGTTTCGAAATACCTTTCTCAAAATAATCTCATTTGGGAAATTAACGACATCTTGCCCTATGATAACGGGGTACATGGCAAATACACACCATGTTCTATACATTAATGAATCTTCTTTCAATTGTCTAATCATATGGTAAAATAGTGCATTGCCTCGAATGGAATGAAAAATCACTAGATGAGGTTTTCTCTGTACTTCGGGGGTATAATCCAAGTGCATGTTCACAGCGTGAAGGCATTACCGCTGAATATTTCGAGCAACCATGCCCATTCCACGTATTCCACGAAATCACATATTTGCAATTATTGCAAAAATTAAAAGGGAGCATTTAAAATCAAACAAAACGGCGGAATTGATTCACGTGGCGCTGACCACACGGACACAGATGTGCATTAAAATGACGCATTCACGAAACATAACGCACCCATGGTCGTTGCAAGTCACTGATTCATATGCCGCTGTATTCAGGATAGTATGCCACGTGGAAATTATAGCCCCACTAAAATATTAAATTTGAATTTCAAAATTTTATGATTTAAACACCATTTCATTTTTTGTTTTAATGTTTAGATCTTTAGTTAGAACGACATGCGGAGAACGACTTGTGCTCCGTTTCAGAGTGAAAGAAAGCATTATATATTTAATTTTAGGAGGAAGAGAGACTCATCTTCCTCTCACGTCTGTTGAGACATATGCTTATTTTAGAATCATGTTTATGTCCCTCGGTATCTACAACTTTGTACACATGTATATCTGCACAGATAAGGTTGTGATTTCAAACATGCCCATGATTTGCAAATTCATCACTTTTTCTTTTCCTTAATATGAAGATGGTGTACTCTTTCTTACGTTTGCAAAATGAAGATCTTAATTCCAGAATTAAAATGGGATGTAAAACATATTATCATCATCAATAATTGCGACATTCAGTCTCTATTTTGTAATCGAAGAGGGATGCGATTATGTCAGTGGCGTTGCCTAGTTTGTTTTCATTTTAACTATAATCAGGACATTCTACGTTAGGATTCTACATTGTACATACTAGGATGACTATATTCGATGCTTTGTGTTTTAAACCTGTGCAATACGTACTTTCTTTCTACCCCTTAGCCCTTTGCATTGTCACATTAATTACAAAAAAATCACGATGCCATTTATAATATATTTCTAAAATAATATTTTTGAAATAACCAATATGTCGTCCTCATAAAAAATCAAAATGAGCAAATGGACCCCTTTACCAAGATAATGGTACGGATTCAATAAAGCTACTATGAGAATCACCCATTTAAAAGCGAAAAGAGTAATTATATTTATACATCAACTGTACGTTTATACATTAACAGTAACACACACACAGACACACACACGCACACACACATTTCAGTAAGTGTATCATTCATGGCGGTGTGTGTGATCATTTTACATTTGTCAATATATCTGAAATCCTATTTTTTTAATTTCTTTTTTTTCCCACATGCATACATGCATTTATTTATTGGGGAGGTCAAATACAATTATTTAAAAACCAGTCCATTCTAACCGTAGAAACAGAGACAAGTAACTGAGATGGGCTGCTTTTTGCAGTTTTTTTTTCCTTCAACACTTTCAAGCCCAAACAGGAGTAAACAACTCCAGTTGTCAAATGAACAATTGTTACTTTTGTTACGGCCTTTTTGTGACTGAACAAAAGACGAGCGAGAGAATGAAATCGCATAACAACAATGTCCCGACGCAGGATTGCTCAGTGCGCTATTGTGTGCGCTGAAAGATGGACACGTGTACCGCTAGACAGATATGAGAGCTTTATTTGAAGACAAGGAAGACGACACAGTGCACACGCCTCCGGAATCGTGCGTAGAGACTCCCCTTCAGCACCCTGGACAGAGCGGAGCTTTCAGCAGACAGCATCCTACTCCAATCTTCACTTTTGTTATGCTAAAACAGGCACCAGTCGCAGCTCGAGGTCAGCTGACGCGGTTAATTGTCAGGAGTACCCCCCGCTCTCTCCCCCTCTTCCAATCCTCAGAACAGACCGGCTAGTTACTTGCGTTTTAAATCTTGTCCGAACACAGCGCGCAACGAAAGACCCGGAGGCGGTTTTTGTTCCGTGACCAAGTGTGTTTACTTATTTATTTTGGATTCACTTTGTTTGCAAGACTGTGACCGCGCTACGCAGGGCGTGTTTCTTTTTAATTAGGCAGCGTTTTCGGATTAATAGCCTGCACAAATTAGCATCAGTTAGCGAACACGTACCTGCTTTCAGTATTTGCTACCAGATATCATACACGAGTATTATCATTTGAGGTGACAATTTTACTTGTTCAGAATGCTGCTCGAACATCCAGCATCGAATTGTCAGAACCACGGAAATTATTCCAGATACAGCGCCAGTCAAGGTAAGTAACCTACTGTTCTGATTTTAATCACCCCCAAAAGTTTGTATTTGCGATGGGTGTTTGCCGCGCCAGTGCCTTGTATACATACTTTTGTTTTCTAATAAGGAAAGATGACGAAGTCAATGTTACGCCTATCATGCTCTCTGTGTTTATCAGCAGGAGTTAATTTGCCATGAAATTGTGTGTTGCAACGGGTTATTATCCGCACTCTAGGGAATACACGGCTCACAAAGATCTTAAAAGACTGGGATGATAAGATTACTCTAATTGAAATTGAATTGAACGGGAGCGTGCGGCGGCCCATTATAACATATAGCATTTTGAGTTCTGCCATTTATAGTAATGCCCAGAGATATTTTGTATATATTTACTGTCCAGAACGGTGATGAGCTCAATTCGGTTAAAATTATAACAGCCACCTAAAGGAGGGAGTTATGTACTTACACTATTATAACATTAATTAGTAGCCTACTATTGCCAATAGTATCCCAAATTTAACTTTATATGTCACAGCGCTTTATCTGTAAATTTTATGTAGATAAAAAATGGTTTCTGGACGTTTCATTTGTGTTTCTCCGGGTTGCCTGCTTGGGGGAGACGTTATGAATATGTAATGCGTCGCATTGTTAGAGGATGGTATGAACAGATGTTAAGCGCGAGCTGTCATTTCACACCATCACTCGTTGCTGTCACGAGGCCACCGGGGCACTCCCAGCCCCTCAGAGTGACACACCAAACCCACTCGAGGCGTGCCTCTGTGCGACAGCCTGTTGGCCTGCAATCCAGCCCTCGTTCGCACGGCGTAAAAATGCTCAACAGGTCTCGAATTCCAACGACAGGTGCTGCACCTGAAGTTCACCTGTTGTGTCAAGACGACAGAAAGGGAAAAGGCAGCGCTAATGCGCGTGTTACTAACAACAGAGTACCTCCAGCAGTTGTTTTTGAAACGGGTATTGAACAGAAATGTGTATCGTAAACGTGTGAAAATCTGTTTAGGTTGAAACGTTGAAACGTTAAATCCTAAACAAGTTATCTTCTCTGTTGGGAAAGATTGCAAAATGTGTGTGGGAGTGTGCTGTTTCCCCACAGGGAGCTTTTAATTTTATCCAAAGCGAGGCCTGGATTTCAATAGCATGTTTAACTTTATTCTGAAAGATAGAAACGAACCAACAAGTGTGACACCTAGTGAGACATTTCTGTTTTAAACATGATTACTAAGTGTGTTCAAGATTTTTGTATCCAGTATTTAAATTCTACATCAGTTCAGTTTGGCTATGATCAGTGCAGCTTACCTTGTAAAATATAAAAAGATATCTTTAATAATGCGATAGACAGAGTTACGTCTGCATCTCATTTTCGGATAGGAACAATTCTGATGTTCTAAAGTTAGTACAATGCACCTAAAAAACTTGAAAAATGTACTTGTGTTTTATTCATTTAATGTGGGTGATAATAATCATTGAAAGAGTAATGATGATGATGATGATGATGATGATGATGATGATGATTATGATGATGATAAGGGTTGTTGCAGTACATTATTATTATTATTATTATTATTATTATTATTAAGATTATTATTCAGTTGTATTTCAAGCCAGTGCGTCGAAAGTAATGAGAAATGTTCAAATTTGTGAGATATTTGTATTTTTAATCGCCTCACATGTGCACCATTAATAGTCCTTGTTGCGCACAAGAGAGGAGAAACCAAGCAGTTTTAGTCTACTTCGTTTATTTCCGTGTACATCCCATAATGATCGGATCTCACTCGCCCCTTTCTTCATTATTTTGGTCATAAGCATCTCTCATTTCACCCCATTACTGTCGCCCCGGCTTTCAAAAGTGAGCGATCAATAAGACATAAAAAATATTATTAAAGCTTGAAAGTAAGAAAGAACATTGAAGCATCGCGCACCTTTCACCGAAATGTGTTTCATATACTCTGAAAACGCAGGCAAATGGGGCATTGATTTTGAATTCATCAGCGGACTAGTCACCGACGGCACTAGGCTTGATTTCCCAAGGCGCCCTTTTGCACTAAAGATCGGTGTCAATAGAATTCATCTGGGTGTTGCCCCACTTAGCATTTTATTGAGCAGCCGATCTCCACCAAAGCAAACAGTTGTCTTTTGGAAGTCACAACTGGACGTAGCGTGATGCCTTTTCACAGTCAAAACGCTCCATATGACAAGCGGGAATGTACCGATCTCTTTATGATATTTCGTTAATGATTTGTGTTCACCTCGAAATCCGGTTTCATCAATTAAACGGTTGCCTGACCAAGCAATCCATGACAACTCCATCAACAAAATGTTATTTAAAAATTGCCTCAACCGCCGAACAAGTTCAACTACGGGGATAATGGAACAATGTGGTTATAACAGATAAGTATCTATAAGTTCAAAGCAAATAGATGCTCATTCTCTCTCTCAAAATAACAAAGAATAATGTCACATATGACACAATCAGCGTATGGGTTATGGTTTAGATTTATTAAAGTATTTTACAGAATATATCTAAATGATGTTTTCAGATGCCGACCATGTGCCTAAATGCAAGAGTTGGTGATAATTTCAGCTAGATCTTGCTATATCTGTATGTTAAAATAAAATAAGCAGACACAGTCATATTCCTTCAATAAGCGTGTGATCCAAATGCCTGGTATTGCCTTGTGATCAACATATCTTAAATTCTACTTTAATTTACAAAAAGTACAAATAAATACATTTTAGACTTGTGTGTGCCCTGTATTTCATTTTGAATTTATTGCAAGTACAAAGACAATTGTTTAAAATCTCAGGCTTGTAGCTGACAAATACTTGTTCCCTCTCACTAGTACTTTTATGTATAAGATGTGTACCAGACAGTCTACCTCCAAATATTAGCCAGCAGGAGATGTAGTTGCGTGATCTACACATTTCACGCGAAAAGAAAACGCTTCATTTTTATTTTTTACGAAGCATTTGTTTGCGAAAGGGTATGAGTTTTTTCTGTTGTATGATGTTGAAAGCCTTTGTCTTGAAAACTAAGGTTCAACGACAATTGCTGTGTTTGAAAGTAATTTCAGTTCTAAATGCTGTTCCAATTTAAATATCAATTAAAGGTCATTATCTCTCAGTGTTCATGGGAAATTGAATATTTCCTATGTTAATCACTGATTATGTGATGGTATTTTTAAAAAAAGGTGTTGGTCTAGATATGGAGATACCCCCTCACTGTCACTCATAATCAATATCTATTTCAAAATCCCCTTTTATGGTTTTGTACTTTTTATGGTTGTATTATAGTTTTGTATCTGGGTTTTGCGTTATGGTTTTCTATTTAGTCTGCCTTAAATTGCTTTTTAATCACTTCGGTCTGTAGGGTGCAAACTATAGTTTATATGCCAGCCGGAAATGTATCCATGTGTGGGGTGCAGTCAATCCACCCGGTAAGTGCAAAGCTGTAGAAATATCTAATATACGCGTTTAAATGGCATTGGTTTACGTTATTACCCACACAAAATATGCACATTACAACAAAACTGTGAAGATTCTTTAAAGTATGATAAAAGGTAGGCCTAACTGCACCTTCACTTGATCTGTTATTGATACTTGCAACCCATAGCTGTGCCTTGAGGCGATTACCTTTATACACCTTTTATTTTATGATACCTCACAACGTGAAATGAGGTGAAAAGTTCGGTTTTGCATCCAAATGCAAGCATATCTGATGCAACTTGTAAAGTGGTAAACATATAAATTATCCAAATGAGTTTTCGTTACCATTAGACTGGTGTGTATTAATGTTGTCCTTTTTGATGAGTGGGCCCAAAAACAGAAGGCAGTCTGGGAATACAGCTGACCCCGGTTAAGGCTTTTTTTTTTTTTTTTTTTTTTTTTTGCAATGAAATTATCCTGCAATAAGTTCTCGTTCTCGTAAAAGATGCAGAGTTTTGCGCCTTTGTTTTCCGGGGACTCGTTGGGGTCGGTACACCTCTTCACACGTCGAAGGTGATGATATTCTATCTCTCGCTGCCTTAACAGTCCAGTCACCAGGGTAACCGGGCGGCGTAATCCATTGCTCTTCGCGCAAAGCACAAAGCATCTTCCGCAGCCACGCAGCCGGCAGCCGAGCGCGCAAGACGCGGCGGAATCCTTACTTCTGTTATCAGGAAATCTCGCGCACCTGACCGACGCGAATAACTTACATCGCAGACTGCTATATGAACGTCGTTTTTCGATAGTTTTAAAACGATATGACGAGCAATGGATGTTCATAACGAACGGGGCTCCCCAAAACAAGCGCCAAACAACACGGAAATGCTGTTTGCTTTGCTAGCGCAGAACGAGGATCTCCGTAAAGGTATACCACTCCAACAGTTTGAAGCTCTGCTCTCAGTGAAATAATACTTGAATGTGACTTCTATACTTTATGCCAGGAATAAAATGAAGGAATGTTCTCTCTAAATGTACTTATGTCACTCTGCAGAAGTTTTAGATATTTTAGCTGGGATTGTGTTTCCGTTCCTCTCGGTTTCGTGAATTTGTTCTCTCAAACGACAGTCGTTGTTTGGCATGTTGTGCCCGGGAAATGCTTTTAAGAGGGAAAGTATGTTAATGACGGAGTCGGTATACTTTTAATGACTCATTTATGTCATTTATTTACAGTAGTTAACTTGCACAAATTATGAAAAGAATACTGCCTCAGAGTGGTTATTGTAAATGTTGGTTGCTGAAATTGTAAATAACTCTGCGGCTAAACGTGTTGCTTCTTGATTGAATAGTCGCCTTTATGCGCAAACAACTCCGTTGCGAAATTTCATTCGACGGTTACCAGTATTGCGCGTTGAATTGTTCCCTTTTACAGACATTTCTTTTGATCTGTTATAGTCCTCCCTTCTATCTTTGTAATACCGTGGATTATGGCTAAATCTGGACGTCAGAAGATTAGGGCCAAAGACGGAGAATCTGCGAAGTGACATATGTCTTATCTTTTTATTCCTGTGCATAACAAATCAACTTTTCTCTTTCTTAGAAATGCACTCAATTCGTTCTTTTGTGCTACCTGCACGACCAGTGGATTACGCTACTTTTTTAAAATTATGATACAAACTCAAAAAAAAGATTTATTTTGATTTTAGTGCCCGTTTTGTCTGTCAACATTTTCCCCAGCTCTCTGGTTTTCACTGTGGGACGGCGGGTTGATTTGAATGCGCATATTGTTTGTCAGTTATTTTCTCCTTAGCAGCAGTGAAACCCAGAGAGGTGAGGTTGATTGTTACCTTATCTCTCCGTAGCTCTCGGTGTAAATAAACTGGATGTGGTGTGAGGTAACTTTCACCCACCTGCGAGATAAAAACCGAACCACAACTGACTAGCGTTGTGTTTGTGGAAGAACTTCTGCCTCTTGAAATATAATGAGCAGAAGATGTGTACTTTGATTTTACTCCAGTCATGAATTAGGCTACTTGAACCTCATATTATTCGGCGTCCTATTAAATTCCAGGACACTATCATTTAAACGTAAAAAGCTGCATTATTTTAAGCATATTTTAAAACAGATGAGTAAATATTGTAATAATTCTTTGGTGCCGTGAGGCGAGGACATTATATTCTAGTTTTACAGAACCCTTTGAATAAATAATAAGCGCTCGGTACACCTGCGCATGGCGTGACTCCCTTACTGTTTGTAGGTAGCTGGGAATAGCTGCTACATAAACCGCTCGCTTCATTTTTTATTTAAGGTCCACAAAACGAACAATAGGAATGCGACTCCTTCCTCCAATGGATTGCGAAGTGTTCAGCCTTATCAAATAGTAATAGAATGATAATACCTGAACTTGAATTCAAGTTACGTTCGCAGTGATGTCATGACGCCTAGGGTTCGTTCGTAAAGGAACAAATGCTAGGCCGCTAAATGTCTTAAGAGTGTGTTTTGATGACTATCTGGATTGGTTGTTAGACTATGAATATAGCATACATTGAGAGGGAACTGTTACAATAAAGGGAATCTACGGTCCTTCGTCTCGTTACCGTCCGCGGGGTCACAGGCTACTCCAACCTATTACACTAATAGTCTAATATGGACCTAAAAGTATGAAACTTTGGCGACAAAGACTTAAACGTTACCATCGACTTCATTTCAAGACGAGTTAAAAGACTTAAATTCCCCCAAGTAAGCCCATGGGTTATGAATTTACGTTACAAATGTAGAAATTGAGACGGCACAGAGCTGTTGCAACGTATTTAGTAAACATGAACAGTGATGTTTTTGTACATGAAGAACATAGCAGAATAAGCGTTATTGATTTTCTCACGGCGTGCTGGATTTTAGGCGGCATCATCGCCACAAGTGGCACCTAAAACCAAGCAGTCAAACTTGTGTTCTGTTTCTCATTTTACTGGGTGCGAAGGGTGTGCATTCTTACAATGACAGTGTATGACTTCATGAAAACATTTTTGCTTGTTTTTAAGCAAGAACACATCGGTAATACAGCTAAAAAAATAAGATCTGGATCAAAGGCTGCAATGAATTGACCCAGTCTGCACATTTTTGAGTAACATAACTGGAAGGTTCGAGCCCTGTCTTGATTTGAATGGTTGGAGTAGCCTACAGAGACTCTCACTACTACTTTTAGACGATAGGCCTACATTGCGGCTCTTCTCGTGCCTCTGTGTTAATGAAATGCAAAACACTTGGCTTTCTAGCAATGTGATTTGATACAGGTGATGGTAGTTGCAAGACCGGCTTTCAAAAAGTCTTTGCTAAATTCTGTCATCTATTCTGAAGTCCATAGGATGCAACGTCTGCCGTTGTTTCCTTTTAAGTGCATGAGCTGTCTTTACTTTGTGCGTCCGGGCACATTTTACTGGTCTTTGAAGCTGGATGAACAGTACAACCTCACCAGGAACAGTTGTCCGGCAGTGATTGGCCGGTGGTACTTCCTTGTTGGGGATATCTGGCTGGTGCTGAACGACGCGTGTGTTTTATTAGGCTATCTCTAAGTTTCTCCTATGTGGACCAGCAGCAGAGGCGTGGGCTCGGAGGCGAATAACGCGCGCGCTTGCAATTAGCCACCGGGAGGGATGGTCTTTGAGCTGGAAGAACCAAAGGAGGTGGCGACACAGCTTTCGACTCGGGAGTGGAAAAGGGACGAGAGACAGCCACCCTGGATTTACAGTTGCTTTAAGATTTTAGGATCCACTCACTGATCACCATGCAAAGTAAGAGCGAGCAGGTCTCTTATTGTGGCAGGTGGGCAGAGGGAATGGGGCACCGAACTAGCGGGAGAGGGTGTCTTGGTGACATTTTAGTAAAAAAGATTAAATATTGTGGTCATGGGATTACCGGACACTGGTTAATAAAAAGCCTTATTATTTGCGGTTTAAGCGCATTGAGGGAACGCCGGATAGCTTCAGAAGTGAATGTCATGTGTATGTGCGTGATATAAGGTGTCGAGGGTGCACGATGAGGGATGTTTCCTGTGAAATCTTATCTTCACAGATAAAATCTTGGAATGGTGTTTGCAGTTAAAGTTTTGAAGGCTCTAATTATAATTTCCTAACAGATGTATGTATGTATGTACTATGTATCTAACAAGTATACCGCTTTGATGGGATTCCTATCGAAATATTAACGGGTACCAAGCGTAATTTGACCGGCATGTGTTTTTTGCCTTAATCACATTCTTATTATGTATTATAATATGATATATTAAGATTTTTATATTCTTATATTTGTTCTGCACCATTTATTATTACGAATAATAATAATAATAATAATAATAATAATCGCTAACACCGGTTTGTTTGTTTTGCTGTAACGGGACTGATAAGACAACGATTAGGCCTATAAATACTTAAAATGGTAAATAATGTTATTGCAAACTAACAAAACTAGTAATATGAAAACAATAATTATAATATTATGCAGCAATCCTAACCATTTATTATTATTATTATTAATATTATTATTATTATTATTATTATTATTATTATTATTATTGCTGTTGTTGTTGTTGTTGTGTTGTTGTTCAGCTGTATTTTTTCAAGTTATGGGTTTATTAAGTTTGTTATTTTGTTTAGTGTTTTTATTATTCAATTCCTGATCGGCTCACGCGAGTTTTGTTGTGCGTAGATGTGCCGTGTATGCTTCTTCCCTGATTAGCACGGGTGATTTCATATGCATCCGAGGACGAGTAGAACACACCTAGAAAGAACTGTTACTCATGTTTACGCCACACACTGAATGCTTTAGAGCCGAAGTTATCTGGGTCACCTTCATGACAAAAAAATGCAGTATCCTGTAGATGCTCACTTATTCTTCCTCTTCCTCCTCCTCCTCCTCCTCCTCCTCTTCTTATCATCATCATCATCATCATCAACAACAACAATAATAATAACAATAATAATAATAATAATATGTCGTAGCAGTATAATTCATTACTATTAAATCAGATTTTGATAACTCAAAATACGCAGCAGTTGATAAATGACAGAAAGGCTACAAACAAAAGAGAAAAACCGAAGAAACATGGCGAAGCTTAAGAAGTCTCTCGTGGTCCACTTCCATTTCCATAATGCCTACAGTTAGTTCGTCATTTGTTGGCATTTACATATTGATGAAGGTGTTATAAATAACATTAGGCCTATATGATATGATATTATAACAATAGGTATACAGGTATATCTTGAATACAAGCGAATGCGCTATTTTCATATCCGTAAACCATTTTAGATTTTGTTTGAGCATCACAAAAGAGGCATCATGGATTTCATATTAGGAAACCGTTCTGATATTTACCTGGAAGAGCCATATTGCATCAGCTTGCATCAACATAAAAAACTGCAGATACAATCTGTGCTAATTATATTTTATCCTAATTTCGGCCGAACAAAAAAATATGTATTTTGTTCTCTGTTCAATTTGCATAATCGATACTTAATGCCGTTTCTTCTCCGAAAATGGTACTCTGTTTTAGTAATTCACATTTTATTTATCTGTTATAGAAGTCTGTTTCTAGCCTTGATTTTGCGGCTGGAGTTACAGTTTTTGGCTGAACGTTTGGCCAATAATTCCCGGAAATTCACCTTAAAAAACTTACCAGCGTGTCAACTGTTGCTCGGTCAAGCTGGCTGATACTCACACTGTACTTCCTGGCATTACCCAGACCATTTCTGCATCTTATTAGAGATCATTAGCAAGTCCAAATACACCGCTCCAAATTCCAAGGTGAAACGTATACGTTTAACAGTCAAACTACAGCACACGGTAAATTGTCTGAAACTTAAAAAAAATGCCCTATAATATACTTGGAGCTGCTACTATCACGACTAATATTAGTCATTCGTCTTCTTCTGATTCCACTACTACTACTACTACTACTACTACTAATAATAATAATAATAATAATAATAATAATAATAATAATAATGATAGGCACCGTAGTGAAGTGTTTCGGATTTGGAGACGGTCAAGAAATTAATTGCTAAAGTGCAAACTGTCGCTTAAATGCGCAAAGTACTGAATTGCCAACAAAAATATCCGACTTTACAATAATGTATGCATATACATTTACATCTCTATCTATCTATTAAGACACGGTGATAATTCGTACAATCAGCATAGTGTGTAGTGACTAACTTTTACGCGGATGTGAACCGTATGTTTGTGTCTTCCTTCCGACCAGAGATCCCTGTTTGTGCGGGATGCAACCAGCACATCGTGGACCGCTTCATCCTCAAGGTGTTGGACCGCCATTGGCACAGCAAGTGCTTGAAGTGCAGCGACTGCCAATCCCAGCTGGCGGATAAGTGCTTCAGCAGAGGCGACAGCGTCTACTGCAAGGAAGACTTCTTTAAGTGAGTGCTTTATCCGTTGAGTTTACGCTTTTTTTCTTTCACTTTTCACAGCTTTGCCCTGGTCGCATTAGTACGTGGAAGAAATGCAACCATTTCGTTGTTGTACCATATAAATCATAACTGAAGGGTTGCTGGTTCGAATCTCGACTGGTGTACAGTTGTTGTATTTTTTAAAATTATTTATATCCAATTGTATACATGTTGTAGCATTATTCTCTCAAATGTATAGCAGTATGGGATATTTTATAACACTCTGAAGGTTGGAATTATTTTTCAACATCATGTATTTGATGTCGGTCCCGTTATTTCCAAAAGGAGATTTGGGACTAAATGCGCCGCCTGCCAACAAGGTATTCCACCGACCCAAGTCGTCCGGAGAGCGCAGGACTTCGTGTATCACCTACACTGTTTCGCATGCATCGTGTGCAAGAGGCAGCTGGCCACCGGCGACGAGTATTACCTCATGGAGGACAGCAGGCTCGTGTGCAAGGCGGACTACGAGACCGCTAAACAGCGAGGTGAGAAGACGCGCCCGACCACAAACCTTTCAAAGCGTACCCCAGTCCACCTTAAATTATTATGATTTCTTCACAAAAGTTTTACTTCACAAATTTTTATATTTATTATGTAATTCAATCCTAACCATTTATAATAATAATAATAATAATAATAATTATTATTATTATTATTATTATTATTATTATTATTATTATTATATTTTACAGGAATTTTACAGGAGTTGCAGACCACCATGGTAGCTGTTAATATGTAGTTTATTGAACAACGATTTGTCAGTGGATTCATAACTCACAGCCATATCAGAGATAATGAATTTTTTTTTTAAATTACATCACCAAAGAAGGTTGCCCAAATTTCCGACATCACTCCTTCTGAAGGTAACAGCTTAATATAATGAAATGTGGAAATTCCAAAATTGCTACATGCATCTAGTCAGCTGGTGCCGTTTCAACTTTTTTTATTCAATAACCTTTCATTGAACAGCTGCTTTGATCTGTGAACTTAATCTCCGAGGTCACCAGGTCAGCTATAAACAGTTGACCGAGCTGCGCTAATAACGCCGCAGCCTACCTTCCGAATCGATAGGGCGCTATATCAGCCTATATATTGCAAATTCAAGTGCGGCGTGGGGAGAAAAATGGTCGTCCCCCCTGCCGAATACTCAATGGAACTTCGCTCGGCAGTCAGCACATTCCACGCACTGATTAAACTGCGCTCAACCTGCGATTCAGCAGACTGCTCCGAAAATCAGAAAATCTCCTGCGGACGCTGCCCTCCCCTGACGCAGTGATGACTCACAGCTCACGTTACTTATACAGCGTCGCAGCGTGCTGCCTTTCCTGACCTCTGTTCGTCCGGGCAGAAAAAAAATGTTGATCTTCTCAAATATGTCTCTCAGTGCAGATAAGCAGACGACGCGGTTTCGACATTGACCTGTCTAATTCAGCCGTTACTTTAAAACAGTTAACGCTGTGTTTGTAAAAATGAATTTGGCTTATGTTATTTTACATGTTATTCAGCGTGTTATTATTTGCAATAATATTTATAGCTGTTGTACCGAAAAAAGAATTTTTATTCGAATAAATGAACATGACAACCCGTGTGGAAAAATGCAATAACATAGTATACTGCCGAATTTTCAGGCAGGAAATTTAATCTTATATTGCTCGAGTATCGAGAGGTGTACTGACAGGGGCATAATGGAGTTAAAATGATAGTCAAACTGAAACAAAATTAAAAAAAAAAACGCAACAGAAGAATAGATTATTTTAATAATTTTGTTTACTTATAATTTTAGCTCGCACTTGTGCGTGAATTTACAGTCGAAGCTGAGCACGGATTTATTCAACGGACATAACTTTCTGATAGCGAATTAACATAACTTTTCAAGAAAAACACACAAGTTTGTTTTTTATTAACAAGAGGGCGCCATTACTTAGAAGCAACGTTGTAACCGAGGCTGGAAAGTGGCTTCTTGCTGTGACGCCATATGGTCGAGATAAAACCGGGGGTCCACTAAACCGCAATGCCAGCGCGACATCTAAATAAATTACAGTATTCGTATCGGTATGTTTTGTACTTCACTATTTTAAAATTCTTTAAAATTCTTTTTATTTACGGTTTTCATTGCTTTTCTATTTGCTGGAATATACGTGTAAACAAAAATGAGATCCAGCCAACCTGCTCATTTCCATAACGTCATAATAGGGGTGAGAATGGAGGTGGTCAATTTGTGTTTCATATTTTTTACTTATAGTGGACCTGATTGTGAATCAGGACTTTTGGTTCCCCGGGGGAAAAATCTGAGCTATATGCCTTCATTTTATTTTGTCATTTAAAGCATTATCCATATACTGAAATGGCTATGGTGTGTTTACATGGCTTTGCATAGTGTAGGTGTTTACGTTGCTTAATTATGTGTGATGTATGATCTGAAGTAAATGTGTCCGAGCCGCTCGGTGTAAAATTTCCACACAGGAATGGGTGACAGGTCAGGGGTGAAAATAACCAAGAGAAGAGCCACGATAAGGAAAACATAGTTTATAAATGCAGAATAGTTTATTTTCTTAATATTTTGAGCGCTTTGATTTCATATAAGATGTACATACCAGTGCAGCCTACTTATCCACGGATAGCTTGTATTTTTGGATTTGTAGCTGATGAACTAATTGGTGACTGAGCTCGTGCGACTTGCTCGTTCCAGAGGCAGACTCCACGGCGAAAAGACCACGGACCACGATCACTGCCAAACAGCTGGAGACCCTGAAAAACGCTTACAACAACTCCCCGAAACCTGCGCGTCACGTCAGGGAGCAGCTGTCGTCGGAAACCGGCTTGGACATGAGGGTAGTTCAGGTGCGGCGTATTACTTTTTCGGTTTTAATGTTTTTCTCTTTTTTAGGATCATGATCTGATTTGTACCGGTCATTTATTTCTATTTTACAAGGAAGAGGTGCGGGCACGTTTTTTTTATGTACAAGAGGCTGGTGGCTGCGGTAGTCTCGCTTGCGTGGTGGAAGGGAGGTTTAATGGTTTTAATTTACGGCCAGACAGAGCTAAATGAACCCGCGCTTGAAAGTCAGATTGGTGGGGACAAGCTCATTAACAGTTCCAGGAGGGAAATCTTACGCACAGTCTATGGGTAGATCTACTCTGTGGCGCGCGCGGCGGTCATATATATTGTTTTATGTATTTGCAAGGACACCATGGGAACAAGGATGGTGCTGCGATTCCAATATCCATTATTCATCCCCCTCTTAAGTGACCCGAAAAAAGCAGAGCAGAGAGTGGCTTGAATTGCCTCATTCAGCAAAATAAGAACAACTTACCCTGTGAAATTATCTATCGACACTCATCATGGCACCCGAGTCTGAAAAAGTTACATCTACATGGTGTAATTAGGGAGGTTTACATCATTGGCGTAAACGACGATGCATCCGAAACATAACCTGGGTTAGAATTCGAATATTCAAACCAGTCTGTCTGCGTTAAATCCTCATCTACAATGCGCATTAGAGGCTGGCTCTAGTGAAATTTGAATAATTGAAATACACCGAACGGTAGCGGACTCATCTGCGAGCGTAACGCCGATGCTAACCCGTCTGCTCCATGGGTTAAGGACAGCTTCCCTCTGTCTGTGAGTTAATTATACCTGGAATAAATCTCCCCCGTGGTCATGGCAGGTCGAGCATCAGTGTGGTAGCCAACTGCTGCAATCTCCTTCGCAGGGGTAAAAAAGACATGACCCGCTCTCCAGACAGTCTTACAAAATGAATCACCGTTAGCATTAATGCATCCTAATTGATCATTAGTATCCTTGTGTGTGCTAATGATTTTTTTTCAACGTTTAAAATATTTCTGTGAAGATGAATAGGAATGTATTGATTCCAAAAGCAAAGCTACATCATAGTGCTTTAGGTGAAGGACAGGGGTATATGGACAGCTTCACGGGATAACGCCCCGCCCTTTCTTGTCCATTTGGCTGAATAACACGAAATATTGTGTATTTAAATATTTTTAGACTCCTCAGTCATAACTGTTGCCGAATGATGGGCTTGTTGAAGAAATAGTGCAATTTTAATTGGGAGAATAGTGTTTCTAAAGACGAAAAACGAATGTTCTTTGTTTTCGTGAAAGGATGAAGGTTTGCATTTGGAGCAGTCATTTGGAGTATATTTTGAAGTGAGGGGGTGCGTCTTTCATTGCTGCCTTGTGCATGAGTAGGCCACGGATGGAATTATGTTTACGCCTGGCTCGGCTGCAACGCGCTAAGACGTGTCCCTTCGCACAGGTGTGGTTCCAGAACCGGCGCGCAAAGGAGAAGAGGCTGAAGAAGGACGCGGGCCGGCAGAGGTGGGGGCAGTACTTCCGCAATATGAAGAGGTCGCGGGGCAGTTCCAAATCCGATAAGGACAGTATCAAAGAGGAGGGGATGGACAGCGACGCAGAAGTCTCCTTCACAGGTACTGCAGGGCGGCACCATCTGACATGGAGAGAATGCACTGTCTGAGACTGCTGTACATATGAAAGCATGGAATTTCATAATTATCCTCAAACGAATTCACCCAGAATTTACGCCGAGTTTATTGCCTGAAACACTTGTATATATTAATAAAAAAATAGCTGAATATCTTCATTCATCTAAGATGAAACATGTAAACTTTACTTATACAAGCTTGGCGTAAAGTGAAAAAATAACTAATCTGATACATCTAATATACAAAAATGCACAAGATTCGGTTCTGCACTTTAATGTCTAAGGTGTCATGAAATGTACTCATTAAATTCCCAGAAGTGGATTCAATCCTACCATTATTCAGCTGAATTAGAACTTAGAACAAAAAGCAATTTTGTTTTGTTTATTGATAATGTTACAAGTGCATGAAATATCATGTGAGTAAAAAAGCTTAAATTCATCACTGAAAATCAAATACATTTCAGGTTTTAGTATTCATAATCTGGAATCAGTCATATTTCTGAGAGCATTCTTTAGCATTTAGGTTTCTAAGAAAAATAGTTTGTTTATTTCTGTGGCATTTAGAAATATGCACTGAACTGTAACTCGATGCTTGGACTCTGCAGAAGAATAAACACCTCCCTCACTGTGATTCTCTCTCTCTGTGACCTCAGACGAGCCACCCATGTCTGACCTTGGCCACTCCAACGGGATGTATGGGGGTCTGAGTGAAACGTCTCCGGCGATGGGGCGACAGGGGGGCGGCCACGGCCCCTTCCCCCTGGAGCACGGGGTGATCCCGTCACAGGACCAGTACCACGATATCCGGTCAAGCAGCCCCTACGGCCTGCCCCAGTCCCCCGGCCCCCTGCAGGCCCTGCCCGGGCACCAGCCCATCATCTCTGGCCTGGTGTACCCCGACTCGGGCCTGTCCATCATGCCCCAGGGAGGGGCACCGGGCATGGCCCAGGGCATGCGGGGGATGGGGGGCGGAAATGGGCCCAGCTCAGATCTGTCCACGGGCAGCAGCGGGGGCTACCCGGACTTTCCCGCCAGTCCCGCCTCCTGGCTCGACGAGGTGGACCACACCCAGTTTTGATGACCCCGCCCCACTGGGGGGGTGCGAGGACAGGTCAACGGATGAACCCATGCAAAGCGTAAAGGCTCGTCTGTGTCTTCTGGAGATTTTTTTCATGGGCTTGGAAAGAGACTGTCTTGCTGAGTGGCATCACAGTGTCTCGGTCCATGTTCTTATCTTTTGGGCTCGCTCCCCCAAACTACACGTTTCATTCTCACCCCATCTGTGCTGGCTGAATTAAGGACAGGACTTTGCACACACTCAAAGAGGACATGAGAGACTCAATACAGCTGATCACAAGGAAAGCGCAGTCTCCGGATTGGTCTGATTCCCTGCTTCAGTTGGATAAACGGAACCCTGTAGCCATCATGATAGAGCACCAGGGAATGTAAGTCTAAGCAGCTGCTTCTGTACCAGCTGAATTACTCTTGGAACCAACATCCATATGGATATCCATCAGAAGCATCCTCAAACCCATCCCGGTGCTGCTGAGAACCCTGCCATGGTCTTAAGTGATTTTGGAGGTTTGAGGAGAGGTCCGCAGAGCTTGAGATAAAAAGACTCACGAAACAAACCAAGATACCTGAGGTCACCTCTTTGCTGAAAGTATTTACATTTTCTTCAGATTTTTTTTTTTCTTTCATTTCTTTTCCCCATTTCTCCATGATTGCACCTCCGCCCAAAGTGAGCTCCCACGCACTCGGTTACAAGGCTGGTGTGTGGTGTGGTTCCTCCCAGCCGCGTGAGAGAACACGGACAGGGAAAGCAGCTGGGAGGAGAGGGGCATCCCTTCTAAAGTGCACAGATTCGGTTTCCACAGCGAAAGAAAGTGCTGCATTTCCCACAGCTCGGTTTCACCTCAGTTGACCTCGCGTCTTCACTTGTGAGATAGCCTTTGGTGTGACTGTGCTACGACATCGGTGGAAGATGTTAAAAAGCAAGCCCAATGATACTAGATTTGCAGAGACCTCCAGCCCAAACCACCACTTTCTTCTCTGTATTTTTCCAGTGATATACTGCGGAGGTTATTATAGTTTTCTTTTTTTTTCGTCAGAGTCTGTCTTACAGTGTCTGGTTGTTGCCAAATGTCTATTTATCACAGTTTCTTATTGTGGAGACTTAGTTTTTTACAACTCTCTGGAGGCTAACCTGAACACAGATGTTAAGACTTTGGCTTTTGTTCAATCGGCATTTGAACTTTGACTACCAAATAAACGCAAGTGGTACTTTTTTCAATAAAAAACACAATTTCCTTAATTAATCCTGGTGGTCGCTGAAGCCACCGAAATGTGTTTTGCGAAGAGTAAAATTAACACTTGGGTTTAATTGTGAGTCACAGTTAAGGCCAAATGTTGATTGAATCCGGCCCTCTGTCTGTTTATGGAAGGGGACAGACATGTCATAAAAGCCGCCTCCTCTCGTTAATTAGAAGCACCTCTATGCATTTGTGTGTCTTCGGATGTTTCTTGTCCATTACATTATACTGAAACAGCCTAGGTGCACTGGGCCTAGGGAAGTGTACAGTATGTGTTTGTTTATGTGGACGATGTTTTATGTCTTATTTATTCTCTCTGATGATAAAGTGATACAGGTCTTTAATAAATTTGTCAGCGAAATCCAAACACCCCTGGCTCCAGAGTGTGGATTTTCCACCTGAGTTGGCCGTACAGACTGTTAAATATGCCTACAATATCTATTTCTATATATTTATATATTTGGCAGAGTGACGTACAAAGGAGGGTCAGGTCCGGAATATTAGTGAACAAGCAAGGCATATTAGTGAAGAAGGTACGTAGGAGTGCACTTCTCAGGGATTGAACATTAAAAGCAGACATCTTCAGAGTTTCTCAATGCACACTAATGAGAACTATGATTGCAAGTCATGACAGGGGTATAGAATGTAAAAAGTCGATTGTTGTTACATTATGTTTGGTAGTGAGGAATAGTGCCGTGACGGCAATGTGATTAATTTAGCCTTTATCGCTATATTGTTTCCCAAAAGATCTGATCACAATTTAGGTAATCATCACATGCTCTCCAAAAATACAAGGCCATCCTAGCCTTTGTATTAGCACACTACATGCAGTTTGGTGCAAAATGGCTTTTCCAAGGGTATTTTAGAATTGTTGCTCATGCACACAGGTACTGAATTACAATGGATTCTCTTACTGAATCCATAATATTTGAATAAAAGCAATTTGCCTCCTTTTTCCATCCATTAGGACAGACTAGGCATTGCTTGGTTCATTTTTGGATGCTTCTAGAGTTACTCGAAAATACTTTGAAGGCAATTTGTCACAGCACTTCAAATGGCAACACATCATTGCTTAGAAAGAGACATGACTTTCGAAGTTCACTAACGTCAATGCGTGCTTCAGCGGCTAAATTCAATAAACAATTCACAAATTATTTGCTATGACACACCAAATATGATTCTCCCCATTCTGCATGAAACAGACTGAACTTATGTTACCATCCTGATCAAACCAATTAAAATGTATGGTACTTACCCAAAAACATGACATATCAAATATCAAGAATTGTTTCTGGTATAAGAGGTTCTGATATTAAAACCAGGCAATGTTTCATGTGCAAATTTACTTCTCTGGACTCATATGTACCATATTAGCAGTACATAAACACTGTGCAGTGAAATATTTAGAAAACTGTCAAAAACATGGCTCCATTGTCTAGTTTAATGGTCATGAATGTGTGTCTGCTAATTTCTCAGTTAGTTGAAAACATAAATGGCTCAAGGTGTTATTTACTAAAGAAAAGGGCCTTCACATCACTGCTAGTGATAAATGTAAGACATCAGTAATATTTTACATAGATGTAATACAGCATTCCTTTCAACCACTCAAAGGGGCGTGTCTGCATTTGTTTCCTGATTCGTATGATTTTTCATAAAGATTATTTTATGGTCTTTTCCCATTTTGAAAGTCACAGCACACTGCAGCCGGGCGGGCACCCACTGGAGGATAGATTCCACCTCCTGAGCAAATCGCAGGGATTCTGGGAGCTGTGAAACATATCCATCCCTAAACATATCCACCCTACTCCTCTCTGATGTTCTTCCCCAGAGGGCTTATTGTTATCTATTAACAAGGCTGGCATCTAACCCAGACCATAGAGCTCAGCTTAACCACTATTCTACCCAGGTGTCCATTTGGTATTATGTATCATACTAGGCTGTGGTTAACTCAATTTGGTGGATCACTGTAGATCATCTAACAAAATCAGTTTAATTTTAACATCACATTTAGTTTTCTTTGTTGAGTAATACCTTCAGTAATGGAGTCTTAGAACAAAGTGAAACTTTAAGAATTTGGAGGTCATGTTTAGAAAGGTAGCACACCTTTTTACTCAAAACAACATATCCAGTGATGTGAGTGGAGTAGGCTATGATCATTTTTTGTTATAGGGGTTTTTAGGAAAATATTATGTTCTGCTTCCTCCGTTGATCAAATGTCCAATCTATCAGTCTTCACATGGAACCTGAGCAATCTAGAGATCAGACTGAATTTGCAAATTGCTGGTCTGGCTAATTACCAAAGCCGTATCAAGAGTTCAACGGCTGTTTAGCGCAGAAACTTGATGCAGAGCGAGGCGACATTTTGATGTGGAGATAAGCAGGCCTTGTTTACCCAGAAGCCTCAGCGGTGTGGAAATCCTCGATTCATTAGCTCACGGGGGATCAAGTGCACGCTAGTGAATTTCGTCATTCGTTTATTTATTTAAAGACCGTCTCAATTAAATCCCCCAAGCAGCAGTGGAAGCAAGAGCAGTAGCAGGAAAATCTGATAATGTAGCCAATAGCTAATGCTATGTGTGGGGTGTGTGAGGCGCATTTGCATACATGCATACAGTATGTTGAAGAGACACACAAAAAAAAAATTTAAGGCATAGCCTTATAGTATATGAATATTGTTTGAAGTTGTTTTCAATAATAGAGAAAAACAGAGTTCTAAAATGGGACAGATTTCCAGTTTAGCCCGTATGTGATATTGCCTGAAAATGAATTAATTTGGCACATTGTTGGATATCGATACCTTTAAGTCAAAACACAAGAAAATAGATGATTATTGAACAAGGGCAAGTAATAATAAAAGCAATATTTGTACTATAAGACATGCTTTCTCAAAATGTGCAGTAGTTTAGAGTATTTTTGAATGTTGACAGGAAAGAGTTCCTCACAAATAACGTCTAGACTTTTTTCCTGCACCATGGGAAAGCAACAGGGAGCTTTTGCAACAGGCAGCGGGAATGCTATGATTTGCAATAGGACACTTCGAATTGATTGCCTATGTCTTTCTTGCGACGCGAGCCCCAAAGGTCTCTTATTCAGGCCGGGGCTTAGCCTTGCTTTGCTCTGAGCTTCCACCGAATTGAATTATTCCACCCCAGCGGATGCCGACACCAGAGTCCCCAAAGCGACAGGTGAGTAACCTGAGGCGTGTGAATGCTGGTAGACGAGGGGGAGAGAGTGACCGGGGCGGCGAAAGCGCCACTAATCTCCACAGAATCCCAGCTCCGGTCAATTTACAGGGCGATTTCCAGATTTAGCTCTGCGGATTTGCCTGCGAGATGCACCGGCGGAACTGAGAAATCCCCCGACCGCGAGAGCGTCTTAAACAGCGTTTGTTTGCGGAGCGCCGCCATTGTGTCCTCTCCGTACAGGTGTGAACAGCGCATTGTACACTCTGCGACTCAGCACAGCAGACCTCCAGGTGAACTGTAAAAGGTAAGCAGGTGAGGTCATTTCATCCACTCTCCCAAATTAAGTTCTGCACCCCCCCCCCCTTGTCTTCATACACCAGGTGTTCCGTGTGCCATCTTACGCATCTTCCACGAGACAGCCACTCAGATTTATGCGAACCGCAACATAACAAAGAGGTTTTGTGACTTCAGACTGGGTTGTTTTTTTTTTTTCAAAATAAATGTGGTGTTGATCGCTGGCACCCACTAAACAGAAATGAGAAGTAATTAGGAATTGCTGTCTGTCATGGTCCAATGTGTGCATGTTCAATACAGTCCCTCTCCGCTGTGTCCCATTGTGTAATGTAATTGCTGTGAATGTACCTCGTTTGTCAGTCATGTGAGCAAACCATGTCTGACACGACAGCTGACTGACACACATTCTTTTGCAGACAAAGCCCATTTCTCTGATGGCTGATCTCAGACCATAGATAGGAAAGTGTGGGATGGGGGGGGGTGGTGACAACAACATCTTAGCGAATAACATCTTCATGAATATCGAAGCTCAATTATAGAGATTTGCTTTTGGTCAACGTATACAGGTTTGGAACAGGCCCATTGTATATCTAAATAGGAAGAGAAGGGAAGACACAAGCAGGGTGTGTATCTGTGTCTATCTCTCTCACTGTCTCTCTGTAATTATTGTAATTATTGTGTGTGGAATTGTTGTGATCATCATCTGACCATAAATTATGCAACTATATATACATACATACACACACACACACACACACACACACACATGTATATATATATATATATATATATATATATATATATATATATATATATATATATATATATATATATATATATATATGTATACAGTATGTATGTATGTATTAATGTATATATAAACTACATATAGTTTGCTGCTGTGTGTACTGTTATGTCTCTGTGTGTGGTGGCAGTGGTTGTGGTGGCTGTGTGGCCGCCTGGCTCCCTCTCTCCGCCCCCTCACACCGCCTCAGTGTCAGCTGGCCGGAGTAAATCACCGCAGACAGTAACGCCTCCCCTGGGTGCCACATGCTGCAGCTACAATTCAGGGGTAATGGAGCAGCTATGGGGAGCTGCGGGAAGACGCCAAGCAGGGAAGCTGGGGCCCTGTGTGTGTGTGTGTGTGTGTGTGTGTGCTGGGGAGGGACCTGATGAGTAAACAATCAATTATTTCCAACCTGTTAAGGAATGACCTTTGACCTATCGGTCAAGGTGGGCAGATGCCATTTTTAAGGTGTGAAGGGTGTCCCGAGGTGGTAAGATGAGCTGGTGAAGGGTGCATGAAAAGGTGCGGGGGAGGGGGGGGGGGTGTTTGGGGAGAGGGAAGGAAGCTGCTGTGATTTCATAAGATGGCCGGACAGTGCATCCCTGGCCTGTATTTAGTGTTAGTGCTGAGACCGGCTGACACAGTTAGTGTTACTATGATATACTCAGTCCTCAGTGATGTCTTCATTTGGAAAGGAGCTCCACAGACACCGCCATGCAGGGCTGTGTGCGCCTGCTGCAAGGGGAATTGCCAAGTGAAATTTTTCCAAATGATACAATAGAAGAGCTTACTGCTCATACGCGCTGGACACATGCATGCTGAAAACATCATTTCTCATGTTCCTCAGAGTGTGCCATGGGTTACACACACACACACACACACACACACGAAAACAGCAGGCACGCACACACACACACACACACACACACACACACACACACACACGAAAACAGCAGGCACGCACACACACACACACACACACACACACACACACGAAAACAGCATGCACACACGCACACACGCACACACACGCACACACACATGAAAACAGCACACACAGCAGTACCGCATTTGTTTATGCGGCAGATTAATGTCCGCACCATCGTTACAGCGATCCAACTAATCAGCAGGCGCATTAGCACGGTTTAACCGACGACTTTAACTCAATCGATCATGGTGGCGGCTTTCGATCACCCACTCTCCGCATAATTGTCTCTTAATTTAATACTCTGACTGGAATGCGATATCTGCTAATCTGACTGGAACGGAGGAATGAAGTGCATGCAAGATCACTTATGCAGAGGAGAAATTGAGCACGATCGTCTGCTTTTTATTCAAGAGGTTGAATCCAGTGGTGCTCAGTTCGCCTTCACAGTTACAGTAGTGTACTCCAACCAAATTACACATTTGAATGAAATTATTGGCAAGCTATGAGCTCCAGTGAATTATTTCAAGAGCACAGTAATAGCTGAGCTCACTAACTACATGTGTTTCATCCGCTGGGGTTACATTACTGTGTCCTGGAGGCAAAAGTAGGAGCGCTGTTTCTTTAATATGGTCCAGTGGCGTTCCTTTGTCACCTTACAGCTGACATCACACTGGCCACACATCTTCACTGTTTTCAGTTTGTCTTCCTGCAAGTTTATTTTTCCAAAAGGTGGAATGATATTGACCTTGTTCACCTCTTCATTTTGCGCCCAAGCCTGTTACTCCCCCCCTCCCCCCACACACACACACACACACACACACTCTCCCATCCTGTACCCCTGTCCCCTGGGTCCTCTCATGTCAATGAAGTGCTAACAGCTCCCATGGGGCCCCTGTCTGGCCCTCACGGCCCCCCACGGCCCCACTGTGCCAGATGTCTCCTCCAGGCACCAGGCTTTTCAATTAGTCTGCTGTGAGCACGGGCCATCCTTCACTGCTGCAAAGAGACAGAGCAGAGGGAGAGAGGGAGATGAGGAGAGCGAGAAAGAGAGCGAGACTGCGTCCGAAACTGCACCTTCGGAGCTGGCCGTTTATCCTCTGCTCCTCTTTGACTGAAATGTTCTTGAGGAATGAGCGTCCAAAATCAGCACCTCGTTGGGAGGGAGTGTGGCACAGTCACAGGGGCCGGTGCTTGTGACCCAAAGGGTTGCTGGTTCAGTTCCCTGGTGAGGTACTGCTGTTGTACCTTTGAGCAACATTCTTACCCAGAATTGCTTCAGGAAGTATCCATCCATATACACAGAGGCTATGTAAGGTGGGCCATATAAATGTGTTTGCTAAGCAAGCAATGTAATTTTTGAATCAGACCCTTATCAGCTGTTTTTCATTTAATTCCCTTCACAAAGGGACTTCAACAAATAGCTTCTGTCTTGATATCCATATCTCAACACGGTAACTCACTGCAGGTAGAGCAGGTAGGTTTTCCACTGCTGACAAATCCATCAGCAAACAACCCCTGCATGAAACAGCCTGTCGCAGATAAAGCCTTGGTGATATTGTCTCAAATTTGTCCATTACACGTCTAGACCTGGGGAGAACAAAAGAAGTGCTCTAGTTCGGGTTTCCCCCGAAACATCAGATTGAGAGCGGTGATAAATCACTTAGCGTAATTGCAGAGCCGGGCGGTCCCGGGGCCAAGACCGCCCCGCACGCGTCTGCCGGGGGGGTGGGGGGGTTTGGCGGTGGGGGCGCGCGGCTGAGGTCTAAGGGGGCACGAGCTGGGCCCGGGCCCCCATGTGCTCTCGTTAGGATTTAATTTAAATATGGGTTTATGGGGCCTGCGGGTGTTAAAGCTCCTTAAGAGTCTTATTTATTCTACCCCGTGTGATTTAAGGGCTCGGTTATTTGTGACTACAAGCTGTTTGGGGGAGTAAACACGGTGTAATCCTATGAGAGGCCGAGGTTAAAAGCCAGCGTGGAAAAAAAAAAGAAAATGACATTGAATCTTTTCTGCAGCCAGTATTTACTGTTTTTTTCTAAGATACTGTCCATGCACAGATGTCCAGCATAATAATAAAAAACTGAAATGTATGGTCTGAATTTTATTTTATTCATCTTTACAAATATGATAATAATCGTGTCCTTATTCAACACTAAAACAACTGTCGAACTAATGTGTATGTGTAAATGCAACAATAACACATTCATCAAAGTGCACCAGAAACTGCATCAGAGATTATCATAAGCATGCACGGGCACATTCACCAATGCCTGCTATGTTACAGATTCAATGCAAACACAGTGAACTTTGTCATTAGCCTCGAGCTTTCCTTAACAATTGAATTGCTTCAGTAAAATATCAAAGTGCTTAAAATTAAAATGTAAATTTTAAGACGAGTGTTGCAAAGTAAGTGTAATAGTCACTGCAGTTTATGAAAGAAAATGTTGTTTAAATCAAGCACCGTGTGATACTTGCTTACATTAATTTCTCAGATTTAAGTACAAAGCACTATAGTGCTTATGTGGATTCCTTCGTATATTTTCACTGTAGAACAGTTTTGGTTTTAAATTATTACTAAAACATTTTTGTTATTAAAATAATTTTTAATCCACTTTGATCAAACACTCAAAGGGGGAGCACTAAAAATGAACAGGCTTAGCTGTATGGATGGTGGCTCTGTGTTGCTAATACTCCTTTCCCACCAGCAGGACACTGCAGGCCCAGACAATGCCCAGGTAAGTAGGAGCCTTATAAACCCCTCCATGGCCAGCTCATCACACTTCTCCAGCACAAGCCCCTGAAACCAGGACTTCGGAGGAGCTACCAGGGAAATAACAGCAGTAACGCCTGCCTGCTCTGCATCACCAGAAAACCTGCATCGTTCTACCTGTGTGCTGACAGTGATGTAAGCATACTGTTGCTGCCTGTCTACCTCAATGCAAGGATTGCCATGGGGTTGACTGGGGAGAGGAAGAAACTTACAACTACAACATGCCTCTGGCAATTGTATGCAACAAAGTCGAAACTACTACGGAGCGCATGGTTCACCGGTTCCGCCTGTGGCCTCGATCCCAGTGACAAAGCATTAGATAAGCCACAGGGTCTGACAGTGGTGACGTGTGCAAACCGAGCCTCTTTCTGAATTTCACGGTATGACACGCCAGCGGAAAAAGAGTTGCGAGAAATGAGTCTCTCCAAAGGGGCAACTGCTTTAATTTTTCCCACAGGAGAATTCACTGCATGCTTTTGTGCTGGTAAAATCATTCGTTTAAGAAAACCGATAACGGACGGAAATATGTGTATGAATGTATTGATTTCCGTGAAACGCCGCATAAGCAGGGCTTTCTGGCTGTTCCTCAGAAAGATGCATCAACCCGCCCCAAACCACTCGGGTGGTATATTACCCCGCCCACCCCTCCGGCCCCCCAGAGTTCAGTGTGGGGCGAGAGGGGCAGCTTAGGGGTAACCTCAGAGACCGGGTGTGTATTGGAGCATATTTTCCACATAACATTGTTATCCCCTCTGTGCCTGTGATGGATTAGGCAGGATAAAGACAGTATCTGCTCATCCACATCCACTGTGGTCATGTGACACAGAGGGGGGGGGGTGGGGGGGGGGGGGCATGTGATCCACTATGCAGCAGTATAGCATAGTGGTAAAGAGCAGGACTTGTAACCAAAAGGTTGCTGTTTCATTTCCCTGCTAGGGCACTGCTGCCCACAACCCACAACTACCCAGCTGTATGAATGGATAACATGTAAAAAATGGTGACATGTAAAAATGTAACATATGTAAGTATTTGCTATTTGCTTTTGCAATTGGAGCGTTATAGCCACTGAGAAGGATAGAAGGTAGAAATGTACTGCGTGACCCGATTTCTCATGTATAAACGCATTAGTGAAATTATAAGATCGCATCGCAAGTATAAACATCACAGTCAAAACACTACCTTTTATCATGCATATGAGGTTGGACAAGCTCTCAGCACGCATTTGATTAAAATGCTTTGCTTAGATTTACATTTACATTTATTTATTTACATTTTACATTACATAGATTTGATCATATGCACAGTCCAGACATAGTTGTGTTTTTTCTTTAAGTCAGTACACCTTGTGTGGCCGAAGTTGCACCTGGTACCCCGTCACGGTTTGCAACCTCCAAACTATCCATCCTAACTTTCCATCTGCTTCCTTGTCCACATACTTCCTTGTGAACATGTCTAGCCTGTGCATTCAATTCCCCCCCTATGCTCAAGGCTTTGTGGAAAATATCCACAGTGTCTCGCTGATTATAAGGGGAGGGGCCCATTAAATGCGAGCACTTGATCTGATATATAAGGACTCAAATTGATATTTAACACACTGACCCTGCGTATCTTTAATTATATCCGCGGCAGTATGCTGAGACAATGTTGTTTTGGATTCGCTCGTAAAAATCTCGAGAGAACCGGTTTTAATCAGGCACACCAGTTGTTCTCAGTTTCCGGCGGACAGCTTGCTCATATTAATTTGTTGCGTGTTGCACATCAAGGACAGCAAATCGATCACGGGCCGCAGGCGCCAGTCAGAGAGTCCGGGTTTGATTGCTTCGGGCCGGGGAGAGCGGGAGACATCATTAACACGCAAGATGGAAATATTGTTGGCAAAAAGGCATTTGGAAAATGATACGATATTAACGTTTTAGCGAGCCCTTTCGCCCGGCTGCGTTTTATGACTAATGGTTTTTAATGCAATACAACTTCCATAACGCTGTCACTCACGCCGAACACGGGGTCTCCCGAGTTTCTGCTAGCGAAATGAAAAGAAAAAAACGCATTGTCTGCGGTCACCGTTTTCTAAGCTGAAACATTTGCATTTACACACTTGTTTCAAGATGAGGGAGAACCACTGGCACATTTGTAAATGTCATTACCTTGAAATGTATTAATTTCACTAATACTACATGAAATATGTTTGCAGGTAAAGTATTAGATACTTATTTATTGCATCATTGTTGGCCTCACTGTTATGTCCGTGAATATAGAGTGGGGTGGGATGTTTGGGGGTATGTGTTTATATTAGATACATACTCAAAATGAGATTACTGTGAAACAAGACTGAACCTCCATCTATTAATTCCCAGAAAATATGAGATGTGAATCATGAAAACTCAACATAAGTCGAGTATCAGTTATTAGACTGTTTAATTTTTTTCTATATAAAAATACAGGGGCAATGACATTGTTTTCAACACCAGGAAGACCAGCTCTGAGACACCAGTCGAACAGGAAGTCGTCAACCAGCTTTGGACTCCCAGAGGGCCTCTGGACAATGCTGTCACAAAGCGCAATCCAGGTCGGTTCCATTGTTTTATCATAATTCATGTCGGCTAAGATCGCCTTATCTGCAGAAGAGGGATGGAGAGAGCACCCACCTAATCCCCGGGCCAAGATGTATTTATTGAAGATTAATAATATAGCAGCAATCCCATCATTCTCTCTATGATTTCATAATTTCATTCGAGAGGGGATCAGGGGCAGAGACAGAGAGAGACAGCCGTCTTGACTGATAGAGTAGATTTTCAGATTTAGAGACAAAAATTAATTTACCAAAGAGAAAGGTACGGAGAGGTATTGGTACAGTGTTATTTTCATCTATCCACGCGTTATCACATAGAAGATTTTGGATAGCAATGTATTCCTGGCCATAAATCATAGATTATAACTTCAGCGCAGTGAGCCTGGAGCATCTTGTGTACCTTTTCTGTAAAATGGTGTGTTATGATCTGCATGGCCACATGATTCCCATCTGTTATTCAGCTGTCTGATATTTGTGTTGTGAAATGAATACGTTTTCAGACAGGTTCTACCTCAGGGTGGTTTCATATGGTTGGGGGTGTCTGAACTGGAGGTGTTTTCACCTCCTGATGCCCCTTAACGGATAGATGTCCTGTTCCTTATTCTCATTCATATGTGAGACGTGGGTCCAGAATGCAACAGGGCACCAGGTCCTCTGGGCGTAGCTGTATTGTAATTCAGCCAGCGGGGTTATTTAAAAAAAAAAAAAAAAAGAAAATATGTATTTTTATTGTCCCCATCTCCCTAACGAAATTGTGCGCACGATTACCCCATATGCAGAGTGGCTACCTTCCCCCCTCATTGTGCTAATGGATCCGCTCCACAAGCACAGGGCCAAGGGAAGAGCAAAGGAGAAAAAAAGATAAATTTGTCAGAGGGTAGGGGTTCAAAGTTCAAGGTTCAGCCCCCCGATCGGAATAATTTATATCCCTAATAAGTGAGTGGATTGAATAGATTTGTCGTCCCTGACCTTGGTGTTCATAGAAACCTCATCCCACTATATCAGGCAGACAGGGAAACGGGGACTGATCTGACGACTATGAGTTTCTGCATCAGGAATGGAAGGTGTGTGTGTGTGAGTGTGTGTGTGTGTGTGTGTGTGTGTGTGTATATGAGGTGTGTGTATGTGCATATGTGCACGTATTTGTCTGTATCTGTGTGTATGTGAGGTGTGTGTGTATTGGAGGTGTTGTGTGTGTGCGTGTGTGTGTGTCTGTGTGCGTGTGTGTGTGTGAGGTTAGTGTGTGTGCGTGTGTGTGCATGGGAGGTGACTGTATGTGTGCATGCGTACGTGTGTCTGTGTTCATGTGTGTTGGGGAGGCAGGGGGCACCTTGTTTGCATTCTTTATGGTAATGAGAAGAAGCTCAAGTACATGTGAAGGACATTCCGTGTTGGTTCCGGACACAGAGAGGCTGGTGGGAAAATGCTATGTGTGTGTTTGTGTTGGTGGGGGGCAACCCAGAGATTTCTCAGCCATGGCCATGAGCAAGTTGAATTGGTGGGGGGGGGCTTCGTGTCAGAGAGAAGACCAGACTTTCGGGAAGGGAAATAATCAACAGCAATAGCAGCCTGACCTTTGGAAACAATCTTGGGGAAGCTGCGAGAACATTCAGAGCACTTGAATCTATATCCACCATGCACATAAGGCACAATGTGAAAAATGTAATTTGCAGAGTACTCCTGAGAGGACACACACAGGCTCTGTGTTTGTCAGAGACAAACTGTTTGCATAATGTTCATTCATTCTGCATATTGCTGCATCTATGCTTAATAATGTTATTGCTAAAATTATTTAAAAAAAACAGAACACACATCTCAGGTATGATCCCTGATTATTTTATTATTATTATTATTATTATTATTATGATTATTTTGGTTTATACAAGGTGTGATTTATAGCTCAAAATAATGACAGCCTCTCTCTTTGTCACAGGTGTTCACTAAGAAAATGACAATATTCTCAACCTCATTTGACAATAGTGCTTGATAAAGAAAGGCTACTCTAAGGTACTATAAGTGTGTGGACCCACTAAAGGTTGCTGCACAGATGTGCGTATAAGGTTCTTGCCACTACCTGAGAGTGCACCCACCACATGCACCAGCACCCTAAACCTGAGTGTACTTGTGTGACGGCAATTACCGTTGCATAGAAAGAAGGATCAACAGATTAAGTGCAACACCTAAAAGTTTCAGCCGTGGCTCAAAGACAAGGTTCGAGAGTGTGGGTCAGAGCCAGGCATTTAACAGGTGGGCTGAGGTATTAAATATTTAGATCTCACATAGTGGTCCTCTTTGGCTCTCTGTGGTCTGAAAAATATGACTGTCTGCTTTGAAAAAAAAGGGGTGCGTGGGGGGGTAGAAAAAATGGAGCGGGGGATTTACGGTGACATAATGCTCAGGTCAGGCTGGGCGCGTAGCAGTGGTATTGATCAGAGAGACTCACACTGCTTCCATGGCCCGATCTCTGACCCTTAAATAGCGAATGAATCTCAATCCAATAGACTGGAGTGTCTGGGATCCTTCGCCCACACCCAGGCTCGTGGCGATCAATAACCCGGGAGCATGATTTCCACATTATGGATTGGCAGCCTCCTTATTAATAGAATAGGTAGGTGTGTGTGCGTGTGTGTGTGTGGGGGGGGGATAGAGCAAGAGAGAGAGAGAATATGCGTGTATGTATGTGAGTCTGTGTGTTTTTAAGAAAGAGTATTTATGTGTGTGTGAAAGTGCATGTGTGTATGAGTGTGTGTGTGTGAGAGAGACAAAGAATGTGTGTATATATGTTTTGTGTGTATGTGTCTGAAAGAGTATGTGCATGTAGATATATATGAGTCTGTGTGTGTTTGAGAGAATATAGACATCACAAAGATAATTTGAGAGAATGTATGTGTGTGAGTATGTGTGTGTGTGTGTGTGTGTGTGTACATGCAGAAAAGAGAGACGAGGAGACAGAGAAAGATCCCTGTCATAGTGTCATTACAGAGGATTATTTTTTTTCTTTTATTTCATATATTATAGATATTAGAAATATTAAGTAGATATTCACAGCTACTGTATGTAATCAGATAAACTAACTGGAATAGCTTGAGTCTGAGTTTTTAAACCTCTTGTTTTTAGTGATTTTCTGGGTAGGGGTCCTCCATTTAATCATAGGAAAAGTATTTTATATGTTTTACAATTTTCCTGTATTTCTCTCCAGTAATTAAATGATATACTTCCTAAAAAACAAAAATTTGCAAACATTGCAATCAAAATGAAGTATTTGTCAAAGATCTGTCATTCATTATCCATTAATGAATAGATCCTTTGTTAAATGAATAAATTGTAGGTTTAAATATGTTAAATATACAATCAAATGATAAAAACATAAAAAGTTCATGATGTAGATCCATATACATCATATGTCAAATATATCACAAGCATATATTTTATGTAATTATTATAATGTAATGATGTAATGTGTTCATAAAACACATAGAACACACTAAAAAAACAAGCTGATATATTCTTATAATGTGTCCAATTTTTTGAGCTTTCTTTAAAGAGGGTGTTTATTTTAAAATAGCATTTAATATATCTGTTTACAAGATGTTTTGATCACTCTGAGGCCCCATGTCCTAATATGTCTTCCACTAAAGTCGCTGAGCCCTGAGTCATGACCCCTGGTCAGAGTAATAGCTTTTTCTTGTTTTGTTTTGTTTTTATTATCCTTATTTGGACAATTTTATGACAATGCAGCCTGAAACCAGTAGGTGTTGAGTTTGCTTCCTGGATGAGACAATGGTGTAACCAAACAACCACCCAGATTGTTTCCACAACAGTGACTGCCTGTCAGAGCAGAGGATGTGTGTGTGTGTGTGTGTGTGTGTGAAATTCAGGGCTGGAGAATAAGGGTGGATTGAGAACATTACTTGGAGCTGTGCAGCTGAAATGGTGGAGGGGGTCAGCGGGAGCGTGCCTGCATCACCATCGCCGCTGCCCTGATTCATGGCCAAATCCCAGCGGTGGATCCCTGCAGATCCCGGGATAGGGCCGTTTGATCTGCCTGTCCGCGGCCGGTTCAAAGATTAATCTGGAGGGACACTTCCAAGTTCAAAAGGACAGACGGGCAAATCCGCTGTTCACAGGGCAGCATCAAACAGGGGCTTTAAACATGCTCGGTGGATTTGAACCAAGTCAGTCTGCTCAATCTCCTGAGGGAAGGAGCTCTAACCGATACACACACGCACGCACTCAGGGGTGCATGCAGGTGCAACACACACACACACACACACACACACACACACACACACACACACACACACACACACACACACACACACACACACACACACACACACACACACACACACACACACACACACACACACACACACACACACACACACGCGATCACATACACACTTACAATTGCAAACACACAGACACATTCAGACATGTACACAGGCACACAAACTTACACACACACACACACACACACACACACTTCGGTGGGATTCAACTAACATTTGTCCTTAACTTTGACTTGCCAGTTTATATGCAGGTGTTACTTTTATTCTTCACAAATACAGTTTACCAAGCTTCGAGTAAGTTTAGCAAATAAATGAGCAAATTCATGTTCTAACTGAAAAACTGAATATTTATTTTGTGATCACTTTGCATCTATTTGCTGGTGGAAAGTTATGGACAAATTTTGACTGAATCTATGTCTATGTGTTAACTAGTCTTTTGCCATTCAATTTTAAGATCTGTGGCTGTAATGTCTCTGGGGGGACAGATTTCAAAATGCATTCCAACAGCATTGATAATGGAACATTACTTGGATATCTTTGTCATGTCATACTTCAGTACTGCTTTCAAGAGCTGAGAAGCAGGCAAAAGGTCTGAAATTGTGTTCAAAAATAGAGGGAGACCTATGGTATATTGAAAGGGTCAGGGACATGATTTGAAAGGGAAGGAAACATGGACTGGGGACAGAAAATGGTAACCATTCTGATTTTTACCTCTGTCTACATTTAATTTTTCTTATTAGTTTTTTGGAGACAGAATTAAACAAATGAATAAAAATGAATTAAAGCCATCCTAATCCCACCCTCCTTACTCCCCCTGGTCATTTTTTTATATTTTATTAAGGTTGATTGGAGATCAGAAAAAGGTCAAGTAAAGTCCTCTTCGTATGTCTTAAAATATTATAATCACTGAAATTGCACTTTTGCATGTATTGTTATTTAAAGTGCCCACCTGCATAAGATGCACATTAAATCCAGCCTGCCCCACTTCGCTTCTTGCCTGGATTATTGTAATGTTTGAAAAAGCCCCTCCTTTATTTAATGTGTTGGTCCAGCTCAGAGGCGGATAGGTTCTTTGCATTCTCACTGATTTTAATGCCCCCCTCACCCACACACACACACACACTCACACACACTCACATACACAACGAGCACAAGCTCATAATCACGAGACCTCCCTCACTATACCCCTCACATCCCCCACCCCACTTCCCCACAAACACACAGCCCTTTAACGTAATGAAATTACACCGAGTCATATGTTCCATCATGTCTCAGAGTTATGGGGCCGTTTTGCATAAAATTCATATTGGGGCATTGTCCGGCGCACACGTATGCGGGCGGATTTACATCTCTGGAGGTATCAGAGAAATGAGCAGGGAAGGGGGGGGGCGGGGGGGGGGGGAGGGAAGAAAAGAAGAAATAAAAGAAAGCCGTCTGTTTGCCTGTCCCGTCGTTTCGGATCCTGGAAGCCATAAATAACGGGTAACCCCGCAATGTGTCTCCCTCTCACCCCACAACTGAGATTTCCTGCTGTTTTTGGACAATAAATTAGGGCCTCTTTGATTTGTGCCTGTGTTAGAGGGGGAGATTGGGGACTGGGTGGGACTTTCCAGTTATCAAACCAAGACTGAAAAAAAAACACACACACACATTGAACAGGCAACACATTTTCCAGGATATTACAGCTGAAATTAAATGCTTCTATTAAAAGTTATTTGTGCATATTCTCAGAGTCAGTGTTTCCCACCAACTGTCTGGGGGCTCAATTAATTAGTCTCAATTAATTAGGTTTTATTGAGCTGTTAATTGAACGCTGACCTGTATTCGACGTATCAATATTTAATCTGCTGCAGTCTTTTTTTCCTCACTTCTATTGGACATGTGTCTCTGCTGATAAAATGATAAAGTAAAGTTGTTTATGTACTGTATTTGATCATATCTGTACCTTGATCAAATCTGAGACGCCGGCTTGGAATGAGTCTACTTGGTTGGTCAGCTAAAACCCGGCTTTATGCGTGGGTACACATTACCCAGGATGCGTTGTCTGAGAGGTCTAGTCTTGGTTGGGCACACTGTGGCTGGGCACTTTGTCAGGCTCCTGCAGTTTACTGAAAGGGGAGGAAGAGCAGTATCGAAATTAGGAAACCGGACACATCACCGGAAGGTTTTAGGTTCACGTTCATCATGGGGCTCTGCTGCTGCACGTTTGAGCAACATACTTAAATTAGATTGCTTAAGTCAGTGCATCCAGCTCTCTTGAGTAGAATAGTAAAACTGAATGCAGGTTGTGGAAACCTTAAGGGGTTTCTGAGTAAGTTAATACATTTCCATTTTTCCTTCTTCCAATAAATAATGTCACCCAAACTTACCAGGTCGAGAAACAGGCACTCATGATGTAAGTGAGGTAGTACAGGATCCCTGAGTCTAGTGGTGTCTCTGTCTCTGGTGTCTCTGGGCCTGGATTCAGCTGTCATTTGCCTTTAACAGCACAATTATCCAGGTGTTTCTTTTTTTCAACAGCAATGCAATTTATTTCATTCATTTTGGTGATTACTGAATTTGCCAGACTGCAGACTGTGCAAAGTAGGAAATAACATTTACGTATAATTATGAATCAAAGCTAAGGGCAAATGTTGACTGAACCCCAGACCCACATTCTACGCCTTTGGGTGAGGCCCAAAGCTTGATCCGGGGGCTGGTGTCATAACATCATGTAATCCCGCACACCCAGCCTGGCTTCTGACAGCAGGTTTGAGAATTTTAAACACCGGATTATGCATTCACCATTACAGTGCTAGATACAGGGGAACCGGACTCAGCTGGAGACAGGGCAAATGGAACGACCTTGCGGGAAACGGCAATGCTAACCTTTATGCGCTGCCTTACAAGATATGTGATAAAACACTTTTATGGGTGGACAGTAAAAAGTAGGGGTGCAGCCTTCTGGACACATTAAGGTCAGCACACCTGGGCCACAGCGCCAGATGAGTAGAGGAACACCGATATAAAGTTTAGTGCATACAGCTCCGCTCTTTATATCACCCTGTTTTTATGCATTTCTCCAGTCAGAATACCAGTTAATGGGTCCTCCATCGGATTAGACATTTTAGATACTCCAGTTCACTCCCTTTTATAGGAAACACATTTGAGCCTTGTCGGAGGTAGATACTCATCACGGGGGCATTCTGTCTGGCTTTTGGTTGTATGCAAAATTTTTGACCACCATATTAAAGCGATTCTACTATTTCATCTGTAGATATTAATAACAGAGAAGATCAGTATATGGATTTAAACTCTCCTGCCCTCTACTGGCCATGTACAAGTATTACAGCAATCCACTGCTTTGACATGGTTTGAAAAACTGCTTGCAGATAGAGGATAAGTAATGAGAAACACATTTTTTCACTAATTTTGGTGACAACTGGAACTGAAAATATAGAAAGATTTTGTTGAATTGTCTGTCAAGGTTATGAATCCAGGGATATGTAATTGTCCTCTAACATGACTGAGCAAGGGTAAAGTTTAAAACCACTGATAATTCCTTGTTTTTGGCTATATCCCCTGCAGGCTGCTAACTGGGTCTTGGTCGCCTGGTCTCGCTGTGGTTGCTGTGGGCATTGTGTAACTCCCTGTATCCTGTGTATACAGAGTGTGGTGTACAGATCCCAGATCAGGCTGTTCCTTGTATTCAGCTAATCTCTAATCCTGTCCAGTCAGGGTTCAAAGATTGTAATCTGTGGCAATCCCATTTTAGCAACATCTTTCACTTCTCAGCAGAGATCTGGATGTCCAGCCCCAAAAAATCAATATTTCAAAATTCTTCAAACACCTTATTGAATATTCTTTCTATAAATCTGAGCACTGAATTTATTTGGTCAGTATGCCAAATTAATTCAGTGCTCAGATTCATAGAATCTGATATTTCTGTTTTAATCTTGAAGCATGCTTACAGTTCGGTGTCGGTCAGTGTTGTCATAGATTTAAATTAGAGACTGGCCCAAAAGTAATGATTATCTTGTTATCATTTGTGATTGTACAAGTTTGTGGAACTTCAGTGTGAGTATTTTCATCTTATTTCATATGAACATGTGCTGTAGGCAAACAGTTTGATGTGGTTTATATAGCTTTATAGTATGTAAGCTTTATGGTATGTAAGCAAGCTGTATTTTTCGTAAACCTTTGCGGTACAGGATGCATATGTTATAAAAGACTGCATGCATTGGATGTGCATACAGATGTGGTTTGTACACATGCAGTATCTGGCATACTACTATGTATTGCATGTGCATTTTTGTGGTTTGTGCTGTTAAGTGTGTGTGTTCATAATACCTTGGTGGGGAGAGCCAGAATGCGTGGTTTGTAACCATTTGCGGTTGACCGGTGTCTGCAGGTTGGTATTCTGTGGTTCTGGGATCAGTGATGGATATATTTTCTCCCTGGCCCATCCACCCCTTCACACCATCACCTCTCTTTCTGCTCCTCCTTCCCGGCGTTCGTTTCTTGTCCTCGCCGCAGTATTGCCAGCCCTGTCGTCCTCCCTCTCTCCATCCTCTCTCACAGCTCAGTGTAAGACCTGACAGCACTCCCTGCCTCCTTATTCCACACTATGGATGTTAGGCCAGGACATATTGATCAGGCCATAAATTACCCATAAATCCCCTCTCCTCATCGGCCGCCCGCTCCGGTGGAGGAATACAAAAAAAAAAAAAAAAAAAAAGGGAGGAGAGTTTAGAGACGGGTCTGCCAAATTGTTAATTAAGTGCAGATCAATCCTCTTTCGTTCATCAGCTTGTTCATTCAGCTCACCTTTGCAGGAGGAAGAGGAAATCGATGGAGGGGGCGGGAGGTGGAGGAGGGAGGGGCGGATCTTATCGCGGAGCCGAGTAACGTTTTACGCCCAGTGCGAATAAGCAAATTCCACTTCCTCAAAGAACGCAGCCCAGCGCCCCTGTTGAACTTTGACCCCCCCTGCGCTTTGTCCGTGTGCCACCGTGCAGCTAATGCGATGCGGCACTGCAAACATTATCCTTTCCATACAAAAACGCGCGTCCAGGAGTACTTTTAGGAGGGAGGTGACCGAGGCCGTGCCTTCTCAGGTTGCGGTAGCGTGTTAATCAATCATGTGATTGTGAGCAAACAGGTACGCTGCAGCGTTTTCGGTCCCATGTGTCATACATGTTCAGCATTTCACATCATGCTGCACATGGTTGTAATCATTACATTTTTGATAGTCATGGAAGTACTGCATGGAATCTGCACATGGGCATCTCAAAAAATATATATATTTGCAGCCCTTTTGATAATAGTGTGCCGTTGTTGTGTAAACTATGCATAGAAGGGAGCGAAAATTAGTGACCAGCCCACAGTAAATATGCATCAAATTACAAAGATGCTGAAACAAAACATGAAAGTAAATACATAATGTTTAGCAATTCTGCATTAGTTGAACATGCGTAAATAATGCTAAAATAACTGTTGAGTGTAAGATTTCCTTAAATGTATTTGAACATGCATAAATAATGCTAAAATAACTGTTGAGTGTAAGATTTCCTTAAATGTATTTGAACATGCATAAATAATGCTAAAATAACTGTTGAGTGTAAGATTTCCTTAAATGTGTTTTTACATAGCGTCAAACAGTGAATGGCAAGGCTAACAGTTTTATACTGAGTTAAAGAGGGTTTTGGTCCTCTCAGACAGACATTTAATAGCATATTATATTTAAAGCACATAGAATTTTAACATGTTCAGGAAATGTTTGACACTACTGGTAATAATTGTCTTTGGAATAGGGCAGCGGTATGAGGCCTAGTGGGTTTGCAGCCAGACTCTGAGGTTTGCGGGTTTAACTCCTAAGCAGGACACTGCTCTTGCACCCTTGAGCCATACCATAACTGCTTCAGCAGATATCCAAGCTATAAAAATCAATAATACATAAACATGTAAATGTCATCATATGTAAAAATGATTGGCATGTTGTCATGGATAGGAATGTTTGCTGAGCAAATAATTGATGAATAGCGTACCCAGTTTCTTGTATTAAATTTGAGGAAAAAATAAGTGCTTACAGAAGGGCTCTGAGCTAAGAGTCTGCAAAAAAGATCGAGCCATCTGAACACATGTAGACTTGCATGTCATTCAGACTCTGAAAGGCCTGTTGCCAAAGTAACACACAGAGGGATGCCATTCAAGGGATCTATGTACTTTTGGATGCAGGGATCAGCGTAATCTCTATCTTTACAATCGTGTTTACAAGTGCTGCCCCGTATTTAAAACTCTATGGACAGAATTTTAAATGAAACGGGAAGAAAGGAAGAGCAAAGATTAAGAAAGCAAATCACGATGAACATGATGGAAAACAATAATAAGTACCCGTGATAAGCATGTGCATTGCATCCATTCAAAACTGACATCAGGTTTAAAGTGGTATCACCACACACTAACTGCTGCAAGAGATAACAGCTGTCATTAGTCTTGTTTTGCCGGATTTAGCATGGGAGGATGCAGGGAAAGGAAAATATGAGTACCCAGAGATTTTGTTTTTATTGATAGCTAAAAGACTTTTCCCATAGGTGGAATTTCCCAAAAGACTACAGCACTCCCTGTGGAGGTATCAGTTGTTTTTACCTTGTCGCTGTGGAGAATCCGCCATTAGGCAGAGAAGTCAATCAATCAATCACATTGTAATTAATATAGCACTCCTAACAAAGGACTTATTACAGAGCACTTCACTCAGTGTTGGACAGGAAAACAATATAGGGTAGAACCAATACAACATGAACTGGATGGACTATAAACAGCAGATATAACTAATCACTCAGAACACGAGTGTTAGCTACATGTATTTAAGTTCTGCCAGTCTGTGGAGAAATAAATATCCTGAAGTTATTTGAAGTTACATACAATAACATATCATAATACAAAAAACAACATTAAATATGCTTGAGTAGCATAAATGAGGTCATTTTAACAGAAAAAAAATCAGCATAATTTCACCTACTACTAGTGACCAGAGCTAGCTGAGTGGTTGGGGAAGTTTGACAGTCAGGCCAGACATGTTATTCAGCGGGTACTAATATGGCTCAGGACTTCTTGGCACCCCAGACCCCCAGCAGCTCCAAGACTGTCTAACTCTCAGTGACATTCACACATAGGAAATCAATTGTGTTTTGAATGGGAAAAATGCCAGAACATTTAGATCAATCAGCCTCGGCAGGGATTAGACACTGTTAATTCGGTTTAGGTGGGGTGCTTTGTCACATATGATAGAGTTTTTAATCACTCCTTGTAATATTTTTCTGTTTTTCTGTGTGTGTGAGCGTGCGTGTGTGTGCATGTAAATGCATGCGAAAAAAATCCAAATTAATGCACTGACATATGAGAGATATGAGCACTCCCACAGATTACATGAATGAATAAGCAAACATTGACATTGCATGCTTACTAGCAGTAGTACATCATAAACTGTTTGCATTATAGAAGTGGTTGGTAGGTAGTATTATTTATCATTTGTGCATTCCGTGTGTGTGTGTGTGTGTGTGTGTGTGTGTGTGTGTGTGTGTGTGTGGGTGTGTGTGTGTGTGTATTGTTGGAAGTTGTTCCTTCCTGTTATAGTTTGCTGTTTTCATCTGTGAATGTTGTGGAGATGGTGTGAAAATACCTGTCGCAGTTTTCCCACCCTATCATAGAGCATTGGGCATGACAGCTTGTGCTCCCCATGGGTTTTTGAGTGCAGAGCACACACACACACACACACACATACACACACACACACTCCGACAGTATTTCCTGCAGAAACATCCCCTTTACTTGGATCTTTTTTCTTTCATATTCATTAATTTCACAGCCCAGATTTACACACTCCATTGACCCTGTTTTTCACTTCACTGAATCACCACATTTATTAAGTTATCTCTGCCCTTGCAAACAAGCAGCTCAAAGCATATTATATCCACAGCGATGGAGAAGATACGGCATTAGACTCCAATTAGTAAATCAACTCATTCTATCTATCTATGTGTCCATCTGTCTGTCTATCATTCTACTTGTGTCTGTGGTTATTTTTTGTTTATGAATTGCCTTAATAATGAAAGAACACTAACAAGTAAATGGGAGATGATTAGTAAAACACACACACACACACACACATACACACACACAGTCACATACACTCCTCTTGCTCAGACTCAAGACTACAACCATCCATTCATAAGTCATTCATAAGGTACCAAGGAAGAACTGAACCCTCAAGATCTCCTCATTCTCCAAGACCACTCACTCAAAAATGTATTCAGCATATGTCTTATGACTTATTCAGGGAAAGGATGTTGCCCAGATATCAGCATTGGATCATTCCTATAGATGCAGAAGCCATATTGCCCAGCATCATTAACCATGGTAGGACTGTACTCCTCTCTGCAACAGCCAACAGCCTTGGTGGGCTTAACACATGGGAGAAAGTGGCCAATCCGGGCTTGAAACTCACAAGGGTACGTTTGAAAATTGAAAAGGGGAATGCGAACCAAGAGCAATGAGGTACAGATTAGTAGGCCCAACTTAATGTGAAAGAAGCAAGAGATTGTTATGCATTCAAAGGCTCTGGAAATATATAGCAGCTGCTGTGACATTAATTTATGGAGCTATCTGCGAGGGCCATTTTCTGCCCTTTTCTTCTTAGGATATTGTAGATTTTGAGTAATGTTGTTAACCCTTTACTAACATTTAAAGACAATTTAGTGAAATACTCAGAGCATTCTTGGAAATGATATCTAAAAACAATCACATATTCTTGTTACATGGTGTTAACAATGTTCAAGGTTTCCATAATACTACATATTCTTGCTGTGCTACAAGAAAAGCTTCATATTTATTGCATTAAATAGTTCTCGTTGTTTCTTAGAGAGTTTCTTACCTAACTTACAGTGTTTTTTGAGAAAAGTATAAGGGAAAAGGGAACAAACAGACAAAACAAAAACCAGTGTTAGTTAGTTTTAGTTAATCGGTGCATACAACAGGTTTACTTGTTCATTTTTAATGCATCGTATGACTTCTGTGTGAAATGCTTATGTAGTATGTTACTTATGGTTCTCTGGATCGCAAGTGAAAAAAAGGTAAATTCTGTAGATACTAATTTCCATACAATCAAAGCGTGAAGGTTGTCTTTGATGTGGTTATAGCACTGTTTTATTTGGCGTGGAATCTGATGAAGGGATAGCACCCGGCCGTGGTCTGAAGTTGTGGAGCCCTTGTATGGAAAAGATAAACAGGCTAAAGAAAAGGGGAGATCGGGTAGAGGAGCAATGCTGGGGTTTACATGCAGATGAAATGGTAAGTGGAGTTTTTATAGTCATGGACAGGACCGGTGTGTGTGTTTATGTGTGTGTGTGTGTGCTTGTGTGTTTGTGTGTTTATGTGTGTTTGTGTGTGGGTTTTTATGTGTGTGTGTGTGTGTGTTTATGTGTGTGCACACGTGTGTGTGGCAGCTCGGGTCCTGGCAGCTGGGACAGCTCCTAATCGTGTTGTGCCGGTTTGCGCACCCGTAATCCCTGCTGTGAGGCCCCGCTTCACTCCTAATCCAGGCCCGAATCTCTCCTGCAGATGGTTCTCTCCTTAAGCACTTGAGAAGAACTGAGCTGATCTCTAATTCCCCTGATCCTTGGTGTAAGATGTAGAAGCCCAATACCTTTCACACTCACATGCACACACACACACACACACACACACACACACACACACATACACACACACATAGGGCGGCGTGACAGTGTAACCTTGCTTCGTTTGGGAAAGGGCTTCTGTGGTCCAGTCTCAGTAAGCTCCTTGGGAATTACGGATGATCCTGGAAGATCATTATCATCACTAGACAAGATCCTCAGTGGAACTGCCTCTTCCACTTCTCCTTGTTTTAACAGTGAGCTGCCTTTATAAGTTTGGGTGGGAAGCTCCCCACGGGCAGTAGGGGATCCAGAGCGTGGGGTTTCCCTCACAGTTAGGACTGTCATCTCCAGGCCCAAGGAGGGTCTGCTCTGCTTCTGGCCAGAACTACAGACTATGTGTGAGACCTTTGGGTGTCCATATCCCCAGCTTAAGATCACCATGTAATCATCTACCTGTCTGTCTGTCACTGTGTCCGGCCCTCTGCCTGTCTACATGTGTAGCTGCCTGTGTGTTTCTTTTCACCTGATTACCTGTCTTTTGCACACTGCCTTGCTATCCGGTTTTCCTCTTGCCTGCAGTCTCCTCATTTAAATTCACCAAAAACTCCAAGCTCCCCACTCTTTCACTCTCAGCGGTACCCGTAAAGCACACACCCTGTAGATGTGGAGGTTTAGGGGCAAGGGGCCCTGTATCGCCGCCAGCGCCCTTCACAGTCACCCGCCGTCCCACGACCAACCGTGCCCTCAGTGATCCCGCCAACGAGGGAAGTGTACTGCATGGAAGCACGGAAACCAATAAGAGCACGGCGAACAGTTTCCATGGATACGGAGGATAAGAAGAAGGGAGGGAAAAAAAAAAAGAAAAGAAGGTGAGAAATGGCCCCTGGAAAGCGGGAATCGCTGGCTTTGTGTCACCGGGACAGGAGTAGCATCGCTGCCGAGCGGGAACCGATTGCTGTGCTTGATTCACTGCAGAGGCTGGGGGTGGGGGGTGTTGGGGGGGGTTAGCAGAAGGTGTGTGTGGGGGCGGGTGGTTGGTGCATGGGGGGGGAGCAGTGATGAGAGTTGCGGCACCATTTTTCACAGCAGACAAAAACATTTGCCTGGGTATCAATTTGGAGCAGCACAGCAGTCTTCCCTTCCTGCCCCGCCATCCATCATCTTTCGCACCCCCCCCCCCCCACCACCACCACCACCCTCCCATCTCACCCCCCCCAACCCCCCCAACTCCAACCTCCACCTCCTGCCTCTCCCGCCCAAGCCCCCGCAGAAGGCCTCTGTGAGCACAGCGTGGACCGGGGTCTGGTTGCTGGTGGGGGGGGGTTAGGGGGGTCTGAGGGCCGGTCTACTCGCATTAGGCTCCTGCTCGGGGCCCCGCCCCGCCTGGCCCCCTTATTGGCACCATCCCCAGCACCCCATCACTCATTTCAGGGCTATCATCCATCACACATCGCGATCAATGGGAGGCCAGGCATTCATCAGCCAGGGAGGGGGAGAGAGAGAGGGGAAGAGGGAGAGAGAGGGAGAGAGAAAGAGAGGGAGAGAGAGGGAGGAGGAGAGGGGGAGAGGGAGAGAGAAAGAGAGGGAGGAAGAGAGGGAGAGAAGGAAGGAGAGAGGATGAAAGATAGGGAGTGAGGGAGGGAGAGCAGAGAGAGAGAGAGAGAGAGAGGGAGAGAGCTGGACAGTGATAGAACAAAGGGGAGGGGGAGAGAGAGGGAGAGTGAGAGGGAAGAAAGATGGAAAGAGAGACAGTGGTGGGCAGGAAGAGGAAGACAGGATGAAGGAAGGCAGGACAGCTTCTCAGCAAGACAGAAAGAGGGAAAGAGAGGGGGAGCAGGACCATCTAGGTAGGAAGGCATTGAGAGAGAGAGAGAGAGAGAGAGAGAAAGAGAGAGGGAGGATGAGGAAGAGAAATGGGCGTGAGGGGAAAATCGATTCTCACGGCACAAGTGCATTTTGTGAGTGACAATGGCAGCCCTCCTGTCCCCCTCTGCAGAGTGTGTCCCCAGGGTGCAGAGGAGAGAGAGACGGGCCCCGGCGGTGCGGTCGGGGTGCCGGGAGGGACACTGATTGAGCTGTCCAGATGATAAGTGGGGGCTGTTGCACAATTGTTGAAGAGTGAGAGAGAGAGAGAGAGAGAAAAGGGGGAGACCCGAGAAGAGTGAATGAGGGAGGAGAGGAAAGGGGATAACAAACTCTCACCACACGTTCTTCGAGTTCCAGCGAACGGTAACAAATCGCGTGTCAGTTTTCAGCATGAATTTGTGATTTTTTTTTTTTTTTGGTGAGTTTAATATGCCTGTCGGAGCTTCTCAGAAGTTTAGCCGAAAATTATTTACATTCCCCCCCAGTAGTGTTCCGGTCCATTTGATTACACAGCACTTTGTCCTAATGAAGGGGGGCTTATTTCTGTTACTTTCCATCCACTACATTGTGAGTTTGGCAGTTGGATAAATAGATCAAAAACAAAGTATAAGAAACTAAGAAAGTATTATACTACATTATATTCATTTAGCAGACACTCTTATCCAGAGTGACTTGCAGCACAAAAGAACAGAAGTGTATCCATTCAAATTGAATGAGCAACAGTGTCAGACCAGACTAACACTTCCAGGCCAGTGAGAGTGAGCATAACACTATTCAAACCCTAACAAGTTAACTTGCACAACCTGACTAGACAAGGGAAGCCAAGTATACTATCATACATCAGTCACTAGATCTGTACGCTGTGCCTCTCAGAGCTGAAGAGGAATCGTATGATCAGCATGGCTGAACAGAAGCCATTGTCTACGTGCTCTGAAAGGAGGTGCTGTCTGAGAGCCACGCTGTGTAATCTCTGGCCTTGCGCCCACTGCTTCACCAGGCCCAGAAAAGCAAGGCGCACGACCGCCGTCATGGAAACCAGAGCCCAGGCGCCCCCGGGGGGCAGGTGGGAGAGAGCGTTTAACCTGCAGATGACCCCAGCAGGGGCCGGTGGAACGTAGGTGGGCGGGGTGGGGTGGGTCAGGTGATACGCTGCACAGCCACGCCCACGGCCCGGGGTCCCTGGGTCTTCCCAGTGTCCCGTGTCCCTCTCCTGTTTCACCCCGAGTCCCATATGCCGACTACCCTGGATTATTCAAGAGCAGCAAAACGCCGGCGTGATGGGGGGGGGGGGGGGGGGGAGACACGGACACCCTGGATCTGACACTGCATTTAGGATCACAGCAACTGCGTTTGTGAAAGCCTATTAGAAAGGTGGTTTGCAAAGGACTCGGCTCTGTAGGTTGAACCCAGAGGTGCTTCGGGGTGACTTTTTGCCCCCCCCCCCCCCCCTATGGATTGCAGTTGCACCCCTCTGTATTTCTTCCTGGTGCAGGGCCTGGGTAAACCTATGTGAAGTGGCAGACCAGTGGAAAGCGTCTGGTTGGACATACTGGTTGGACCGACTGCAAAGTACCAGGCAAAAGCACCAGGCATTTTTAAGCTGAGGCCTCACCGTTGTGAGCTGTGTTGGCTTGCCTCATCCTTGACTTGTCCAGCCAAACAATTTTCCAGAGTTTCATACTCAAACATTTTTTCACTTTTTTGTCTGGTGAACTTAAGGTTAGGTTTCAATTGGAGATGCAGGTCAGATGATTACTGTAATGCGAACTCACAGAGACTGCTAACAGATTCGCCCTTGGTGTCCTCTGAGGCGCATTTATTCTCTTCATACCTACCGCTTACGTCAGTATATTTTACATATAAAAATATGATCATTGTAATGTGAACTTAGGGTCAATGTTTATAGGTCAGCCATTATTGTCCTCTGAGGTATGTTTTAGTCTCTGCATACCTACTGCTTACGTCAGTACACTTCATATAAATGTTTTTTTTCTGATGTAAAATGTAAAGTTTTGAATGAAATGGGAGAGGAATAAAATATCATTTCAGTTTGTAGCAGATCCATTTAGTTTTCAAACCATTAAAGAAAATAACTCACCTCTCTGGAATGTTCACGTTTGTTGTGTCATACTATTTTTTAAAAAATATCTGATAACTTCCCATGTGTATATGTGTGTGTATGTGTATATGAGGGTTGATGTGTGTGTGTGTGTGTGTGTGTGTGACAGAGACTATCATTGTTCTTGGTCTTTCATTGGTCTTTTTTGCCATCTGACCTTTTACACCTTGCTGTCAATAGCCGTGTGTTCATGAATATTTGATCCCCTCTCTGTCAGTCTCGCTTTCTCACACAAACACTTGTGGTTCCAAACAGGATGCGTGTCATAAACTGGAGCTCCCCTTGGGTAGCCAGAGCCCACCCTGCAGGTGTTGGGGGGAGGGGGTGGGTGGCATATTGGAAGAGCCGATGTAACCTGAGGCTTGCAGAGCCGGGGTCACTTGTTCTGGGGTCTGAAAAGCATCCAGGTAACTCCTAGCCTCTCTTACCAGCCATGAGTCAGACCTGACAACATGTAAGTCTGGCTGGAAAGGGGCAGGAATGACACACGTCATTTAACCTGACCCCATTTGTTTGTTGGTTTCTGTCCCTGCTTATTGTGCTGCACACCGAATAACCTCTGCGTCGGTTAACATGAGAACACATTCGCTCTGAGCTGGGGGTTTGATATCTGAACCAGTGGCAGAGAGCATTTACAGGGAGAAACATGAGAGAAGAGAATTATGTCTTTTAAGTAAAAAGGAGATTATAAGTTAATCAACACAGGGTAAAACCATCTGCTTTCAAACCCTCTGCAGTTGAAAAAAGCGTCACACGCACATCTCTGCACATGGGTAGCTGTCTGTGGAATTACTGAGCCGTCTGTCGAAGGACTAAAAATGGAAAGGAAAATTAAATGATTTTTCCCCATAGGTTCCCGGCTGACCTTTTAATAAGAGGCCAGTCGTTAAGCGAGTTTCGGGAATCCCATAAACACAAATTGCCACCTGTAATCTTCTGCCATTCGAGCAGAGATATATGGCCACAGAGGTAATCAAATTAGAGTCCTGGGTGCTGAAGAACTGTAAGGGGGGGCTCACTGCCCTCAGCAGCTGCCAAGGAGGCTCCGCCTACGTCCAAGGTGATGCAATGGGGTGAGGTCACCCGCTTCCTGGTCCGTGACCTCTCGACCTCTGAGCTCATGCATGCTGGTTATGGGTGTGGGGTAGAGTCTTCCAGATTGGGCTTTTTCCGCTGAATCATCACCAATTTATAGGACTGGAATGCCATCTGGCATTTTTGCTTTTTTTCTTGGCTTTCTTTTTAAGTGAATCAGTTAACAAAAACACATTCTCTGAGTTACAAGAGCAAGATTGACTTCTTACAAAACAGATATAGTTATATATGTTTTTCCTTTTGTGACTTAGCTTGCTGTGAAAAGTCAGTTGGTGGTTTTGTCTCTCCCTCTCTTCTGTGAATGGCATTGAGAGTTTAGATTTAGCCTGCATAACATTGTGGCGTTGGCTTTTTTTGTCCAGCACATGACGTCAGGTTGGCTTGAGATGTTGTGATCAGGCTGGCAACCCCAGTGTATCGGTATTCCTTTCAGCCCTGTCAGATATCCGGCTTTGGTCGGGTTAAAGAAAGAATGTAAGCGACCGCCGGATACTTTTGTACGCGCTGTAATTTTAATGAGGCCGATAAAGATGTATCCCATGGCGGCGCCTCGGATTTGATCGCTCTCGAGATTGATGAAACACAATGCTTTTATCTCGTATATTTTTTAGGTCACGATTTGGTTTGTGTTACGCGTAGATGGTAGTGGTTTAAAAAAAGCACTTAGATCCGCCTGTGATACAGTTACACGAGAGAAATGAATGTTTATTCATGCAAGCAGCAAGTAGTCCGTTAGAACAGATTATTCTGATATTTAATGAAAGGGGGATTGGTGTCTCCTGGATGTTCAGACAACACCAATTAGCTTTGGCTTGTGAATAAAGATATGTTGATCTCACATTGATTGGCATGTCCAGCTGGCACGTTAAAACTACCTCAAAGCACAAGAAAGTTCAAGTTCTGCTGTCACTTTAGTGCTTTGTTTAATCCACACCGCTTTGTTTTCAGCGGACAGGAAGGACACGCTTCGTTTTGCTGCTGAAATATTCAATCTCAGAAACAACCTCATTAACACATAAATCTGCATCCGGAATATTCATGGATGCCGGTCAATAGGAAAGGGTCCAGCCTCTGTAAATCACAACGGGAAGTAAAGGAATCAGAGAGCGCATGGATTTTCTTCTTAATGTAGTTGGGGGGGGGCAGGCTGGCGTGCGCACATAACTCAGAGGAGAGAGAGAGCTACATCATACAGACGCCGGACTCCCTGCCGAAAGGGTGGGTCAGGGAATCGACATTGTGATTGACCCCTGTCGACCCTCCAGGCCAATCAGACTAATGGTGGTCGGAGGTCCCTGTGCCCCCCATCACACCCCCCCCCGTCTCCCCTCCCCAACCCACCTCCTCTCTTCACGCCACAGGTCTCTAACCCCCGCTCTGATCGACTGGCCCCACTCTAACTGCCAGTATTGGCACTTCTGTTCATGAGAGGGTCTTGTTAGCCCTGACCTGTCCTCTCCTCGAGCAGGGCAGTTAAACTTAACAGCCTCCGGTGGAAGATCACTTTATAATACAGGGGGAAGAGGGTTTTAACCACAGGGCTTCCGTGCAGCTCATGGTCTCAGATCCCAAAAAGAGAGACTCCAGGTCCAGGGCATGTTTAAAACAGTATGATTTTTTTTTTAACAAAAACACGAATATAGAAAGATGTTTCAGGTTTTGGTACGAAGTTGTGCTTGTATGCCTCTGTATTCCACCGCCCCTAACCATGCTTAGCTGCAGCAACTTTATTTTTTACTGTTCCCCACGGTGGTAAGAAGCAAGGCTTGAAACCAAATGGCTGTGGGTTTGATTCCCATGTGGGGCACTGCAGTTATACTCTTGGGCATCATACTTAACCCAAAGTGCCTCAGTAAATAACTGCCTGTATGAATGGAAGATTCCGTTAAGTCAATAACCTTCATGACCTGTCTTTGCTCTATCTGTGTTATTCTATTCATTTTATTTCTTGTGTTGGGCCTGTAAAGCACCTTGTGCTACTTTACCATATGAAAGGTGTTATGACAACGAATCAATTGAAATTGTATTAAACATAAAGTTATGTGATTATTACTAAATCTGAGGGCTTGTGGTTTGAATTAGCGGTTAGCGATGAGAGGAAGAGGGAGCGGGGACAGCCACTCGATGTTGATGTGTGAAGTGAATACCTGGTGGCCATGAGGGTGTGGCCCAGTGTCAGGGCGACTTCCCGGGCATGAGGGAGCGTGCTGTGGAGAAAGACCGACCGCACGCCGTCCCTCCACGGCCACAGCTTTTCTGCAGCCAACTGGTCAAGCCGCAAGATCAGGCTGGTTAAGTGAAGCCGCGTCTGCGAGGATTGCAGATTTGGGTTAGGAATAAGGGGGAGCCGCTGAGGGGATTAGCGCTCTTAATCTCCCAAGTTCCCTGATCTGCCTTCTTGAGCCCCACCGTGACCTTTCCGAGCGACGTGTCAGAGAGCTTCAATCTGGCCAGTGGGAGGATGTCTGCGCTGGCTGCGCAGCCGGTGTCCATGTTTTAAGGGCATCACGCTGCGCATAGTCTGTGCAGATGTGCCGATCTGTACTGTATGCGGATCGGCTAATATAGAAGGTACTGTGGGTGGGATGAGCCATCCAGATGATTTAAAGATCTGCCAAACTGTCAGAAGACACTGGGTCAGCCTGCGTCGATGTTCAGTACATGGCATACATGCCCAAAATATCGATGATATTTTGATGATATCGACGTCACATTTATATATGAAATTTTATGTGCATGTTGTACATAATATACATTATATTGTAATTTTACAATATATTCTACACCGTATGCATAAAGTTGGTATGAAGTGTATAGTTTCTAATATATGAAGTGTATTTTGACGTATATTTAAAATTTGTTTCTTAAATGAATTGATTTTTAATTGTAAAATATTTCCTTTTCTGAAGGCACCAATCCAAAGGAAAAACATGGCTGCTCATTTTGGTGTTGTTTGGTTTTGCCAGCAGAGAGCCTTATGGGGGTCTAGCCTCACACACAGCGTCTACCAGAATAAACTGCACGTCTCTTCCGAGTACAGAAAGTTGTGCACCAGCTGTTCGTCAGCGTAAATCAGTATACCCCTTGGCACACAGTCCAGTCAGGATTTCCCCCTCTTTTTTGGGCTGATATTTATATATTTGTATGTTTCTTTCAAATGTAAAAAAGCACTATAACTCTGACATCCCAATGGTCCCCACAGAAAGAATAATCAAATGTGTATACAGGACTTCCTTGTTTCTCATTTTGCATATCTGGAATTTGGTAAGAGCTGGAAATGAGAAGTGTACCTCTTTGCATATTCCCATGGAGAGGGCTTTCCTTTGTACTAGGGCTAATTATGCAAGTGAAGGTGTTACGTGTACTGAATTGAGGCATTTTGTACATGGTAGCCCTACTGTCATTCATATGTAAAATGTTAGCATTCACAAACATGCATAGACACACACACACACACACACACACACACACACACATAGGCAATGCATGCACATAGATACAGCTCATGACCTTTTGACCAGAGGCAGCTGTGGAATTGTTGTTGCTGTATGTTTAGAAATAGCCCCAAGCTTGCAGCAATTCATACCCATATTGGCGTGTGTCGAGGTCTAATTGACATCTTACGGAATCCAGGAAATCTTCTGCTCCCCCCAGCCCCCCCCCCGCCCTCTTGATCCAGCACTCCACAGATGTTTCTGAACTACTCTAATCCAGCCAAGTCCTCTGTGCCTAGGATTACTACCAGGGACACATCTGGGGATGAGAGGATGCGTAAGGTGCCACTCGACAAGGTCTCAAACCAAACCCATACTGGTTATTGGGTTGGCCTGTTCCTGATCTCATTACCAGCTCTGTGTTTCAGCTGGGACTCAACCAAAATCAGACACACTACCGTTTTTTAAGCAGTTTGGCTGACCAGTTCCTGAGAGCTTCCCACAGACGTCACCTTTACCCGACTCTCAGGTGCCTTTATTGGTCCTGGAAGAGGGGGGTCGTTTTATAATGACTCTTGTATTGTTTGTTCATACAGAACCTATGATCCTTATGATGATATTATCTTAACACAATCCATAACCACTCAGATCTAGGGTCATTCATTTTCTGTACAGGCCTCTCCAGAGCGGGACAAGACAGGCGGTTCTTCTGAAGTATAAAGACTTACTGTAAAACATATACTGCTGTACAGTGTGTATTGAATTTCATGTTTTCCCATACACAGACAATTGTATTTTGAGGTGTGAAATTAACAGCAAGGACTCCTAACTGTTAGCTGCCTATAGTCTTTCACAAAGAGGCACTCTGCACTAATACCAACAGCGCAGCTCTAATCACACTGGCCAGCCACCCCCCCACCCCCCCCAAAAAAAAAAAAACCACATTGGTTCTGATGGACTCACACCATTGGAGGGAGAGAGCGTCAAAAGAGCGTCTAGGGTGGAGACAGATTTAGGGCCTACCCACAGTAGAACTATCCAGCTCCACTGTGATGTCATTAACCAGTGCCAACAGAAGCAAGTAACCCAGTTCAACACCAGCAGCGGAGAGCAAAGATTAAATTGCGGTTCAAGTCATTCTGTTAACCGTTTCACATGTCAGATACAGTTTATTTTGTCTAACAGCGTTTTCAGATTAGCAATTATTTATACAGATGAACAGTTTTTTTGCACTGGTTTTATATTTTTAGTGAGCCAAATGAAACAGATGGATTTGGAGACCTGGGAATCTTATTTCCAGTAGGAGCTGGGTCTAATGACAACAGATGGTGGTGCATATTGTGCAGGGAGAGAGAACGTCAGAGGCAAAAGAGAGAGGGGGGGATTGATGAGGGACAATCAGAGTAGATTTGTAACTTATTGCTCCGTGATATCAAGCCTTTCCTGATTCCAAAAAAATCCAATATCTTATCGCTTAGTGGAGGCTGTATGGAAAGGCAATTCAAATAACTGCAAAAAAGGTCAGTATGTTTTAACCCCTCCTCACCCCATAATCCAAGAGAAAAAGCAGTCTGGGAAAGTGGGGAAGCACCAAACTCGCAAATCACGGGATTTAGTCATTTCTGGAGGGAAGGAAAGAAATTAGTTTTTCTTTCTTTCTTTCTTTTAACTTAAAATCAAAACTCTCCTTCAAGCGCAAATGTAGGTATTTGACTTGACAGCAATTACGCCGTATGAACCTCCCTTACCAAGCTTTGTAAGGCCTAAGGGTTTTTGACGGCCAAGTCCTGGCGACGGGAAACCGTAAATGCGCCGCTGCAGCGCCGAACTCTCTTGGGTGTCTGGAGACGTCGGGGCGCCTTATAATCCGCACATCCGAACACCGCTTTAATTAAACTTCTTTTAATTAAAGCCCTTCGCTTGTTATTAGCCCTCGTAATTGATTTAATTTGCCTTTTCTTCAAGTATTGGCTCGACCCCTGCTCAGCTGATTAAATTAATCAATTGATTTATCCCTGTGTGTTTTCGTTTTCTAAGAGGATTTTTTTTGCCCGTCGCAGCTCTCTTTCTTGCGCTCTGAGACTCGTGGCGATGCCGGTGCGCTAATGGATCCAGGAGGAGGAGGAAAACTGAAAGCTCATGGGCGTCCGCCTCGGGCAGGCAATGAACCAAGCAAAACCTTCTACATCCGTCTCACACACCACCACTAAAGGAAACGAGCGCTGAAAGTATGATGCTAATGTAAAAAATATGCCACTTCTTGAAAATGCACTTATTTCCCTTTTACTCAACACGACTCATACATGCATTGTCGAATAACAGTAAAAGTTGATTCATTTCAAAATATAGGCCTATTGTAGGCTATATACTATTCATACATTATTCCATACAAAAAAATGGATTATAAATAGGCCTATTGTGTTAAATATTTTGACTCATAGCCTATTAATATATTTTGATGTTAGCGGTTTTAAAAAGAGGAAGAAATGAAACACTGATTTCCGCTAAATTAAGTTTATTCAAAATATGTTTTAGGCTTTCATCCACAGTGATAGCAACAAAGTATCAGAAGCTGATACATTATAATTTTTAAAAAGGCCAACACCACCCTTCTATATATACAGTAGTTTATAGTATATAGTCTATAAATAGTTCTTCCACAACCAGAAGCTGGATTTGGGTGGAGCAAAGTTATTAACTTTCTGTAAAATTTCAACACTAGTCGCTTAAACATGTAGGAAGTTTAATAGTCGCAGAACCCTGCAATTTATCAAAGATGTTCTTAATGTACAAGTTGGACATTGTTCAAATATGCCTGCCGACCCTAAAGAAAAATGTGTTGCTTTGCCCTTGAAAAATGAGAGATGTTTACCATTTAGAGGGCTATTCTGTGTGTGTGTGTGTATGTATGTGTGTGTGTGTGTGTGTGCTGATTGGGAAAGCGGGAATAGCAAGAGGTCATATGATCATTAAATATTTCACCCCCTCCTCTCTCCCCAAAGCAATTAAGCATATAAACTATGTGCAGTCGTGCTCACATTTTCCGTTTGACATCCGGAATTCAGGTTAAAAGTATCATCCTATCATTTCGCAGTTCCGTCCTTAATGTGCATGCTCTGTCAGTAATGTGCCAGCCAGCTTCGGTTGTTTTTTTTTTTTTTTAACGAAAGTGGGGTTAAGAAAATTCCTTCAATTTTCAATATTGTCAATGTGAGGCTCCAAAATGCAAAACCTGCCACACGCTGCCCCATAAACTAACACTGCTACAACGAACAAGACACGACAGAATGAAATTTGGATAGACATCTCCCTCTAGTGGTGATAGTTCAAATTGTCAAGTTCTTCATTTTTCCCCCTCAACTCCTGCAAAGGGATTTTATGTCCAAAAAGGAGGCAGAGGAGTATTGTAACTTCTCAAGGTACTAAAATTCATTTTTGGATTAGGGGGTGCTGTCACAGGTCTATATGGCCATATCATTAAAATGGTGTCTCAAAATGAAAGTATGAAAAATAAAAGTTGCAACAAAAAAATAGTCTATAAATAAGAGGACGCAGTGTGATGTAGTAGCAGGGGGTTGGACTTGTTACCCAGTGGTTGCCAGTTCTATTCCCAGGGTGGACACTGCTGCTGTAACCTTGAACAAGTTACTTCACATAAATTGCTTCAGTAAAAACCTAGCTGGGTAAATGGATGATTTGCATGTATATCAATCAGGAGAGTAAAGAACATCAGTTAAGCAAATGGACATCATGTGCTTTGCCCTCCATTTTGCATGTTGAATGTTTTACTATATTTTGTGCTTACATCAGGTAATCAATGTTGCATAGGAAAATAGTATTTCAATGTTGTTACATTAAAAATTGTATTAACTGTTGTTACGTTTTGAACTAACCAGTTAGGAGCTTTAATAGGTTCCCATAACACAAGGAACAGGCATGAATAATTAGTGGCTCTGAACCGGTAGGTAAAATTCCCTATTGCCAGAAGGTCAAGGCCTAGAGCCAACAGAGTATAACTAGGACATGCGTTGACGTTTGTTAATTAAGTTTATTGTATTTTTTACCAGTGAACATTCTGAACTTTTTAATTACTGCACCTGTCAGTTATCAATACAGATTACTCACAGCGTGTCAGGATTAGGCTAAAAATGCCAACCATTCGGCCCTGATCAGTTGTCATTGTGACTGGTTTATCTGGCCTAATACTCTTCATTCTTTGCGAGGTCACACTCCAAAGACGCGTGCGTTTCGACGCACAAACGGCGCCGCGTTCAAAGCGCAACGTGATGCAACGCCATCGAACCCCTCAGCAGATCCGAAGCGCCGGCCGCCGGCGATCGTGTGCGTTCCGCTGCCCGGCTGCAGGGTTGTGGATGTGCTTACCTCACAGCGGAGCCCTCCACAGCGATCGGTAATTACAGTGTTGTGGCTCAACAGCGTGCATGTAGGTGGCTTGTTTGCTTTGTATTTGCATGCGTGGCATGTAATTTGCGATTTGAACGTGCTCCAGAGCTCTGACTCAGCTGGAAACTCTTTAGACACAGCACTGATAGGGTGGCAGACTGGCAGCGTGCTCAGGAAGCCACATTTGTGGTCAGGTTCAGATCCATGGTGTGATGCTGTTAGGCACCTTGAGCGAAGTGCTCAATCCATATTGCTTCAGTGTGTATTACATTGATAGTACATTTATTTATGCAGCGGATGCTCTTATCTAGAGCAACTAACATAGGTAACAAACAATTCTTATATTTTATCTGTTAGATATAGTGCTCATGTTATCCATTAAGACAGCTGAATGTTTGATGCCATTGTGCCCGAAGACACAGCAGCAGTGCCCTAGAAGGGGAATTGAATCCACAACCTTTAGGTTACAAGCCTTTTGGGTTACAGGTGGCACTACACTAAACTGCTGTGTGTATGTGGCATATGTGGCTGTATAATTGCCTAATGTGTAAATTGGAAACCATGGAAGTTGACCTGGGTCTGCTAAGCAGATAATTAATGTAACGAGATAGATAGGGCCTTGTCTTGGCTATAAATGGTCTGCCTCAGAGTCATAGTTGGGTTGCATTTTACAAGATGTTTCAGTCATGTCCTCATTCTGGTCAACAGGTGTAGGTATTCAGGTCATGGTTATTGGTATTATCTGACTTTTATAGCAAAGTAATGCTTGCGTTTTCTTTCGTAATTTATTTCCAGAACATCAGCAATATGAAATCGTGACAATCAGAGCATGCAAGTCACCAATACAAAGACTTTTTGAGCAGAGTTGCTCATAGGTTGTTTATTGTATGGGTCCAGGGTTGATATCAAACAGCCATAAGCATCTACAAAACGTTATGACCTCTTTTTTGGGTTAGGAAAGGTCATCCAAATCGGGAATGTATTTATCGATATTCTTAACATGACGTTTTAGGTGCTTCTAGAGGAAACGGAAAGGCAAATATATTTGTTTTCAATGAGGCGTACAGACGGGACGTTACCGGGTGCGAAAGGCGGAGATGATGCTGTTGTAGACGATTTTCCATTTTAATCAAAATCATTGCTCCTGGACGGCCTTTCACTACCCCCTATCTGCGCGCCCAATTCGGCCATCAATCACGGCGAGCGTTCAAATTATTACACTGTTGATTAAATTAGTAAAAGCAATCACAATTTTGAAGCAAGTTAATTGGGAGAATTTATTTAGCTCCCCCGACAGGTTTACGCGTGTTTGATTAAGTATTATAAGGTTTGTTTTTCTGATTTTGCATAATTTACCTTTAAATCCTGCGCAAAGTGATCTGGCGCGCCATTAACGACTGTAATAAACTCTTTTTAAAAACGCCCCTGTTTATGATTTATCTGCCACAGCCGTGTCTCTCCTGCTGCCGTCTGGCTGGCTGACAAATAGGCTGGATGTAATCTTTCGGCCACCCCATAAATCTATCCTGCGAAGGTTGCCCGATCCGCCGGAAAAGTTAGAGAGGTGAAAGCGAGTTTACACGCGCGCTTCTGCCGACACAGCTCGCGGGATGTCATAAGGTGCCGTGCTGTCCGTGTGGCCAATCACAAATCACTCCGTAATTGGATGCGCAGATTGAGATGACGGGTGTTTTACAGCAATGAAGAACTGAATCATGTTTTCGTGGTATTTCAATACTATGTTTATTGCTTTTCACATTTTACAATCAAAGTAATCTCCTCATACTGCTGGAAATGCTTTAAAAATAGCCCTCTGTGCTTTGCTAAAATATTGAAAATGTATTTTACTGGAGCACTGTGATATAAATTCTGAAGAAGTCCACATTTAAGAATTTAAAGAATTACTCGAACTCGCCAAACTTGTTGGTTGCTACTTTGCATTCACATCTCCATGCACTATCACTGGTATGTTTCAAAAATATATAAAAACCATGATTCATGATTCTGCCATTGGGATGACCTTGTCGCAGCTGGAGTGTTCAAGCTGTCATCAAAAGGTCATGGGATCACGCCTTGACTCATACTACAGACATCTCAGAGCCCACCACACTCTGCCATTCATTATTATTTTATTATTACAGTCATACAGAACCGATGACCTCCAGCCATGTTAGCAGTCAGGACTCAACAACAGCCTCGCATTTAATATAACAGATTCTCTCCCTCCCTCTCTCTCACACATAGCAGAATATTTTACCATCATTTCATCTTGCTATCCCCAGCTTGCCTCACCACTGCATACAGACATGTACGTGTGCACACACACACACACACACACACACACACACACATGCACATCTGCCCCGTTTGGTGGGAATATTCAAAAAGTAAAACAAATTACTTTTTAATTACGGAGTAACTACTATTTTCACTACTCTTTACTTAACTTCAAACACTACACGTCGCGCCCTTACGATAGCCATCAAAGGCACTGTGTGTTAATGCAATTTTATTTTATGTTTGCAGTCCAATTTCCCATATAGATCAGAGTTTTCTCCCAGTCCTAAGCAACAGGGGCAGTCAAGGACAGGGGTGGATATGTCAGCAGGGTGTCCTCGTCTCGCGTCTCACAGGCACACTGCAATCCATCAGGTGCCTACAGATTCCTCAGTTGGCATCCGGCCCATCCTCTGTGCAGTGTTTGTTCCGTGAGAAAGTGTAGTTCAGTGTGAAATATAGTGGTTTTCAGGGTGTGCGGGTATATCAGAAGATTGCAGAGCAGAGGATGTTGTGGTGAGACAGGCCGGTGGAGCTGGGGGACATAGAAAAGCAATTAAAAAAACAATTGCAATTGCAATGATTTATTTTCATTGTATGATACCTCCAAAGATCCCGATACAATCTTAGTCTGTATAGGTTGTGAAATGTCTATATTCTCAGCTGCATTGTTGTATCATATTACATGTTTTAGGTGAGCCCAGATTCATTCTCATGAGCAGGCTGCTTGATTCTAAGAAGCAGAGTTTTTAAACTGTGTTACTATATGATTGAGTCAGGCCCAGTATGGCTGTCTGTACTTGATTCCTAAAATTATATTAATATTAGCAGTAGAAATCTCTAGAATTTGAGTGGCATGTATTCATATTCTGCTTTGTTTTTTCAATTCAGGTAAGGTAAAAAAAAAAAAAAAAAAATCTTAGGTAAGACAGAGGGTAAGATGGAACATTTTGATTAGGGGCTCTATACCGACTGCTGTTTCCTGTGTGCAGTTTGCATATGCATCTGAAGACCTACATACTTGGTGGCTGTTTGTTATCTCAAGGCTTCTGCAAGCTAGCATTTCACACAGAAAACGATAATAGTTATATAACTATTTAAAACGGTAGAACTGATGGCTGAATATCATTTTTTATGAAATTGTTGTTGTTCGCAATTGGTTAGCCTAATTGATCCGTTTAACTTGTAAAATGTATTTAAGGCACGTTACATTATAGGCTACGTCATCAAAACCTTTTACCATTTATGTAGGCGGTCACATTTTACACTGCATACTGAAGGTCTCAGGTGATACAGGTTAGGCTGTAGCCTGTGTGCTCCAGAGAAGGCGAATTTATTTATTTATTTATTTACGGTGAATATTCCAAACGGTACAGATGACTCATAACCAGTTATCCTGTGTTTCTCAGTCAACTCCTAATATCTGACCGCAGATTAAAAACACCCATTCACAGAAGTACTAATGTCAGTAAATAGTTTAAAACGCACTTTCTCCTTTAAGACAGCGTCGTTGTCATGACAGCTTCGGTACGCTTCGAATATCGCGTTTTACGACAGGACGTGATCTTGAAATGAAACTGCCGAACGGTAAGTGTACATACGATTTATGCATAATACGAATGAACAGGCAAGCGTCAAATAATTTAGTGATGCAACGCTATACATCCAAACCATCCCGTTATTACTCTCCTTAAAATGTAATTGCTTTTTCATTTCCCCAGGCCGTCGATGTCGTATACTCTTGCCTGCATTGTAGTTAGCTAGGTAGCCAGTTAGCCGTGATGCAGGTAGCTAGTTAGCTACTGTGTCCAACCCCAGCGGGAACGTGTAATGCCGGCTAGTATATTATACAATACAGGAGGCAAATGATGCAGATTTTACGAGCAACTAACTAATTATGCACGACTTTAATCCCGTCTAGTACAGTTACCGAGTTTGTTAGTTTGCTAGCCAGCCACCCTTTTGTCAGTATATCCTAGCATGCTAAACTGCTAGTGCTACAAAGCACAATTAGATGGGGTGTGTTTTGTCAGCGGGCTTTATGGTTTACGTGTCTAACAATGAAGCTTTAAAACCACAGAAGCAAACGGTGTGCAAAGGTATTGTAAGGCAGTATAGACACTATCTGCGTTTCGGTGTTGGAATGTTAGGCGTTACTAGGCTGTAAAAACACTACGTTACATTGTCATCTCGCAAAACGAGTTCTAGATGAGGTCTAAATTAAATGTTCTGTACATTTTTTCCTAATCTTTAAGGCCACGCTTTATGTGGCCTCTATGACAGTGTTTGTGTGTCTCTTTCGACCGGTACAGAGTCTCCGTTGCCTTTGAGATGCTAGCAGAAAGGGGAGGGCCGGTGTGGTAGAGGGAGTCCTCCCTGCAGACAGAGGCATCCCGGCGTCCGCTGCAACAGCTGGCCAGCAGATGATGTGGGACTCTGTCCCTGGTGCACAGTACGGGGCCTGCTGCCGGCGCTCCCTGCAGCAGCCTGGGGCTCGATTAGCCCGCCCATGCCTGTGATCCCCATCCCCCGGCGGGTGCGCTCCTTCCACGGCCCCCACAGCACCTGCATGCACTCCGCCTGCGGGCCGGCGCGCACCGCCCAGCTGGTGCGCACCAAGTACAACAACTTCGACCTGTACCTGAAGTCGCGCTGGATGTACGGCTTCATCCGCTTCCTCCTCTACTTCGGCTGCAGCCTGTTCACCTCCCTCCTGTGGGTGGCGCTGTCTGCCCTCTTCTGCCTGCAGTACGTGGGCGTGCGTGTCTTCCTGCGCCTCCAGTACAAGCTGTCCGTCATCCTCCTGCTGCTGGGCCACCGGCGCCTGGACTTCAGCCCCCTCAACGAGCTCTTCATCTACAGCATCCACGTCACCATGTTCCTGGTCGGCGGGCTGGGCTGGTGCTTCATGGTGTTCGTGGACATGTAGCTCTGGGGCGAAAACCGGGAACAGGCGACGTCATCCGGGTGACCCACGTGGTGCCATATCAGTTCCTCGTGTTGGAACCGTGCATGCCTGTTCGGGTCTGGGGGTGACGCAAAGGCAGACTTTTTTTTGGGGTCAAGGGTCAGGTGTCAGAGGGTGGCCTGTATTTGGGTCTCTGTAGTTTCATTGAGGATTGGAAAAATCTATATCTTTGATTGTGGGGGACCAAACTGTGAGAGTGTGAATATTGAGGTAAATATTGTTGGCGTTTAGTGCGTTTAACATTACTACTCAGATACAAGCTGACAGGTTTGAAGTCATTGATATATGCTGGTAGTGTATACTCACAGGGCACAGAAGACGAACAGCCCAGAATGTATAATGGGTGATTGCTTTTGTAGTGATGTTTTGTTGGCGGTATCCCCATGGTATGTTTAAACTGTGTCCTCTAATTCTGAGGTCTGGTTGGTTGTAAGTGATCCTCAGGTGCACTCTCCCAGAGTCCTTTGCATTTCTGGGTCTGTGTTCACCTCCTTCCGTGCAAAGACTTGGTAATGCCAGTCTTGCGGTGCTGCCAGCCAAAAAAAACCAAGACGTCCAGCGCCCCCCCATTGCATTACAGTACAGCATTGGGCAAGACTGGCTTGACCCTGTAGAGAGAGTAACAGACTCACATTGTTCTGGGATCAAGACATAATAAGTCTCATAGCAGGCCATTCAAATCGGATAGACTGCCCTGTTGTGTGGAAAACGAAATGACTCCAGAGGCTTTGGATCCATTTAGAAATGACCGGTTCATACTGTACATGATCGTTGCCAATTAATACCATTATACAATATCCGAAACAGGTTTTCAAGCTTCTCTGAAATATGGAATATCTTTGTGGTAGAGTACTGAGTAGACATAATATCATGTGATTGTGACTGGTGTAAGTGTAATACTTTTGAAAATCTTCTGAGAGAGAGTAATGTAGGTATTTATAAATAAACTGACAAGGCCAATTTTTTACCATTCTTTTGTGGCTGTTATCATTTAAGGATTTTAGGCTGTCCTGTAGTTCATACTGGGAAATAGTGGAGTGGGCTCTTCATTTTTGTAATGTCTGTTCAAAGGAATGAAACTTTTTTTGTGTAGATGTTTCAGTTATAAAAGCTGTCCCAGCCTTCCACCGTCATTTGATACTGTTCTTCCATTTAGTGAGCCTCCATGAGCTTCAGCTGCCATATGTCATCACTGTCTCATGGATTTGCACCAATCATAGTGCTTTTCTTTGGAGAGCAGTGATTCGTTCATGCAGGTTAGTGGCTGATAGCACAAGGTAGCACCACCCATTATGAGGGTTCAGGAAATCTCAGTTTTCCATCACTTGTGTAAATGAAGGGGCCTGGAAATGCATTGACACACCCTTTCATCTTCACATATAGAGGTAACGCTTGGCACAGGTGTAGCCACCAGTATTAAAATCCGTTCTCATTGTCAGGCTTTCTTACAAGCCTTAAAACATTGTGTTTCAGTACAACAGTGCAGCTTGATACTCTTTCAGGATTTGTTAATATTAACATGCAGCCATAAATACCAAGCAGCAGGGGCGGCAGTGCAGCATTGTGGTAAAGTGCAAGGCTTATAACTAAAAGGTTGCTGGTTTGATTTCCCTCTGGGGCACTGCTGCTGTACCCCCTGGGCAAGGTACTTAACCCACAATTGCCTCAGTAAATATACAGCTGTATGAGTGGATAAAACTGTAACCTATGTAAGTCGCTCTGGGTAAGATCGTCTCCTAAATGACAATTATGTAATAAATTAAGACCTGTCAGACTGAACTGGGGCTAAAATTAGGGGATGAGAAGGCAGAATTCATTTTTACGTTCATTTTTATTTTTTACATTTATTCTTGTTACGTGCGCTAAAAAGAGGAGAAAAAATAAACTTTTTTGTCCACCGAGTGCTTCAGCATTAGTGAAGGCTTAAGAGGCCTTATGGATCATGTCCCTCATTAATTAGCAGGCCCATACATGTGCTGTAAGGCTGGAGGTTGCCAGGTATGTGGTAACACTTGGGCTTGTGTTTAGCGTTTGTTTCGAGAGAACACATGAAGTTTCATGGATGGGCAGTGTTGTATTTCAAGGTAGACCCCGCCACTGCTTCCCAGCGTGTCTCTCTCCTGTTGGCAGGACGGCTCCGGTAAGCACTTCGAACAATGTGAAGCCTGAAGAGCACGGTATGTCCGTATTCAAAATCGACAGCACGTGTTCTTCGACTTCACTCGAATCAAAACGGGTGCCAAAGGATCACAGGAGCCCTGTGGGGTAAAGGTGGGTAATAAACATAAGAACATTACTAGGTATAAGGATGAGAATCAGGCTGTGCAGCCCATGGTTCGTTCACCTTTTTACCTGAAATCCAGAGTGAGTGTTTCACAGGTGTTTAAAACTCATTAGACAGGAATCGGATATTCCTCAGGGTGGCTGCATATGGCGTTTGGCCTTGGAGGATCCTCGAGGCTGTGTATTTATTGCTACCTGTGTGAAGAAGTGCTCTCAGGTGTTTGTGTGAAATTTACATTGAGCTTGTTTCCACTTGCACCCCAAACACCTTTTCTCAGTGCCCCTGTGAATTTTCAATAGTCCTTAGGTGCAATACCCTTACAGTCTGTGACTGAGACTACAGCCAGGCAAGATGGACACGTGTGTTAGTCAGGCCTGAGAATCATTGCGGAAACTCTTATCCTGGTGCCTGTCGCATAGCTTTCATGTTACTTAATGTAAACAGTCAGATGGCCAAAAATAAATACTGTGCCTTCTTTGCTCAAGAGTGTAACATCCCCCTTGTGAGTCAAACCTCTGTCCTGATTATAAGCCTGACTTCAGAACCACCCATACTTCCAAAGAAAGTGAAAACGATTACGTACCCCTTTTTTCTAGTATTTCACTTCTCATTATATTTAATTCTCAGAAACTTCTCTGATAAATGTGCACGTTTTTACAGAGAAAAATGATTTCATAAAACATGATGGAAACATTTGATATCCTTTTTCTGTTTGTCGTTCACTACTTTGTAAACACGTGGACTCCTATCTTCACACGGACACCAGATTACAATGAAAAATGTATTGAATCTGTTACCTATTGAATTTATTATTTTCCATCTCTGCATACGCCCATTGTTATGTTATAGTAACAATAATAGTATTTCTTACACGGGACGTTGTAGCCCTCGTTCTTGCTAGTTCCTAGTATTCCTAGGCCCGAGTATAGAAATGAGGTATGGATGTATGCGGTACTTCTGTCTGTCCATAAGCCTCTGCCGAGTGTCTCCTGCTAAAACGCACAGCCTGTTTCTTTAAAAAAAACCTCGCGACTGAATCGTGAATGATGTCAGGGGGGAGCGCAGTTCAGTTACCGTCCATGTGAGCGGCAATCACTTCCTGGATAGGGAAAGACGCACAGACAGAGAGGGGAGGGGGGGCGAGATCCGAGCGAGCAAACGAGGTGAGACGGGGGCCTGGGCAAATAAGGACCCTGCAAACTTTGCATCCGAAGAAATATCGCGGCGTCGACGGGGAGCAGGTTTTATGGAGGAGAAACATAGCGGGTATTTTCCCAATCCTTTACCTTTGCTTAAGATTTCTAATGCTTTGAAGTATGACGCATATATATCACTTGCCTGAATTTATATCCTCTCGATGCACTGTAGATTAATCGCTGTCTCAATCTGCCGTGCGGACAAAATATGATCATATAGTACTTTGTTTAATAATGGCATATCTTGTAACCGTTATCATGAATATTTGGGGTTTTATGTCGACTCGGACGTTGTTGTAACCCTCTCTCTCCCTGACATTGATTTGATAAAGCAACTTTATTTGGCGACATTAAAATTGCGCTAGTGGAGAGCTGTCGGCTAGTTGGTTCGGTGAAAGTGCTGTTTGTGGAGACTGTCTGAATGAGGTAAAAGGGCATACACTGGTGGATAAATCTATTTTAATTCACTATGTTTAAATCTGTAGATGGCCAGAATGTAACGTGATATGACATCGCTGCGTCATTATCAAAGCAACCCCCCTCACAAAAATCTGCAAGAATCCCCCCTCCCACACGGTTTGTTATATTTGCACATAGTGTACACTTTCGTGTTTAAAGATTTCTTTAAAACATACCACAGTGTTAGACAGTGTGGAATAACTTTTTTAACTTTAAGAATTTGTCGCCAAAAGTTAAATACGTGTTACTGAGGTTCTGAATGCAAATTGAAAATTATTTTACACACTCCGTTACATTAAAGGCTGTCTTTATGACATGGCCTTCGTCGTTATTTGGCTCCCCCATAACAAAGTCCGACCCATACTGGCATTGTTCAGATTAAAATAAAACTGGCTAATAACTGTCTCAGGCAGACGCGTGTTTATATATGATTAGCTGGCGCAGTAATCTGTGTACATTTTGTATCTCGAAGTTTTAAACTCAATCAGTAACCTGAATAAAAACTGTACTATGCTGCAGTTTGTTGGTCTGATAATATTACGGCATGTTGATGACAATAACATGTTAAAGTGGCGTGTGTTTTAAAATAGCGGCTGTAATTTTTAGCAGCTAATCTTGTTTTGACCTTTTTGGAGTCTTGTCAGTCAGTGACTAAATTTTCGCAAATTACAGATGGCATGAATTGCGATTATCACTTGCTATAAAATGACTTAAGTGTTCATTAATCATGTGAATTTAGATAACAAAGCAATATCGGTCGTCATGTCTAGGGTCTTGCTTTTATTTTAAAGAATATGAAAAACACAGTGGAATGGGTTTTTAACGTTACAATTTCATTGGTTTATTTTCCAAGCGTTATATTTGGCGATAGTTACCTACAACTATGCCGCAGTGTTAATAGTGAAAAGGTTCCTGAATTATTCCACCATTTTGGCAGCTGAAAAGAATTTATCTTCTTACATTATAAACTAATTACTGTTAATTGTGTCTTGAGGGCACTAGCTACAAAGGGCAACCTGCCCCGCAGCGGCTGCAATCCATTTTATTTATTGTCGGTAAAAAAAACGATGATATAGGATAGCAGATCTTAAAGTTTTTGTAAAGAATAAAATAAAAGTTCGCATGCTACATATAACCTCCATTGTTGATGAGTCTAAAGATTGTTAACGAATGGTACAAATCAGTTAATTACACCAGTTACGCTGCGAGCGATGGTACCTACAGGCATCCTAATTTGCCAAAACGACTTTAAAATCGCGCAGCTTCTGATTATCGTGTCAAAATCAACGCAGGTGTGATGAAAAACACCATCATGGGTTGCTGGGGCGTGTTCTTACTATCTATCACACGGCTTGAAGAGAGGAGGTGCGAATCCCGTTGCGCGTATTTACGATTTGCGCGCATTTACGCACTATTTTAGCAAAACTCAGTTTTTTATCTCTCTTACTTGCATAAAGTTCTTTTTTTTTGTTCTTCTCTTACTCACAGAATGAAGCGGCGATTCCAAACTGCAAACTGTTATTTGCGGTGGTTAATGGTTGCTGGGAAGGACAGGCGCGTTTAAAGCGTAGGCTACTCTATATAGAACCATTTTTGACGCCTTTCAATAATTCAAGGGAACACAGTTCCCGGTTACACGGCGTGTTGTGGAAGGGTACATTTTAAATAATAAAAACGGTGATTGAGGCGTCTAGGCAAGAGGTTATTCCGAGACATTGCCATTTTGTTCTCAGACTTTGTAGTTTCCTAAAGAAAACAATTCTATCAAAGCACATCTGAGTCAGTTGATTGGGATGTCTGTTGTGCCAAGAAATACCGATAGAACCCATATCTGCACGTTGGTCAAAGGGGCGGGAAAAGCCAGTTTCACCGACAATGGAAACGACTGAATTCTGGGTTTATTTTGGTTCAGATTTGTTTAGATCAATCATCTGTCTCCCAGTAGTTATTTTGTCGGTAGCCTGAATCACACTAGTTTATCCGTGGATAAAGATTGAAAACTGCTGGTCTGGATCTCTTGTTGTGCCTGTATACCTCTCTCTCCCTCTCACCGGGCGATCTCATGATCTCATGTTGTCCTGGCATCCCCTCTATAAATACTGCATTAGAGAGTTCCCTTGAGGGCAAGTCTTTTCGGCATGCAGCGGGGTAGCGGTAGGCATGGGAGGGGACTGCAGGGGGGAGGGAGAAAAAAAAAACGTAAAATGACTCCTGACACTGGGACATTTTTGATTTGTTGACCAAGGCCACTGCAGAGATTAGAATTAGAGAGGAGAGAGAGAGAGAGAGGCCCGAGTGGCTGCTTCATGCTGCTCACCAGCAGTGTTCTCCGTGACCTTAGCTGACTAATGTGTTCCTGTCTGCTTTTCATGAAGCACAGACATGTGACTAAGCACAATGCCTTCATTCCTGCACAGCCTGCCACTGTGCCTTATGGCCATTTCTTCATTTCCTGTCTCTCCTTTCTTTCTTGCTCTCCCTCTCCCTCTTGCTTTCCATCTATCCTTTTCCCGGCCCTCTGTACCTGTCTTTCTGCCTCCACCCGCCTCTCCCTTTCTCCCTCCCTCTCTCTCTCCCCGGCTTCTCTCCTCCCCCCGTTGCACCCCCCCCCCCCCCCCCCCCCTCAGTCTTAAGGATTCTGTCTCTTCTCTCTGTTTTTCTCCCTCTCTCATTCGCCATCTTCTGCCTTTCGTGCTAGGTACAGTACTTGAGCTTTTTGGAGAAAGCCTGCCAGCAGGCTTTCAGCAGAAAACAAGGGCTGGCATTTTTTTCTCTCTCTCTCTCTCTCTCTCTCTCAAAAACAAGAGTTTGATCAATGGCATTGCTTTCATGTCAGCGTGGAGCGGCCGGGCAGTAGGGGCGGGTGCAGGGGTGGAGGGCCGAGCCAACTTTCTCCCCGCACTCAGCTCATTGTAACATGGCTGATATCCATAAACCTTCAGGGCATTTATTCACTGGACTCTCACCACTGTGAAATTCGGCCCAGCTGTCGCACCAAACAAGCGAGATGCAAAATAGAACTCAGTCTCCACACCAAGACTGCGTGAAAACTCCATCTGCCAGGGAACTCGAAGTTCTTGCCTCTGTAGGCTTCAGTTGCTACATTCATACAATGACCATACTATTCTTTGGTGTTTGTTTAGTTTATGGGGTTTTTTTAACAGCTCAGGAGGAGTCAGTGTGGTACTGTTTGAGTCTTCTCCCCCTGAGCTCTTCCAGAGGTCGTAATCCACTCAACAGGAAGGGCTTGGTTACCATAGCTGGCCTAACTTTAACCCTCCAAACACACACACACATAAACACAAGCACAAACAGACACACTTCAGATTCTCTTCTCTTGTTTAAATGACACTTTTCAAATTTTACTGGCTGCCTATTGATGAGTCATGGTGTCAGGGCAGTGTGGCACAGTGGCTCTGAAAAGAGGCTGCGGGTTTGAAACCTATGATGGATAATGTTGTACCTTTGAGCAAGGTGCTGGTCTTGAAATTGCTTCAGTGAAAAAAAGAGAAAAAGGCTGCACAAATGGGTCATATGTACTCTGAAAGTTGTGTAAGTTGCTGGGTTGCTTGGGTTACAGGCATCTGCTAAGTGAATAGATATTCATTATAATGAATTAGCCAAGCAGCGTTTTTTTTGGTCATGTGCACGATCCTGGTATGCCTTGATGAAAAGTGAACATGTTCCTCGTCTGTTTTAGCGCTGGTGGTCAGAGTGCTCCAAAACCCAATGCACAGAGGCTCTTCTTGGTTGGCTCCAGTCAATCTGGGTGTCTTTTCCCACACATGCTGTTTGCTCGAGGACGTTTTGCTGAATAAAAAAGGACTGCTTGAGCCTGGCTGTGAGTGATTGCCCCTTGAGATTGTGAGGCAATGGGCCGAAACCATACGTGGTACGTGACAGAACAGATGTGCATAATTTCCCAGTGCATCATCGGCTCCTCGTCTGTGGGAAGATTTTATTGGTGATGTGATCAAGAGATTGGCATTGCTCTGACAGGTTGGGTTCCTGCTATACGACGTACCACAAGTTTTTCACCTCTTTGCTTTCAGATGTATGAATTATACTTTGCAGTGTGCTTTTCCTGTGTAGCTCTAAGTGCACTTAGGTGGCACCTTGGGCTGCATTCTGAGAAAATAATCTGTAGTTGGCATTGCTGTTGTCAGATAGCATGTATGTTTAATTGAAGCTTGAAATGTTTGGCACACGGAAATGAGTTTTCTGAGAACAGGAAGGTGAGTATTTGAGAATTAAGCTCAGGGAAAGTGCTTGGTTGTCCACACCCAGCACACTGATTAAGTGGCCCACACAAGGCAGCTTGGTGGTTCTTGGTTAATCCAACCAATCACTTTGCCTAAGTTTCACTTTCACCTACCAACTTGCCTGTTATGAGTATACACCAGTATGAAAGATGAGTGAATGTAATTTTTATTGAATGTAATCAATATTTTGGTCTTGTGGAATAGTGATTCTGCCTAGTGGTCTGCCTTTTGAAAAGGGAGGGTACCTTTGACATGGAGCGGAGTGTTCTGAAAGCCATTTTGTAAACAGCAGCTTGTCTGCAGTTTCCTCTAAATGCTTTAGCACCTCTGTAGTGTGCTATCATTCCCTCTCCCTCAACAAACGGGTGCAAAAGCAATTCCAGGAAATAGAGATGGCGACAAAGAATAGAAATTCTTATGTTTCCTTTCCTACTAAGTGTTTGTTTACACACACACACACACACACACACACACACACACACAAATATGCATGTATGCACAAACGTAGTGCTGACATAGGCTGGCAATGTGTCTGTATAACATGCAATGTAGACATGGCACTAATAAAGGCAGATTTGTACGCCATGCTTTTTTAGCAGCTTACGCGGGACCCGATACCTTGAAAAATAAACATTTTCCCTGCTCTGGCGCTGGCTACACTGACATGCTGCCAGTGCTGTGTAAGAAAATCAGCATCTTGCAGGGCACAGATATAAGTGGAGGAGATGGGGAGATAGCTCCTGCGTATGGCAGACTGTAAGAGGGAGTGTTTGCACAACTAAAGGTCTGTTTTTTTTTCCTGTGTCTCTGTGAGATTTCTGGTAAGTGACATGGTCGGTCTTTGGCTGAATGCCTGGCAAGATCACAAGGCATGACGGCAGCCAAATTTTTTTTCTTCTTCTTATGCCTGCATGTGTGTCTGTGTGTGTGTGGGTGTGTGTGCATGCGCGAGCACGTATGTGTAAATGAGCGTGTGTGTACGTGTGTGTGCATGTTTATTTAACTTCATCGGCTTACCTGGAAATGAGCGCAGGACTCAGTTTTAACCTTTTAACCTCTGGATAAACCCAGGGTGACAGAGCAAAAACTGCTGTAGTGTGGCCATGAACACCAGTTTTATGGTCTTAGCAAGCACACTGCAATGTCCATAAATTGAATCTTTCTTTTTTTATAGCTTAGCGGTTAGAGATTTTCAAATCTGCTGCGTGAATGTATGCCTCTTTTGTTCTTTGAAATGGATGCTAGGAAGCAAAACGCCTATTGAATTAAACAATGCAAGATTTAAGAAGAGGCCATTAAAAGTAATCTCCAGCATTTCCTGTGGCGTTTGTCCTGTTTGTGGTGTTTGGAAGTCACCCAGAGATGATTTCAGGTGGTTCTGCTGGAGGGACAGGCAGGCGTTCATGCACAGCCAGAGATATTTTCCATTTCTCTCTTTGATTGTCTTTAGTGGTTCAGAATTGTCTAGCTAAAGTCAGTGAGCGCACACACGCCAACACGGGAAAATGTTTTGTGCTCTTCCCTTTTCCTGTTGTGGGTTAATTCTTTGTAAAATTGCTTTCTCAGGTTTTGTTTACTTCTCTGCAGCTTAGCTTGTGCACGATGGTGCTAGTGGTGTCACCATATCAGGGCACAAGCGGAAGTTAATGCACATATTCCAAATGATTGGCATGAGCTCATGCTTAACCAAATCTATTTGCATTGTATTTGGGTATGTGCCTCATTAGCAATAAGACATTTTTGCATGTCATTTGAAACCTCACATCCGATTATGCATGCTTTATTGTGTCTGATATTTAGTTTTTATACGGATTGTATTGTTTTTATACGACTGGAGGGGCAGTTGGTTCTGTTCCACAATTTGATCCTTTTTAAAAAATTTTTTGTTTGTTTGTGTAGAAGGGTGAGACCTGGAATATCTTACACCCCATCTTATTGTTTTATTAGTTTTTGTGTGTCTGGCAGATACTCTGATCCAGAGTAATTTCAAAAGCTGCCACAGCAGTCATAGATTAACTACTATCAGAACAGTAAGTACAAAACAGCCAGCAACACAAAAAATAAGTCTCTAGCTGAACAGCTCTGTCTGAGCGTAGGACTGCAGTGGCAGTTGTTTGGAATACTTACAGTGCCAGGCAGTCGTCCTGAAGAGCCGCATACAGCATACAGCATACAGCAGCATTCACCTCATGCTAATGTGAAAATTATAAAGAGCAACATTACCTTAGTTAGCCAGCTAGCTAACTATCCGGTGCAGACAACTGGCTGAGTACTGCCCAGACCACAGGCCACAAAGTGTTACCACTTCAGCAGCGATGGTTGTGAGAGGCCAAAGACATCCCCCGACTCTAGCTGCAACGACCCCGAAGGACACAAAACCGTTTGTTCTTGTGAAGCACCACATGAATGGGGATGTTATTTGAGGTTGTCTGTATACGTGTGACCAGTGGTTGCAGAATTTGGGTGGGCAGTGTAGCATAGTGGTAAGGAGCAGAGCTCGTAACCAAAAGGTTACTGGTCTGATTCCCAGGGGCACTGCTGCTGTACCACTGGGCAGGGTACCTAACCCACAAAGGCTTCAGTAAATATCCAGCTGTATAAATGGATAACATGAAAGCTGTAACCTATGTAAGTCTCTCTGGATAAGAGCGTCTGCTAAATGACAATAATGTAATGTAAATGGTAAGGAAGCCAAATGAACTGATCACACTGGTTGCATTATTGTTTTGTGGGGCTGCATCTCATCTTGGGTGTTGTATCTGCTGTCTGTGCCTCTTGTGTCAGACCTCAGGGAGAATATGATGTGTAAAAATTCCATGTTTGGAGAAGCCTTTGATTGAAACGTTCAATCTCTTATTGATAGTTTTGATTGTGTGGGCCTATCAAATGTGGAATATGGAATAACTTGTCAAATAGAAACTCCATTGTCTATTTTTATTTTTATTACAAGTAGCTTGTCTAATTATAGACAATGACACGTGGTTCCACGTGGTTGCTGCGATAGTGCAGTTTTTGTCCTATCTTTTTATGTGCATAAGGGGTGTGGAGAGAAAGATTATTTAAGTGTCATTTTAGAAGGTGCTTATTTTTGGTAACCAATGAGGTACACCCTCGTTTTGGGCAGATGTTGCCCCCACATGTGCTCCTTGAGTTCCAAACTTTCTGTAGTTGTAATAGAGCCATGGCCCACTCTGGGAAATTTAAGTGGGTTTCACATGCCTCAGTGAACCCACACGTACCACATAAACAATACAATGAAATGGTTACATTGTAGGAACACGTATCGTAACAACCATTTAACCATTTTTTGGTGGTAGATACTTTACCACATTTCTATTTTTAAAAAATGGTTATTGAGAAATGTTTTATCTGTCTCTGTGATAAATGTATTTTATACATTCATTTAGTCTTTGCTGACAGATTTATGTGAGTTTATGTGTAAGCATTGTTAATTGCATTTCATTTGGTTTCTTTAACAAGTTTGCTCAGTTTGGCTGTTTATGAACTGAATTCAGGCATTGTGGGTGGTTCCATGAGAGAATAAACCCATATTTGTTTTGACATATTATATGTTTATAAATCAACCCTGTCAAGGGCTGCTGACTCTATCCTGTGTTTGGTGCATCCGGGTAAATAGTTTCCCTGCAGTTCATATTTATAGACATGCTCACGTTTGGCTTATTTTTTTAACTCAACGTTAATGTCAGGCTGTAATCTCATATGTAGGTTAAATGTTAAAGGTCAGCTAAGCTACTGGTACGTTTTTTGGAAAATAGCTGTAAGTTTCCCTCAGCCCCTTGTTCCCACGCGGTTTGGCGGTGTGGCGGCATGGCCTCGGGCCTCCGCACGTCTGCAGTGCCCGGTGTCTCAGCGCCACTTGCGTTGTGCCAGATCTGTTGCTGAAGTGCCAACGCCACGGAAAACGCCTGGAATCCCAGGCACCCGGGCTCCGCTGTTCCACTGGGGCGGCTGGCTGGTGTGGGGCATCGCCACGGTTACGGTGCCAAGCAAATAAACCCTCCCCTCCCCTCCCCACCGTCCCCCCCGTCCCCCACGTCACATGTCACGGGCCACCACGTCGCTCCTCAGATCTCTACCGAGGCCTCGGACGCTCAAACACGGGACAGGCCCACAGCCTGGGATGCACCCCCCCCCCCCCACCCACGTTGTGTGTCTGTTTTTATAAAAAATTCATACTGTTAGGATACGCGTACAGTCAAGGTGGGTGTTCTTTTCATTTAAAAAAGAACAGCCAATTTAAAACCCCTGATGTTTTTCGGTCACCACCAAATCTGTTTTCCTTCTGATTAATCTGGTTTGAGGGTGGAGTGTGGTCACAAAGTGACAGTGAAGGCAGACATCTCTGTGATTCTTACAGGCCTGTGTGCTGTAGGTTTAATAAATCTATTTTGGGACGCCCTGACATTAGACGTGTGCCAAGCTCTCATTGGAGCTGTCCTGCAGGATGGGGCTCTTATTCGACGGGGGCTGAATTTTGCATGCCTCCTCCTCCCACCCTCCCCGCTCCCCCCTTCACTTTCCCTTTCTCTCTCCCTCTTTCTCACTCTTTTAATCTCTCTATTTACCACTCCCTCTCACTGTGCTGTCTCTGTCCTTCTCCCTTGCTCTCCGTCTCTTTTTCTTTTTCCGTCTGTAGCTGGTCATTGATTGTTGGTCCGTCCTGTTCTTGGACTCCCCCGTCTTTATTTTTTTTCCCCTCTCACTCTTTCATTCTTTCTTTCTCTCTCTCTCTGTCTTTTTCCTGCTCTCGCTCTCGCCACCTCCTTTCTCTCTCTCTCTCTCTCTCTTTCCCACTTTGTCGTGTTCTTTCTCCCTCTCTCTCGCTCTCTCTCTCTGTCTCTCTCTCTCTGTGTATCTGTCTGTCTCTTTATTGCTGACTCATACAGGATCTGGGTGGGCCAATCTCTTACTGCTGAAACTGAGTGGCAGAGGGAAACTGCAGCTCTGTTGTATAGGATTGAGTCACAGGGCACCAAACAGCACAGAGGTGTTACCCCCCCATCCCCCTCGCCCCTGCTTGCCCCCGAACCCGCCATCCCCACGGTACAAGCACACAGACCTCACCTCCCCAGAGTGCACTGGGACTGGCTGCAGGGAAATATCTGCTTCCCTGTCACCATCTAATGGACTGGAAGGTCACTCTTTGGCAGCTAACTTTGTGCCAAATGCTGACACGCTGCGATGACCAGATTGTAGAGGGCAGGTTCAGGAGCTGAGAAATGGAGCCATTTTGGGGAAAAAAAAAAGAGCACAAGCCGGGTGATTGCATCTGACGAGGTTCGAATTCTCTGCACGGTGTGGCCTCAGTGGAGGAATACTGTAATCGTGATAGCCCCCTCTGCATTTCTGAGGGCAGCTTCGGGCCTGAAAAAAAAGAAAAATAGTTCTAAGAAGAAATAGAAAAAAGCAGCCTGTCCAGTAAACACAGGTGCCGGGGAGGGGAATCAGATGCTTAAACTGGCTTTGCCAAACAGATACTGTCCACGTCCGTTGCCGCTTCCTACTTAGGCATAAGTTCCCTGTGTGTTTGCTATGGTGGCACCAAAAATCCCAGAATCCCCTGCTGTCACTGTCACGGCCCCCTCCCCCCTCCCTGGTCAGGCATATCCATATTGCTTGTGCTGATGGACAGATACACCATTTTGGCAGGGGTGGTGGTGGTGGTGGTGGTGGGGGACGGGGGGGTCAGTAATCACCCGTCTGTCAAATACGATGTGTCTCCATTCATTGTGTCATTCTTCTCTGTTCCTCCTCTGTTCTCCGCAGACACACACACACACACACACACACACACACACACACACACACACACACAGTTCAAGTCAGGGACACTTCCTACACGTTTGCCTTGTGGGTTCTGCGGGGCTTCCTGGAGGGGAAGGAGCCCGACGCCTTTCGACATCTCCCCCCGAGGAGCCCTCTGACCCGGATTGGGGTGAGGCGGTGAACGACGGCCTGGTGTCTGCAGAGGAAACGGGATGTGTCACATGGGAAGGCGTTTCCTCGCCACTGTGTTTTCCCTGCACCGATTGAGTCGTTTCTTCTTTTGTTGGGCTCAGATTCATGAGACGGCAAGTTTTGCTATAATTTGTGGATCCAGTTGAGGCCTATGAAAATGTGTAATATAGATCAGGTGGTGCTGATTTGTGTTGCCAGACTACTAAAACCAAACATAAGTGTGGTTAGTGGGCTGTGTGCAGCTATGTACTGTATCTGATTTAAATATGGCCATGTTATCTGCACTTAAGCACCTTGAATGAATATAAATATATGTATGTTTGTATTTGTATATACATTATTGTCATTTAGGAGATGCTCTTATCCAGAGCAATTTACATAGCTTACCATTTTTACATATTATCCAGTTATACAGCTGAATATTTAATGAGGCAGTTATGGGTTAAGTTCCCCAGCAGGGAATCAAACCAGCAACCTTTCGGTTACAAGCCCTGCTTACCACTATGCTACACTTCTGCCCCATGCATATGTGTATTTTAGTTAGAGGTGGATTAAGACACTGAGAGAGAGTTTTATCCTGTTTACATGTCTCATACTTGATATATCTCTCATATGCATACGTGTGTACATGTATTTTGATTTTTAAGAGTAGAACAGGCTGCTAGAAGTGCCCCCCAGTGCTGGGGGGTGGGGGGGGTGCAAAGTGAGTGGTCAGAGCGGTCTGTGTGACAGGGAGGCGTGGGTCTAGAGGCAGAGTCCTGACCGTCTCTCCCGTTAGAGTATCACCGGTCCTGCCTCATCCGCTGTAACTCAGCAGATCCACCGCCCTGATTGGCAGGTCTGTTGCCAGGGAGCTCTGCGGCTCCAACGTGGATGGAATCTGTTGTGCCTGTGTACTTGCACATGAGTACAGCTGCAGTATTTGAATATTTATAAAGGAGGATTGTTCATATTTATGAATAATGTAGCGCGTGTATGTCTCTGAAAGCGGCACGTATGTGACAACTTACTCCTGCGGCTCGGTGTCGTGCTCCGAGCCTGCGCGGTATGTCGGCTTATTCGTCAAACTTTGACGACGGTTTGTCAGTGTCTAATAGTTTTTTTTTTTGTTTTATAACATGTCAGACCTATGGGAATTGTGGACTGTCTGGTGAACAGCCAGCTTTGCAAAATAAGCGTTTTTTTGTCCACGTGCAGCTCTCCGCTTCAGTACTGTCGCCCTTGTCCGAATGTCTGGCACAGCATATCAGCGTAATCGATCGAAAACATCCCCCTGATTCACTTCGCAGAAATAAAACGACGTGTAAGGAATAATGCACTTCCAGAGGACACGTGCACGCTCATGAAGTTGATGTGGGTCAGTTTCTACTGTATGTGAAGCTATCAGAGATGTGCCAGGGCTATATTTAGTGTGGTGTCCAGGGCAGCGATGGGCTGCCTTTGTCTGACTCGACATATTCCGGGCTCTGCGCTGGCTGGGTCTGGCACGTACATGCATGTCTGTAGACTCTGTACCCAGCATGCCTGGCTCCGGCTCTGCATTGCAGCGCTGTGCATTAATTGGCTGCTAGACAAGAGCCTCCGGAAAGTGGGAATGGGGGGGGTGTGGGGGGAGGTTGGGGGGGCGGAGAGGGGGGGCAGGCGGGGGGGATGGTGTCCTCAGGGTACCCGGCTTATTCCAGCACTCCGAGGAAGATGAGTTCCAGGGACGGTGTGCAGTTTGAGATGGAACTGCGGTTGTCTAGACAACCAGGAATTGTAGACAGCATCACCATTGTGTTCCATGCACATTTCTATCAGTTGGTTTGTTTGTTTTTTTTTTTTTTTATTATTAGTTTTGATGTTTCATTTTTTATCTTTTTTTCCCCCAGTGTTGTTACAAAGGACAGAAACAGAAAGAATCAAAAGAAAACCAAGAGATTTAGTTTGGGTGAGAGACAGAGTCCTGCTGAAGTCGGGATTTAACGTGATGATTTTCCCGGGGTGGCTCTCTTTTCTCTCGTCCCGCTGCCCGTGTTTTTGGCGGCCGGCATGTGTGCTGTGTCCCCCGTGCCCGGAGTACGCCTGTCCACCCGTGGAAGAAAGTGTTGCGAAAGTGAAAGCGAGCTGTGGGGTGTGTCGCTGACCGGGCAGCAGCGAAATGCGGACGCTCATTCATATGCAAAAACAGTGGCAGGACAAAAAGGGCCAGCACTCCAAGCCCCATAAATTAAAATCAGCTCTGTTCCAATCTGGCACCGGCTAACAGTCTCAGCTGTAACAAAGCTGTAACACACAAAAACACACTCGCACACTCGCACACACAAAAACATACGCTCATACACTCGCACACGCACACATACACACATACACACACACACACACACACACACACAAAAACATACGCTCATACACTTACACATACACACACACAAAAACACACTCGCACACTCGCACACTCGCACACACAAAAACATACGCTCATACACTTACACATACACACACACAAAAACACACTCGCACACATACACACAAAAACATACACTCATACACTTACACATACACACACACACAAAACACACTCGCACACATACACACAAAAACATATGCTCATACACTCGCACACAAAAACATATGCTCATACACTCGCACACATACACACACACACACATACCCACACAAAAGCATACGCTCATACATTCACACATGCACACATACACAGATACACACACTCGCACACTCGCACACACAAAAACATACGCTCATACACTCGCACACGCACACATACACACATACACACACACAGCCTCTCAGTGTCCTGATTGTTCTGCTCTCATGGCGTCAATTTCTGCCACACAGTCCCTTGCTCTGTCCCTGCTCTCCTCCTTAGCTTGTGTCACTTGGTCTCGATCCAGCTCTTTTGACCCCCCCCCCCCTCGTCCGACAGCGTCGAGCGGCCCCCTTCTCCCTCTGTGTTCTGGTGTGTGAGGAGAGCGGGGATGGCCACCTGAGAGGTCTTGTTTTGGTGGGCCGGGCCGTTTAAGGACCGGCTGTGTTGTGAAGGTTGACATTCAGCCGGCGACGTGCTGGCGCGTTTGGATTGCACGGGGCAACGTCTCTCTCTCTCAGCTTTGAGACGGGAGATTTTTGGAGGCGCGCAGCTCTCTCGCCTCCTCTCCACACGAGACGCGGCTCTTTGTCTCATCCTCCCTCTCTCCCCCTCTCTCTCTCTCTCTCCCTCTCGCATTCTCTCACTCCACTACCTGTGCCCTTTGTGAGGTTGTTTTTTGTGTCCTTAAATGACTCTTTCTCTGTCTCGCACCCTCCCCTCCCCTCCCCTCCCCTCCCCTGGTCTCACTCTCTGTCTGTAACTGTAGCCTGTTTTTCTCTCCCTCCCTCCCTCCCTCCCTCCTTCTCTCTCTGCGACGTATAGATGCTGCATTGATTGCACACAGTAACTCTCTCCCCCCCCCCCTTCCTTCTCCCCGTTGACACACTCTCTCCAGCTGCGGCACTTGTTGAATTCAGCCCAAAGAGGAGAGGGAGGGAGGGAGAGAGAGAGAGAGAGAGAGAGAGAGAGAGAGAGAGAGAATTGCAGTGCTTTTTTCTCTCTCTCTCCTTTTCTTCTCTGGTGCAAGTGCGTGAAAGCTACATGATCTATCGCCACTGTGCCCTTTTCTCCAGGACTGCATAGCTCAGGTCAGACAGGGTGATGGGCTCGGGGGGGTGGGGGGGTTGGTGGTTGGGGGATTTGTGGGGGGGGGCGGTGAGGGGTGGGGGGATGAGGGGGGCATGGGGTTGGGGGCGCTGTGAGAGGTGGGAGGGGAAGTGACATCTTACAGTTTGTATTCCTGGAAACCTTAAGCGGCGTTGCACAATAGTGAAAGTAGTGAGTGTGGGTGAGCAAAAAATTGATGATCTTTGGGGAAGTAGGACGTGAAAATGCCTTTGTCTTTGGCTTGGCTGTTATTGAATTATGAGGGATTACTTCTAATTGAATTTGGTAGGACCAGCTACAGTAGATTTAAAACAAGCATTCAGTTGTACTGTACATGATGGATAGCTTTTTAAATAACCGGCTCATTATTTTACTTACCATTTCACTTTTTATGGCCATTTGCAATTGTGTCCGCAGATAACTATACCATTATAATTATTAGGATTGTGCTTTTAAACCCTTCATTTTAAAAGGGTAAAACCAGCTGTTTTAACAAGTAAATAGCATCCCTGCACTGTGTTAGTCATGATAGTTTCGTTGCAATGAAAAAGTACAAAAACAAATGTTTTTATCGAAACATCTACTTCCTTGGATCCAAGCTAATCTATAAGGTTTCTCAGAAGCGAGGGGGATTTCCATGGTGACTCTCTCCCACTCCCTCTCTCTCTCCCTCTCTCTCTGTCTCTTATCTCTCGCTCTGCTTCTGCCCTCTCATTCAGATGCCCCCCGATCTCCAGTGAAGCCCCGATTCTCCTGCCATGTCCCAGTTGCTGCACGTGGAGATCCCCAACTTCGGCAGCACGGTGCTGGGCAGTCTGAATGAGCAGAGGCTGCAGGGACAGTACTGCGATGTGTCCATCGTGGTGAAGGGCCAGGCCTTCAAGGCCCACCGCGCCGTGCTGGCGGCCAGCAGCCTCTACTTCCGGGACCTGTTCAGCGGCAGCACCAAGACGCAGTTCGAGCTGCCGTCCTCGGTGGCGCCGGCCTGCTTCCAGCAGATCCTCTCCTTCTGCTACACGGGCAAGCTGACCATGGCGGCCAGCGAGCAGCTGGTGGTCATGTACACGGCCGGCTACCTGCAGATCCAGCACATCGTGGAGCGGGGGATGGACCTCATGTTCAAGGCCAACTCCCCGCACTGCGACTCCCAGACGGCCGCCATGGAGGACCCGGGCTCCGAGCCTCAGAGCCCCAGCAACAACCTGGCCTCCGTGCTGGGCCCGCCGGGCTGGTCCCCGTCGCTGACCGCCGGCGGCGCCCGGAGGATCAAGCTGGAAGGGTGCGAGGCGCCCCTCGGCCTGCAGGGGCTGGGGCAGAAGCGGGGCTCGGGGGAGCTGGCGGGGGCGCTGGGGGCCCGGCTGGCACGGGGCAGCTCGCTCTTCTACGCCGGGGCGGCGGCGGGGGGGGCTGCCTCTGTCTTCCCGGGGGCCCCGCCGTACCCCCTCACCCCGGGGGAGCGGGCCAGCCCTGGCGCCTCCAGCCTGCCCACCACCGACAGCCCCACCTCCTACCAGAACGAGGACGAGGAGTTTGAGGAAGAGCCGTACGACGGCATCGCCGAGGACGCCTATGGCCAGCTCTACGCCCGCTCTGCCCACGCCTACAGCAGTAAATACCGCCGACAGCCTCCCCCGTGCGCCCTCGCCACTGCTTACCCACAACACAGCTCTTTCACCGTCTCGCTGACGGCCCAGCGGATACCCAAAACACAAAATAATGTCTAAAGTTGCTTGCGGAACGGGCTGAGCCTTCTCTGCGTTTTGACCGGTTCTGGAAAAAAAAATTGAAATTGACTCTACTGAAATGAAAGAGAAATAGAAATCCATTAACTGATCCAGGCGGTGATAGTTAGAAGATGAACGCAGTACGAATGATAAGAGTAATCATACATTTTGAAATCCTGAAAAAGAGGAGTGTGGATTTCAAAGTCTTTTCTGTAAGGTCGAAAAATACAGTTTTCTCGCCCCCTTCGTCCATCCTGTTGATCTTTACTTAAAACGGCAGCTGTGAAATGTAATTATCTTATGGCAGGAGACGGAGTGGAGGTGAAAAAGTCAAAAAGCTGAGCTCGGGGGGAAAAAAAAGACCCAAGAAAAGGCCCATGCCCTCTCTGGCGGTGCCTCAGAGGGCAGCGAAAGCAACACTGCGTCCGTTTATTTTTCAGGCTGATTTAGATGGGACGGGTTTCGGTGAAGGCTTTGCTTTCTTAAGAAGGGAGAACAAAAACCTCCTTTCATGCCTGGCGTAAGGGCGCTTCGCCCTCTTCTCCCCCAGTTTGGGCGAATAAAACCAACTTTCGCGGAGATTGTGTTAGAAAGCAGGCCTGGGGCCCTTCCCTGAAAAAGTAATCGCCTACCCGGTATCGTTTAATGTGGCGTCTGTTTTGATCTTGAGGTTAATTCCAAGCATTCTGGGAAAAAAAAAGAAGTCAATCTGTATTTGCGATTGAACTCCAGGAAACGTTTGTTTGGACCTGCTAAGCAGGCATGAAGTTATTGGCCCTTGCTGGCCCTTATTGCTACTCTCCCTGGGTTTTACTTTCTCTTAAAATGGCGCTAGCTACCGTTTAACCAGGCAGGTTGTTGTTAAACAGCTGGGGATTTCCCTTGACTGAAGAGTGTGTAGAGATGACCTTCAGTGGTAACCACATACCCTAACAGTCTAACAGGGCTGCGGTAGAGACTCCCGGCGCTGACCTCAGATCAGTTGTGATCGATACGTCGAGCAGCTTGGGAAGTCGCCCCTGTCGAGCTTCGGCGGAGTGTCGCGTTTCGGGCGTTTATGAAAGGGTGACATTGCGGGATATCCGAGAACAGTGTGTTTGTGTGCGGGGAGGCTGTGGAGGTCAGCGTGAAGGTGTTTTAAAATAGAGAAACGGGTGGGAACGCTAGGCTAACTCTGGCAGGTGCTGCTGCTGTAAGTTTAGTTGTGATGCATGTAGATATGACAGATCATCCTGAGTCGGTTTGTTAGTCATTTAAAAACAAGATTTCTGTGATGTGGGACACTTGTGTGTGTGTGTGGGTGAGATGTGTGTTTGGTATAACTTTTATTGCTGCAGTGTGGGACACTTCTACGTGGGGAAATTTATGATTGGTATTTCCTTCAGCACTGTAGTGCAGGATGTGTGTGTGGGAAATGTGTGGTTGGTATTTCCTTTAGCGCTGCAGTGCACAGCATGTGTGGTGAAAAAAAAACGTGTGTTTGGTACTCCTTTTAGCATTGTAGTGTAGCATTTTAGCAGCATTAGACACTTCAGTGTGGGGAAGCTTGTGTTTGGTACTCCTTCAGCGCTGTAATGCTGTTTTATTTGTCATGTCCAAGTAAGTGATGCCGTTCATAGTCTTGGTCCTTTTCCTCACCCCCCCCCCCCCCCTCCTCTGTGTCCCCAGTTCAGGACAAAACGGAGGGTGCGGCCATGGCCCTGCCCCTGGAGGGCCGGTCCTGCGTGCTGATTCGCCGGGACCTGGTGGCGCTGCCCGCCAGTCTCATCAGCCAGATCGGGTACCGCTGCCACCCGAAACTCTACACCGAGGGCGACCCCGGGGAGAAGCTGGAGCTGGTGGGAGGTACAGCACAGCGCAGAGCGCAGCGCAGTGTAGGAGAGCAGAACAGCACAGTCTCTGCAGCACAGTGTGAGAGAGCAGAACAGCACAGTGGAAACAGCACAGTGTGAGAGAGCACAAACAGCAGTCTGTACAGCACAGCGTGTGAGAGAACACAGAACAGCACAGTGGAAACAGCACAGTGTGAGAGAGAACACAGAACAGCACAGTATATGCAGCACAGCGCAGAGCGCAGCGCGATGTAGGAGAGCAGAACAGCACAGTCTCTGCAGCACAGTGTGAGAGAGAACACAGAACAGCACAGTGGAAACAGCACAGTGTGAGAGAGAACACAGAACAGCAGTATATACAGCACAGTGTGAGAGAGCAGAACAGCACAGTGTAAACAGCACAGTGTGAGAGAGCAGAACAGCACAGTGTAAACAGCACAGTGTGAGAGAGCACAGAACAACACAGTCTCTACAGCACAGTGTGAGAGAGCACAAACAGCACAGTCTCTACAGCACAGTGTGGGAGAACACAGAACAGCACAGTATATACAGCACAGTGTGGGAGAGCTGTGAGCAGCACAGTGTGGGAGAGTATAAAACAGTACAGTCTGTACAGCACAAGTGTGTGACAGCACTGAACAGCCCAGTGTAGAAAAACAAAGTCCAGGGAGCACAGAACAGTAGTGTTGATCCGCAGGTAACGTCATCTCTTCAAATTCAGATTCTGGAATAAACCTTCACCGTTCCACATAACCCTCAAAATGATCAGAGGGATCAATTAAGCAGCAAACCAGACAGGAGCAAACAGCCCCGGATAACTCTCGAAATGATCAGAGAGGTCATTTAAGCAGTGGGCCAGACAGGAGCAAACAGCCCCAGATAACTCTCGAAATGATCAGAGAGGTCATTTAAGCATTGGGCCAGACAGGAACACGCATCCAAGAACAGACAGAGACAGACGAGCGTAACGATGCAACACTCAGCTAGGCCCGAAGCATTAAGTAAAACGCAGAGGGGTAAGGTCGTCCTGCTGAGGGGTGATGTTCTTTCCCAGGGACCGGGGTGTTCATGACCCGAGGACAGCTGATGAACTGTCACCTATGCGCTGGAATCAAGCACAAGGTGCTTCTGCGGCGTCTGCTGGCCACCTTCTTCGACAGGTGAGTGACACAGTTCAGCCTGGTCAGTTTGGGTGAAGAGAGTACGATTACGTATACGCATATATATGTTGCTTCATTTTTTAGTGCCATTTTCCACAAGCAAGGTTTTATTTTTATATTTATATACTTTAAGCGTTAGTTTTTCAGTTGGAAGTAGCTGTTGCATAGTACACTTTCAGGGTGTTTTGCCTAAGGATGTACTCGAGTGTGTGGGTGTAGCCTAATGCGAGTGGTGTGTGCACCGCCCTCTGGTGGTCGATTTTGGTACACACAGGAACACACTAGCCAACAGCTGCGGGACAGGAATTCGCTCATCCACCAGTGACCCCAGCCGGAAACCACTGGATAGCCGTGTGCTCAACGCTGTCAAACGTGAGTCTCCCCAGATCCCTGTCTGACATCTGCTACGCACACACACACCGCTGCCTTACCAGCCAGAGCTTTCGTTCGTGATGTATCACGCTTTAGCTAGCGTAGGTGGAAAGTTACTTGAGGATTTCAGGTACAGTGCTTGGCCTCTAGGCAAAGCAGCTATGCCCCAGCTGGATACTATCCCAAAATCTTTTGCTCTCAAAGCCAGTGTTTCCAGTTTCGGTGCCAGTTTCATATAACTGTGACTCTCAGAGGTACAGAGAATGCAAACCTCTGCCAGCACAGAACACATGCACTGTATGGCCAAAAGTATGTGGACACCCCGCCAAATTACTGAGTTCAGGTATTTCAGCCACACCGACTGTTAGCAGGTGCATAAAATCAAGCACATAGCCATGCAATCTCCATAGACAAACCTTGGAAGTAGAATGGGATGGCATACTGGAGAGCCCAGTGACTTTAAACGTGCCACTGTCATAGGATGCCATCTTTGCTACAAGTCAGTTCGCGAAATGTCTGCCCTGCTAGATCTGCCCTGGCTAACTGTAAGTGCTATTATTGTCAAGTGGAAGCGTCGAGGAGCAACAACAGCTCAGCCACGAAGCGGTAGACCACGCAAACTTACAGAGCGGGGTGCTGAAGTGCGTAGCACGTAAAAAGCGTCGAAACGCGTTCTCTGGAGTAATGAATCACGCTTCACTATCTGGCAGTCTGATGGACGAAGACATTTTAGACAATTGTATGCTTCCAACTTTGTGGCAACAGTTTGGGGAAGACCCTTTCCTGTTCTAGCATTCTACCCTGACCTCAACCCCATTGAACACCTTTGGGATGAATTAGAACGTCGATTGCGAGCCAGGCCTTCTTGTCCAACATCAGTGACCTGACCTCCTGACCTGACAAATGCTCTTTTGGCTGAATGGGCACAAATTCCCACAGACACACTCCAAAATCTTGTGGAAAGCCTTCCCAGAAGAGTGGATTAATACCCGTGGTTTTGGAATAGGATGTCCAAATAAGCTCATATAGGTGTGATGGTCAGGTGTCTACATATTTTTGGCCATATAGTGTATAATCTAATCAGATATGAGGAATGTTCTGGTTTGGAATGAAAACACACTGTACCAGTTGTGATAAATGCTGGTACAAAAGTATGTTGAAACCACGTGAAGACTGCCAAATCACCATGACAATTTACTGCAGGACACTTTCACTTCTGTTTCTCGTTTACATGTAAAGAATTAGGGCAGCAGTGTGGTGTACTGGTAAAGGAGCAGGGCTTGTAACCCAAAGGTTCACTTCCCTGCTGTGGCGCTGCTGTTGTACCCTTGGGCAAGGTACTTAACTCACAATTCCCAGCTGTATAAATGGATGAAACTGTGACCTGCTATGTAAGTCGCTCTGCATAAGAGCGTCTGCTAAATGACAATAATGCAATGTAATATAATTCGAAGCAACTGATTTTGAGCTATCAACTGCTGTAATGTGGTTCTATTAAAAGTCAGAATGACATGGTCTGTCCTCTCTCTTCCCCCTCTCATCTCTTCTTCTCCTCCTCTGACCCTGTCTCCCCCCCTCGTCCCGTGCAGTCTACTGTCAGAACTTTGCACCCAACTTCAAGGAGAGCGAGATGAACGTGATCGCAGCGGACATGTGCACCAACGCGCGGCGGGTGCGCAAGCGCTGGCTGCCCAAGATCAAGTCCATGCTGCCTGACGGGATGGATGTGTACCGGGGCGGGGCGGGGGCGGGGGCGGGCCTGGCGTTGGGGATGGGCGGGGCCCAGGCCGGCGTGCCCCTGCCCTTCGAGGCCGACTTCAAGTCCCTGACGCCCTCGGGCCTGGCCTTCGAGCAGCGGCTCTACGGTGAGCGCAAGGACAGCCTCAGGACTCACCTCCAGCTGGACGGCGCCAGCCCGGAGCCCGAGGTCATGCCGGAAGGGGCGGAGCCTGAGCTGGGCGTGGCCGCTGGGGAGGAGGAGCCCGAGGAGGAGGAGGAAGAGGAGGCGGCGCTGGAGAGCTCGGAGGGGGCCAGGGGGGCGGTCCCGCTTGTGCCCGGGGGCGAGGCGGGGGGCGGCGGCTGTCGGCCCTGCACACCAGAAGGACAGAAGGGAGAGGATTTTGGGGAGGGGCTGCGGATAAATGGGCAGTGAGCGGATCCCCACCACCCCCTTTTTGCAGCACCACCCTCTCCTCCCTCCCCGACCTCTCCGCCCTCCAAAGGGAACCCTTCGACATAGGACACCACACTAGCAGAACACACATCCCACCGACACACAGTGCAGTGCGCGAAGGACACTGCTCAGACAAGGACTCACACACACTCCCAACGCAGAGCAGACACAGGCATGGCAAGAAAGAGAAGGCATGCAGCATGCTAATGTCACAGAGAAAGGCTTCAAACCGGGGAGTTTGACCTGCTGACTAGCAAAATCCCGGTGAGCACCCGTATGTAGGTTAGTTCAGTGCAAAAAGCTATTTTCTTGATCATATTATTCATTCCCTTACCAAAAACAATTGGATCCATAGACCTCTATGCCATTCTGCTAAGAGGATACAGACTTTCTGTAAGATTTTGTAAGTCTGTAAGATTTTAAGATGCTTTTATCAAAGCTGTTTGAGCAACCACAAAGCCAAGGTAACCCTGATCTAGAAAACAATTCTGACTGAATCTACACCTTTGCAAAAATGCAGCATGAATCTAGCACAGTTGGGGGGGGGGTAAAAAGATGAGAGTTTGAGAACTGTATAATTTACCCACTGAAAGATGTGCAGAACTACGTGGAGGGAGTGTGCAGATGTTTATAATTTTGGAGGAAAAACTCTCTTTTAGTAAAAACCAAAACCCAGGGGATTTGCTTTGTTTAAAATGATATACTGTACTCAGACAGAAATAATTTGGCAGTCATAGCTGAAATATTTTAAATGTTAAGTCTAATTCTTTTAATCCCCATCAGAATTACAGTGCTTTTGTAAATCTGCACTGAAGAACTGCATAGAGCCGACCAGTCTGAATTCTCTCTCTCTGAAGTGTAATACACTTTTAATTATAAGTTTGCAAAAGAATTCACACGAACAAGAGATGTCGCAGAAGCTGCAAGCACAGATGAAGGGTCTCTTTGTATGACCTTGTCATGCTTGATTAGTTGCGATGCCTGTGTTTGTCTGGACGTGTTTGAATGCGAACACACACGCGCACACACACACACACACACACACACACACACACGCACACGTATACGGAACACACACACATACACACCAACCCTTCCTGTTACCCTCTGATGTTGGTATTAATGCACGAGAACACACTGACATGACAGCAAATAGCGCTTGCAACGCCCAGCACGCCTTTCAAGAAAGAATCACTCAAAAACAAGTACAAACCTAACTGCAAACACACACACACACACACACACACACACACACACACACACACTCAGTTACACATTGCTTGCATGCAAATGAAATAGAGAAAAAAAAACAAGTCACTAACTAACCTGCAAAAGAAAAGAGAAAAAAATGCTGCAGCTGCCTGAAGATGTACCGTTAACATTCTAAAAGAGACGTTTTTTTTTTTTTTTTTTTCGGAATCATGGGGTGGGGGTGGGCCGGGGCGGACGGTAGGTTGGGCTGGCAGCTAGAGCGTGGGGTGGGGTGTGGGGTGTGGGGTGGGGGGGTTGCCGTCGTGTGACCGAGGGATCAGCACGACAGTTGGGGTTCGTCCCGCTTGAACTCTGGGTGCTCAGTGTCTCCTCCGCCATATTCTCCTTTTTTTGTTAGTTTTCGTTTTTGTACTGAATCGAGAAGAAAGAAAATACAAAAAAAAATCCTGCTGGCTTAATGCATTTGCACTTGAAGAGGGGAGAGGGTGGCGTGAGCATTCGAACTGAGGAGTCGCCTGAATTGACTATTCCAAAAAAAAGAGAGAGAGAGATGAAATGAGGACTGACGCGGCCTTTGCTGGTGTTTCGCCCGGCTTTTCCTGTTCAACCTCATCGGTCCTCCACTGACGAAAAACTCCCAGCGACACTGGCAGAGACTGTTGCTCATTAGCAGGTTGTCTATTGATAGAAATCAGAAATTGCACTGCGATCTTTTTTTTTTCCCCTGGCAAATGATTGATGAAAGAATGATGGAGTATCATCAGCCTTGACAAGCTGCCTTGGAGTGTAGCAACGGGCTGGATTGTATCTGGGGTAAAAGTGAGATAATAACTCCTACAGAAGACCTGTATGTTTATAATTTAAGGACATTCGTATATAACCCAATCGTGTTAAAATAAGGTGGAAAAAAAAAACCTGGCCTATAAATCACCGTATTTCATCAGAAAGAAATCTACTTATGTGTTGTTCAGATATTTTTAACTTATGTGCCATATGATAAGTTGGGACAGTGATAGTATTGGAGACATATTTGGAGATGTATGTAGTTCTTCCTTAGGAAAAAGATATAGGAGGGTCCTGTTTTTGTAACATGGAGCATAGGAGGTTTATTGCACTAAGACGTTGCGGAAACGTTTACAGGAGTATTAGTGAAAGAATACAATCTGACATTCAGAATGTGGGATGAAGGAGAACGTGGGGGGTATGGAGAAGTTGTGGGGGTGGGTGGGGCAGCGTGCCGCATAGAAATCACTGATCTGATCTTAAAAATTGGCTAGTCCCATTCACTGTGTCCACATCGATCCGCTCAGAATCAGAATACATGAATCTGTGCAGAATTCTCCCAAAATGCAGCCTTGAGTTTTTATGGGTATCAACCCTTCTAAAAGACTAGACAAAATCGTTCATCCTAAGTTATAAATGTTGGTGTATGGGAATGTAGCAAAGCAAAATCTATTTTCAAATATGTATTAAAACGTGTCAAAAAGTATATATAATAGTATGTATTACAAAATGTATCAAATTTCACCACTTTCACAAATCACAATGTATGCATTTTTTGTGGACAAGGTAGAATATATTTTACAGTATGTATCATTTTACAGGGTAATGAATGAATACAATATTTGTATGTGGAATAGTCTAAAGTATTCCATATGTTTACATAGACCCCCTCACAAAAGTTAATATGGAAATTATCTATCTATAAATTATCTATTCTCTGTCATTCCTTCTTGTGAAAATCCACAAGTTTTCACAAGCAGTTTCAGAGAAGGGGCCGTGAACAGGTCTTCCAACATTGTAGATCACTGGCCCCGAAACTCACAGATCTTTCAGATTTATCCCTGTTTATACCAGGATGGTCCCTGGTCATCTTGTGCACTTTCTGATTTTTTTATATATAAAAAAAAAAATCACACAAACAACCCCCAAAGAAAGTAGTATTGTTCCTTCTGCTTGCCCATATTTCACCTGTTTTACCAATGTGATGGACAGGACAGTCAGTTGTAAAGTTTATCATCTTTTCTTTCCCCTAAGGGGGTGGTGATTTTTGTGGGCTCATACTGTTGGTTACCAGGGGTGACAGAATGGCCTTTGGGTGACTCCAGTCATTGCAATACTGTGTGTAGAGGAGGAGGGGGTGGGGGGGATGTTCCCTGTTATGATGGGGTGGGAGGGCGTGCGGGTGGGTGATCGGTTACAAGAGTGCCTTAAACTTCGGATACTGAAAGCATTCGATTAGAGGCATGTTTTTTTCACACTGTATGACCACCGAGGGCAAGCCTTCCAAAAACAAGGGAGACTGGTTTCATCAAGATCATTGGGGACTCTACCAATGACTGTACCCTCAAAGGGTGAAGTTCAGATATATCTCCAGACACAAATATGGAAAGGACGTGCTGAGGGCATTGCGAGTCGTTTTGCTGGTATTCTCGGAAAACAACTGGAGATGCATGGTTGCTGATGGCGTGGGCGAGGCCTTGATGTGTTTCAAAGAAACCCGACTGGCAAAGAGAAGTGACTGAAGCCTGGTGTCATGGAGTGAAGCTCTTTGTTCTCGCTTGTCCTTTTACAAAGAAAAAAAAGGTGTAAAATTAATGGAAAAAAAGCAACTGCCACTGCATTGGCATGGGCCTTGTGCAGGTCTACTACTTTAGAAAGAGGAATGCAGAAGAACCCCAGGTTACTGGGATGTAAGATGGTCTTTGCTGTGGTCGGGTGTATTCCATTGTTTCAGGCAGTATAGCTTTACTGCATGGGTTTACGGAGAGACAGAATTATGCGGTGACGGATTCTGATCCAACCTGAATGTAGCTCAATTCATCCATTTTTCTAAAGTTCGTTTGGGTCTTCGAGTAGGATTGTGTGGGAAGACCAACAGGGTTCCAAATTCTCAAAGCATTGTGGGGAAAAAAAAAACTACTCATACAAAAATTCTCACCATGATGCCAACATCAAGTACAGACTGGTGACACTAAACAGGCGCAGTGGAATACACAGATTATTTTTAAGGCCCCTTTTTTTATTTTATTCTTTTTCTTATGCCTCTTTCAGTAGATGTATGTGAAACACTCAGTTGTGTGTTTATGTCCTTCCTGAATTTAGATTCTGCCTTCTCTTTACTCACAGTAGCAAGCATAGCAAAATGCAAAATGATTTCCTGTTTCCTGATGCCTTTTTTCATAGATTATGAAGTCTGGGGAGTGAAAGGGTATGATGTTGCACTAGAAGATGAGGGGAGAGAGATGTTAAGAAAATATACCTGCTAACCCAGAACAACTAAGCATTCATTGTATTTTTTTGGTTGTTTTGTTTTGATAAATCAGTTTTAGATGGCTTTCAGATCAGATATAAACATTTCCAGACTGATACTTGGGCTTTAGTTACTCATAACAATAAGGCCAACAGGACTGTAGAGATCAGGACTAACCCCCTATTGCACTTCCACAGCAGAGAGATCTTAATAGTAGGTAGACCCAAACAGAATGAGCCTTGGTGCATGATGGGAAATCTGTGCACCTATGTTTTGTGTGATCAGTGGACAGGAGAGAGAATGTTGGCTAGACTAAAGGTCTAGCAGATCCTTTCCTTCCACAGAACACCGTGGCTACAGCAAGCTGTTGAATGTGCTTCGCGAGAAACCAAATTGTTTTGGGGTTTGTTGAATCCTTATGGACCCAGCAGTACCCTCCCTTCTGTACGGCAGAAGTAACACTGGGCTGGTGTTAGTTCAGTGTTTGCAGTTAGCAGAACGTTTCTGACCATGTGTCACAAATCTGTGTCGAACAGTCAGTGTAAATTGTATCACAACACGATATGTTGAGCCCTGCTTCATTCTGCATCGTACAGTGTCGTTGTGTCACGTGACAAAGACGGGGCCCTCAGTCCGCTGTCTGCACATCCCCACCAGCCCAGTTCCCTGCAGCCTCCGTTACCACGGTTGCAAGGTAATCAAAAACTGCTGCAACGTGTATCTGTATGTATCCTACGCAGGCATGGAAACCGCAATAATAAGTTTGCTCGTGTTTGTATTCTCTGTTGTAATGCCAGCACATAAAAAAATAAATAAATAATAATAATAATTACGAGTGGAGATGTATGAGCTCCAGAGAGCAACCTTCAAAGCCATGCGCTCAGAGCGTTGACAATCAGAGGAGAGGAGACCACGTGCTTTATGGGAGATCTGTCATGCTTTGGGCGAGAGAGGCGCCTGCAAACCTGGCCTTGCAGTTGTTATAGCGTTGTTTGGCCTGCGTGTGGCTCTACAGTTAAGGCCTGTTGCGGGGTTAGCGCCAGCTCCTGGTTTCTTTGGGCTCCTTTTGTTGTAACGGGCTTGCTCTGTCCATAAAGGCATCATGGGATTTTTCTGTTAGGAACTTTAGACCTGCAGATCCCGATTGGTTGAGCTGTTAAAATACCTGCTCTTTGCTCTCACGACTACTACTTTTCTGTGTCTAACTATACATGGAATGAGAACTAGATCCACTAAGCTCCACTCTTGTGTTCCATATTCTACCCAGATTTTTGTAGTGTCAGCGAATGTGGCAAGTATTGATCATGAATAACCAATGCAGCTTGTTAACCAGCTAGCTATGCTGATAGCTAAATCCCTGTGGAGCTGTTAATAGTAACCTGATTGAAAGCCCCCTTCCTGTTTTCCTTGGGTGGTTTCTTTGCTTTTTTTTTCCTTTCAGTTGGCTCTCCCCTTATGTTGTTATGGTTAACATTTACATTCACTTGCAAGGAAGAATACCTGTTCCCTGCCATGTTCTTCCTACATGAGCAAAGGGCAAGCCCTGCTTTAATACAGCCAAACACAAGCTTCGGGTCTCTTGTTCCTGTACCGAACATTCCAGACAGGAATATTCCATGGTACCACTGTGGGCAGACATGCTATATACCTTTGAGAGTGATTGACAAATAGTTGAGAGGTGATGTCATGTAAAGACTTTGAATATCCAATCAGAAATTGAGTTGAGAAAGAGTGTGGAAGTTGATTGGCCCTTATGGACTGAAGGCAGCTTTGTCTGACGTGTAAAGGTCACAATTATGCAAAATGGAGAAGGGAGAGGTTCAGTATTTGGTAGAAGTGAACTCTTCGACAGCTTTGCAAAAAACAATGTCTATGCGCCTTTTAACACCAACAACAACACATAAAATGCCACATTGGATGTTGTGTAGAGGATCAATGACTTTGATTCCCGTCCTGCTGTCTTGTCTTTCCATTGTAATGTCCGCCACCTCCCCAGGAGACATTGTGTAGTTTACGAGTAACAGAATCTTTTCTTTTCAAATGCAATACTGAACAGTCTGCTTTCTAATAAAACTCCTTACTTCACCATTTGTCTCACTTGTCGTTTTCTCTTCTCATTTATTTGATCGATCCACAATGATTTCTTATTTTCGGAGGCTGTTCACACACGGGAATCTGATCCCTCAGTGTTAACCCACGTACATATTTTTGTGTGCACGCTTCTTGAAAGTGTAAACTGTAGCTATGAAATCTTTCTGGAGGGACAACTTCAGATAATTGTAGACCCTGCAACATTTCAAATCCCCAAGATGTGAAAAAGCTACCACATCAACTTAATTTGCACCTGTAAAAGATCTGTACAACCCCCCCCCCCCCCCCCCCCCCCCCCCCCCCCCAAATTACACTGCTGGTTTGGGGTTACCATTTGGCTGCACACAAGGATGAAAGGCTAAGTGGTCACTCATTGTCTGTTACATTTGCTTATTCCCTATGATTACTGCAAGGAAGCGGGGCGTTTCTGTGCCACAGTCTAAAAGAAAACATTCTGAGTTCTGCATCACCTTTGCTACTTGGCTTAATGCATTCGGTATGTATTCTCTCTGTTACATCATCCCTTACTTTGGCAGTACAGAGACTCCTTTGCGAGCAAGAGCGCCACGCATTGCTCACAACCCCTTTAAAATGCTACCGTGCAAGTATTTCGCACGTTTCAAATTATGATGGAAATATAAAATACGGGTCATTTGGTAAATACAAATATGGTATACGTGTATGTAAACACATAGCTAAGAACGTCCAAATTTTCGAGTACAGATTTCTGTTACACTGTATCTGCCCATCTGTCTGGCATATTTGCAGATGTAAAGATTAAGGCAGACGGACAGATGAACGTAAAGTCATGTTTATGTCAAACTGCTGGCCACAGTTTTTGATGGCACTCTACGGAATTGACCTCACGGCGCAGACGTACGCTCTGCGGCAGGCCCTGCGTCATTTCCTTGTCGCAAAATTCTAGCGCGGTAGACACTACCATGATGATTCCTCAAGTGTGTTTATGAGCAAGTTTGGTTCTAAGATAATAACATTTTCTTTTTAAAGCGTTTGAAACTTTCGTCCTGACTGCATTAGAAGCAGGTTTAACTCAAGATGAGTGACGACCCTGACGCCGTTCCCGAAAGGGAAATGAAGGTAACAAGCTAAAAAGATTGCAAAGCAAGCTAATTAATGTAGCTAGCTAGACTAGCTATATAACAAATGTTCGACAGTGAACGTTTATTGATATTTTATTGACGGGATAAACCCTTTGAGATGTGGCTGTTTGTTTCCGTATACACCGATGGTTGTTTTTGTCAGCGAAACGTCGCTTGATAGCTTTTCTTGGCTTTCGTTTTTGTGACATGCCTGTTGGTTGTGCCTAGCCAGTGATGGTGGCTAATGCTTCTGATGTCATTAGTCAGTAGCTAAACTTAGTTAGCATGCTAAACTTGTTGTATGTTGTGTTCACGTATAACCGACTAAGTTGCTGTATTGCCTGCACGTCATTGAAGATAATGGTGATGGAAAAAGATGACAAAAGTCAATTGCGCTAGCGCGACCGAGCTAGCTAACTTAGCGTGTTATCTCGCCGACCAGCTAGTTGGCTATCTCCTTCATTAGTCTTGATCAATATGCAGTGGCTAGTTGCATGCGGTGCATGCTAGATAGAATTTAACTAATGGTGTCTGACGATTAACTCAGAGAGCAAGCTGACCTTTTAACATTTTTAGAAAAAAAACTGATGGTAGTTAACTAGCTATCGGGCGCCAGTGTGACGGAGTGCTAAGGAGCAGGGCTCGTATCCGAAAGGTTGCAGGTTTGATTCCCCGCTGGGACACTGCTGTTGTACCCTTGGGTTAGGTACCTAACCCGCAATTGCCCCAGTAAATGTCCAGCTGCATGAATGGATAAAATTGTAACCTATGTGAATCTCTCAGGACAAGAACGTCTGCTGAATGTAATGTAAAGCTAATTAGATATCAACCCTTGTCGTTTCCAGGATTTTCAGTTTCGCCAGATGAAGAAGATCCGCGTCTTTGACGCACCTGATGACATCCCGAAGGACAGGTGTAGTCTGCTCGTCATCTCGAACAAGTTCGGGCTGACGTTCGTGGGACAGGACAGGACGCTCAAGATGTTCCCCACGCAGGATATCATAGAAGCCAACAAGGTCGAAGGCAACTCGAATGAGATAGGTACAGATCAGAGAACAGACAAAATGTTTAGGTTTTTTATACTTGGCTTTTTGTGCTTGAGTTTTTCTAAAATGTTATGCATTAAACTTCTCGTTCCATTGGTCGGTTCCAAATGACTGGAGCGAAGTCAGAGGTTTCACGTCGTCTTCGAATGTGAAATGTCTTCATGTACCCATACAATTTGTGTGCACACCTAAATTAATATTTTAATAGCTATATATAAAAATGTGTAAAATATGGTCACTTTTGTAAATTAAGTTTGGTTATTCTATACAGTGTTTCCACTCCTGTCTACAGTTTCGTAGTTGAATTGTACATACAAGGCTATGGGCACAGTTTTCAGTATTACACATAATAAACAATATATTGCGTTACCAGCTGGTCCAAAACAGGTTGTATGTATGCTAGCGCAGTATTTTTTTTATTTCTCTACTCACTGCATGTATCAGCTATTATAACTTTGGTCAGATGCAACAGTTAGGGCACTCGAGTCATTGTGCAGAAATACATGCAACCTCGTATGAGGTTATCCTGGATGACTCGTTTGTCACTGAGGATGTTGCATGGAGCAGCGGTAGACCTCGGCGTGCCCATCTCTCCGTCTGTGCCCCTTTGTGTCCCAGTGGAGGGGCTCAAAGCCCTGCAGGTACCCGTGGACCTGCCCATGCACCACCTGGCCCTGAGCAGTGACGAGCTCACGCTGTCTGTCTGCGGGATGTCCGAGGAGGAGGGGCTGCTGCTGGCCTTCTACGACATGCGGGTCTTCCATAACAAGGTGGGGAACTTCCTGATGATCTCCGGGCCCTTCAGTGGTACAGATCACTCCCCTACGCCGGTGTAGTAAGCGGTAGACGAGGTCTGAAAAATGGGGGTATACCGCGAGTAAGCATAGTATCAGGTCTTGAGTTTTATGTTGTGGTTCTCAGAGCCTCAGCCGTACGAGCCACGGTCTTTGATTAGTGGTTGATAAAGAGTCTTGGTGGGAAGTTTTACGCTAATAGAATGATTCAGGTCAGGATTGTGTAAAACACCCTGCTCAAGAGTTTTGTGAGCCCATGTCCTGTGTTGCTTTATATTGTGCATGTGCTTAGCAGACGCCCTTCTCTAAAGTGTCTTACAGGTCTGCTCCTTACCTCCCGCCTGTCTGTCTTTTATAGTCTCTGCTGCTTACTTCCTTTCTGTTGTACTTCCTTTCTCTTCCTGACTGCTGTAAGCCTGCTCCATACCTCTTGTCTGTTTGACTGTAACAAATGCTGCTCCTGACCTCCTGTTTGCCTGTAGTTAGCCCTGCTCCTGACCCCCTGTCTGTTGGTCTGTGTTCAGGCGAGGCCAGAGAAGCTGCCGTTTGCCACCATGCGGCCGGCTGTGGACCCAGGGGCGTCGGTGCAGGACCTGAAGTGGAACCCTGTGCAGGCTTCCATCCTGGCTGCCTGTCTGTCTGACGGCAGCATGATGGTGCTGGAGGTCACGGACAAGGTGACAGTGCAGGCCCAGCTGCCCGCCTCTGTGGGTATAACCTGCGGTGAGTCCTCCATCCCTCTTCCTTTCGCGAGTGTTACCTGCAGTGAGTTCTGGTTTTCTCCCTGGCTCTTCCCGTATATGGGTGTTACCTGCTCTGTGTGCCCACCCTGCTCCAGGCAGAGGTTGCCCATAGTTTTTTTACCCCCTCCCTCCTATAGGCAGTGATTGAGGGGTCATTTTTTTCACCCCAAATCCTTCAATGTGAGGCTGTTCCCTGTGCAGTTCCATTTCTGATTCGTTTGAAGTGTGTCTAATAATATCTCTGTCCCTGTGTTTCATTGATCTAGTGTGCTGGAGTCCCAAAGGGAAGCAAGTGGCCGCTGGGAAGCAGGATGCAACTGTCATCCAGTACACTCCTGTAAGTCCTTGGCAGTGGACATTAGACTTTATCAGCCAGTGATGAGGAAGTCCACTCTGACCCCTTAATGTGTAATGATGCTCTCATTTCTTTTCTTATGTGGCTGGTGCCCTTATCCAGGGTGACGCACAAAGCATTGGATGTTAAGAAGAACAGTCTGAGATTTAAGAAACATAATTTTGAAATTTGTCAGAAGTGCTGGTTGTATGATGTCAGATTTCACCATATAACTTTTGTATATGTTGCGAAACAACTTGTTTAAAATAACATTGCTGTAAAACATATCCAGTGGTACATGATTAAAATTTCACGTATCGTTTTTTGCACCGTGCTGCACAATGCAGGCTCTCCAGGAAAAGAAAGTGATTCCCTGCCCGAGTTTCTACAGCTCTGACAACCCAGTCAAAGGTAAACTGCCGGCTTTCTGATGCAGTTAGGAAGCTGTGGGAGATGAGGAGAGTGTGTCTGAGTAAACGTAGTGTTGTGGTTTGCATTGATGGTCTCGGGCCTGTAAATGCCCGTAAACGCTGGCTGGGGTGTTGAGGTCGCCGTTGTCCTCCCTCCCGCAGTGCTCGACGTGCTGTGGCTCAGCACCTTCAGCTTTGCTGTGGCGTACGCAGCTGCGGACGGCTCCCCCGAGACTCCCCCTGAGCTGGTGGTGGTGTCACTTCCTGTGAGTACTTCCTGTGACCTGCAGTATGGCCCAAAACAACACCCACCCCCCATGAGAACTTCATTATACAGCATGTTTTCCACCTTGTCGACTTGCAACACAAAATTCCTGAGTGGGGGGGGGGGGGGGGGGGCACGCATCGTATCCTAGCAACAGGTCTGAATTGTAGAGCTGTGGTGGTTGACCTTACGAAAGAGCGCCCGTCCTCGTTCTCTCCCGCACAGAAAAAGGACGAGAAGAGGGACGAGCGGTACCTGAACTTCAACGACCTGGTGTACGGCACCTGCACAGAGAGACAGCACCACTACTTCCTCAGCCACATCGAGGACTGGTGAGGACTCCGCAGTGTGGTGGGGGGGGGGGGGGGGGCACTGCGGAGAGCCGCATGGGGGGGCACTCTCTGTTCCCAGCATTTCCTTTATTTTTATTGTTGTTTCTCTATGATTTATGCCTTTTGTCGCTCTCACAGGGACCTTGTTCTCGCAGCCTCAGCAGCCTCCATTGAAGTCAGTATAATCGCCAAGCAGGAAGACAAGGTAACAGAACAATACAGGGATCTCTGGGTTTTTTGGAGGGTGTAAGGGGTAGCGGGAAGGAGGTCGGGTCATAGGGTCAGTTCCCTGCAGGATTTATGCGGCTTGAAGTGCCGAGGTGTATGGTTATGCCAACTAGGCAGAGTGTTTGTTGGTCTCAGGCCAGCTGTAACATTTTGTCGCAAACCGGCAAGCACCCAGGGTTATTGTGTTCCAAAACTCAATGTGTTAGCAATACCAAAAGGTCTTAAATGAAATTGGTTCACTGGACTTCTGGCTTGAATGTAATGGGTTTGCATTTTTGGTGCGAGCACTGAAATTGCTATTTCAATTCCAATGCCATGAATGTAGCCATAACAAATGGGTAAGTCAGCTGCAGTGCTAAATAGTGTTAGCATATTTGACATTAGAGCATTGTTGTGGTGTTTCTGTACATCCAGACAAACTGGGAGCTGTGGATACTAGAGGACGCCAGCAGAGCGGAATTGCCCGTCACGTTGAACAATGACGACACGCTGCCTGTAGGGGTCGCCATCGACTACACCAGCCAGGAGGAGATCCACATATGTGAGTGCAGCCAACTTTTGGATTTTTCCGGACAGTTAAAGCAAAATGCTGTTGCTATTTCACAGCCTAAGTGCCCATTCCTACACCTAAGTGTTAGTCATGTATTCACACTATCGGGTTGATGTCTTTGTCCCAGGCACAGTTAGCTGTGTAGCAGAGCTGTTTGTCTGGGATGGAGAATTTAGTCAGTACACTTAGGCTCAGCTTTCATTCCAATGTCTCACACGCCCAAAAAAAAGAAACATCCACTTCACATTGTTAGGTGAGTACTGTCGAAATGCCACACTGCTCCTCAGCCTACAAACAAGAGTAAGCAAGCCACACAATACAGCCCATTGTTTCAGAGTATTCATCAGCTATGTGTAAGTCGCTTTGGATAAAAGCGTCTGCCAAATGAATAACTGTCATGTAAATGTACTTGCGTGCAGCCTACCTAGTGATTACCCATGACCACATGAGTTAGCGGCTTATAGGTAGCTTGCCTTGTTTCATGTCTCTCGTTACATGAAGTTCTGTGTACAGTGTTTGAACAGGAACAGTCCGTTTTGAGGCGTTTTAAGATTAAATGTTATTTGGTGGTTTAAAACATTATTAATTAAAATGACAGTTTGTAGATCATCTGCGTTGTTGGTTGTTTGTGCCTTGGCTCCCCTCTTTTGGCCCAGATAACTGGGAGTTGGCTGTGCTCAGATCTGTCTTCCTTCAATGCCAGTCACTTTTTAATAGAGGGGGGATTTTAAAGGCATTAACAATACCATACCATTGTTACCATACCATTGTTTCTGTAGCAGTGAGCAACTGTCAAACCACTACCACACCTCTGTGCACTGGGGACTATGATAAATGAACATACTGCATTTGCCTTAGAAAATATTTACTTTTCTCCTCTAAAGAATGCCCCATAATATTACCCTGCGTCATATATACTAACAGTGTAATTGATAACTGTGAAGAGCTGATGTGCTGTATAAGTATATATATGTTGGTATTTGTTGCTGTTTCTCTGAACAAGCACAATAAAAGCAGCTGCCCTTATATTCTGAGTAATACGGTGAAAGCAGGCCTCAGTAGGTTTCATTTCTTCACAAGTCAGAGGAGCACAAGCAGGAAGTACTGTTTGTCGGTTTTGACTGGAAACACGAGTCAGTTTGTTTATGGATGGTAAGCATATTTGCACAGAAGTATTTGTTGGATATATTTATAAAGGGTGTTGCTTTGTTTGTTAATACTAAGCTGTTAAACACAAATGTTTTTTTCATTTTGTATCTTGCAATTTTGTGTTTTGAATATTGTTAATGTTTTTGAGAGTGTTGTTCCTTATTGGTCAGTTAATAAATACTGGGATGTATCACATATTTGTTCCTACAGAAATGTATTTTCTACTAAAATGTATTTTCACCACGGTGCATCTTATATAGCAAAAAAAAAAGCAGTACTGTTGCCATAGGAGGTTCGAGTTCTTTAATAGCATAGCAGAAGTAGTTAACATAGCAAACAAATATCTTCTGATAAGGAAGAAGTATCTATGCAAGTAAATTTCTTGTGAAGACCTGTATTTTAATAACCGTTGGGCACACCCACCCCCTGTCAGTCACCCCATCCTATTTCATCATTGTGCTGGCTGTCACGGGCACCAGGCTCTGTGTGTGTGTGTGTGTTTCTCCGTGTTGCCCTGTCTCTCCTGATTGGTCCGTTTCCTGCTTCCCTGCAGCGGATGAAAAAACGCTGCCCCCGGTGCCCACCCTGATGCTGCTGTCCACCGACGGAGTGCTGTGCCCCTTCTCCCTCCTCAACCTGAACCCGGGAGTCAAGCAGCTGTCCTCTGCTGCAGTGGGCCTGCCCCCCGAGGGAGAGAGGCTGCCCTCTGCTGGTCAGTAGTCTGCATTGCCCACCTCAGTATTTGTGTATGGTGATGATCCCTCTGTCTCAGTGTCCATATGAAGGGGGGTTTAATGTTTAATTCCTCCTTAATGTGTTTTTCTGAAGTGTCTGTCTGTGGTTAATCTGGATTGATTGTCTGTTGGTGAGATGAGATTGTCTCTGTACCACAAACCATTAGCTTCTCCCTTAAAGAAAGCCCCAGGACATTTCATTTTTAAAGGGGAAGCTCTTTGTGTTTTCCATCTTGAGGTGCCCCTTCATTGCCTAAACCAAATCTGTGCAGATGTTATTGGGGTAGATTATAGAGAATTCATGAATGAAAAGACCTCAGTTTTGAATCCTCACAGGTCATGGGAATCTCTGTCTGTGTTGCAGGGTCTGTTGCTGCCCCTGCCCCTCCCCCTGCAGCTGCTGCCAGTGTTGCCCCGGCAACAGCACCTGTTCTTCGGCCACCCGCCGCCATCACCCCAACACCCGCCCCCACCGCCGCCCCCACAGCCCCCGCTGCCGCGCCTGCTTCGGCTTCCTCCTCGGGCTTCTCCTTTGGCCTGTCCGGATCGCAGAACGCTGGGCCCTCCATCTTCTCCCTGGGGTCTGCCGCTTCCCCCGCCGCCCCCTCCGGCCTCTCTCTGGGCTCGGCCAGCTTCTCCTTCACAGCGCAGCCCGCCAAACCCGCGTCCGAACCCCCCGCCAGCTCGGCCTTCTCCTTCAGCGCCCCCCCCGCCAAACCCCCAGCGGAGAGTGGCCCCGCCCCCGCCCCCGCCCCCCAGCGCCTCGCCACCGCCTCTCCCGTCACGGTGTTCAAGACCCCCGCAGAGCCCGCCACGCCGGCCGTGAAGGTCAACCTCAACGACAGGTGAGGGGACGCACCGCTAACAGCGCGGGCTGTTCAGTTCTCCTGGAAGAGTTGTCTTTTCCTTTCTCCCCTCACTTTCTTTCTTGCTTTCTGTCAACTTCTTCTCTTTATTTTTCTTTGTTTCTTTCATTCCTTCTTTCTTTATTTCTTCCCCCTCTCCCTGTCTTTATTTTGATGAATCTGCATGTGGGCAAGAGTCTGTGTCCATTGATGTCTTGGGGATCAGAATGATAGTATAAAACATGGAATGAAGTTCAGCTTCTGTAATGCCATGATGCCATCCCTTTCTGTTTCTGGGGTTTTATTTTGCCTTTCCTCTCCAGCTCGTTGAGTGTTTTGTATGCTTTGCCCTCCCTCCGTCCCCAGGTTTTTGGCAGTGGAGACACCAGCAGCCCCAACACCCCAGCAGTTCTCCTTCACCTCCACCTCCACCTCCACCCCTAAGCCTACCTTCCCAGGGCCTACAAGCCAGTCCACCCCCCTGCCCAGCAAGCCAGCCGCTGCTCCAGGTGGGTGTCTTTCTGTCACCTGACAATACATCAAAGTGAAGTGGAAGACTTGTGTTAGAAATGACTGGTAGGCCACTTCTTGATGGCTCCCCCAGCTGTGGGTCAAATAGTTCTGCTGCTTTGCAGCTCGACCCAGTCGAGGTCAAAGGCTAGGGGACCAGCCCTGACAGAACAGGGTAGCTGAAGGAGGTGCGCCCTCAGTTTCACATAGAAAGTTGACAGGGTATCTCGGCTGCAGCCGAAGGATAATGATGACTTGATGGCTCAATCAGTAAGTAATTTGTCAGTCAGTTATGGCAAAAAAAGTGTGTTACTGTTATAGCCTTCCTGGCATACTGATGTTAGTAACTCTATTCGGCTTTTGTAGATCATTTATAAAGCCTTGAAATGAAGACATGTAATGTCCAGTGTTTGGCAGTGGTGGCTGCTGCCTGAATGAGGTGTGGTCAGTGAAGGGGTGTCTCTCTGTGTTACCCAGGACCCACCCGGCCTGCCCAGTCCAGCGCTGCCCCCTCGGCAGGAACGAAGACCGCCCCTGTCACCCAAGTTCCTGCCAGTACCCCCGCTCCACAGGTGGGCGCAGGGTGTTCTATCCAAAACCCAAATCTGGAACTCAACAAACACATCATTAATCTGCCACCAGCTGCTGGCCATGAGAGCTCCACAGTGCAGTGTTTTTTACCAAATCAAATTACAGGGCCATGATGATATTAAATGCATGACATAGCAGTGGTAAGAACACAAGCATTGGTATGCAGCAGCCAGAAACACAGTGATTAATTGGTACCGCAAGAATACAGAAATAATTTTAATGTACACAAGGTGCCCAACAGTCATCCCAAAGAACAGAATGCCTACATCATGATAATATGCAGAGTGAGCCTGCCAGTAGAGTTCAAATGATGCCAAGCAACAATGTGTAAGAACAACATTATTATGAATTATGCCAGCATACTCACAGTACCTAATGATGGTCCATAAGAGTCACATTACATTATTATGTTGAATTTAACTTGGCATTTGAACATATTAGTATATATCAAGATGTACTGTGATGCATTTTTTTCAAATTATTTGGGATGCATTGCGGTTCTCCGTGTTCATACAGATTGTTGGCTACAAATGAGCTTCCAGAAAGATGTAAAGTCCCCATTAATCTGTGGTTAGGTTATTACATTACATTACATTATTGTCATTTCGCAGACATTCTTATCCAGAACAACTTGCAACTTTTTTATCGATTTATACAGCTGGACATCATTTGAGACATTTGTAGGTTACGTGCTTTTTTCCCATTGGTATAACAGCAGTGCCCCAGTGGGGGAAACCAGCAACCTTTCGCTTGCAAGCCCTGCTCCTTACCACCACACCACACTGGTGAACCATATGTAGGTGGTGTGGTTCATAGTGGATTTTGGGTTTTGAGTATAAGAAGGTTGCAGCCTCTTATGGTTGAACATAGTGCACGTGTTTTATTTCAAAAGATACTGATCATGTGACTAAATTACCCCATATAAAAAAAAAAATCTCAACAAATTTCCACAGCCATTCTGTCCCAAAATGGTAAGTTACTCACAAGTACCAAACATAAACTTCCTGTCAGGTCATGTCATAAATACAAGTCAGCACTTACAGAAACCAGGTCTGCCGTTTAAATTATTCAAGTCAAACTGGAGCCAAGTCGGAGCAAACGATTTTGGCCTCATCAGCTCAGACAAAGTACAGCAGCACTGTTCTACACAGTGCTACCCAGTGTTGTCTGCCTCTGACTTTTCATCGTGTTGTCTTAAGACAAGGTAGTCTTTTGAGCTTTAGGTCAGGCTGTGTATGTGTGTGTGTCTGTGCGTGTCTGTGTCTGTGAGTATGTGTAGGAAAGGTTTGACTTTGAGAACAGTTTTCTCAGTTATAAAGTAAGGTGTGGCTGTTTCTGTTTTAGGCCGCCCTGTCAGTGAAGGCCCTGGAGAAGCAGCTACAGCAGAGGAAGGACTCTGATCCGGTCATGGCTGGAATTCTGGAGGAAGTATGTCCTTCCATCAGTCTTGTTTTAATAACATAGTAGCACAACACCCTTTGTGCTTTTGACAAACCATAAATATTAAACATTAACGTGACATTGTGAGTATAACATTAATATTATTGTTGTTTCGTAATTCATATTTGAATTTGTCATTTTTGCAGACACTTTAGAAAATAGTCATTGAAAACTGGATTATTAATGAGCCAGTTGGCGTTACTAATGCATGGAATTTCTCTGTAGGGCTCCTAGAGCAGGCGAAGAATGTCTGTGGCTGGGCTTGACACAGTGCTAGATATGTTTTATGGGCAAGATGATGAGGCTTAATGGGCTAAATGGCCTGTTCTTCAGTGATTTACTAGTTTTTGTGGTCATCCTGGCATCCTGGTTTATGGTTTTGGGTGCTGTTGAAGAAGCTGGTGTAAAGGCATGGATTGAAACCCTGTGATTCCCCCCTTTTTCTTTGAAACCAGATTGCCCATTTCCAGAAGGAGCTGGACGACCTCAAGACTCGCAGCGACAAGGCCGACTTCAGGGTGGGGACCACAGAGGAGATGCATGCGCTTCGCAAGGAGTCTGAGGATCTCCATGTCTTCACCCTGGAAATCAAGGAGACCACAGAGGTAAGGCTCACCTGCATCCATACCTCCTCACAGCACAGCTTGACTTGGCCCTGACAGTCCTTTCAGGAGAAATGCATCCTTTTGGATACCTGGCAACCACTTCTCCAGTGCATTGAGGGGGACACTGTACTATAAGAGGTGCATTTTTTCCAGGGAATGTGCTGAACCTAGGCCCTGGCTCCCTGTGGTTCTTTAAAATCGTATGAATCTGCTTTTCTGTAGGATCCAAGTAAGGCTCAGTGGATGTGTTTATTGATCTGTGTGTCTGTGTGTCTGTGTGTGTGTGTGTGTGTGTCTGTGTGTCTGTGTGTGTCTGTCTCTGTATACGTGCGTTCATGTCAGTCTCTCCACGGAGACATCAGCTCTCTGAAGACCACCCTGCTGGAGGGCTTTGCCGGGGCAGAGGACGCCAAGGCCCAGAGCGAGCTGAACAGGGACCGGGGCTACCTGCAGCTGCTGTACAAGAAGCCGCTGGACCCGCGCAGCGATGAGCAGCTCAAGGTGAGGCACCGCTGCGGTGTAGCGCAGACTTAATGTCTCTCCTTCAATAGCGGCGGAGTCTAGCCAAACAGTTCTATATGAGGGTCAGAAGGCATCTTTTTCAGTAAGGTGATATTTTACAGGATGTCTTAGCTTTAAGAGCACTGCGTCCCTGGAGTCACTCTGCAGTAGAATAACAGATATAGATGTGAGACCTTCATGTCAGATGCTGTGCGGATTCAGACAGCAGACAAGTTCCCAGACCAGCAGGCCGCGTGATGCTCTTCCACTCAGAGAGGGTGAGAATATATCCAACACAGGTCTTACTCAGAGAGAGTGGGGATATATCACACACACGTCTCACTCAGAGAGGGTGAGGATATATCACACACACGTCTCACTCAGAGAGGGTGAGGATATATCCTAGGCTGATCTCACTCAGAGAGGGTGAGGATATATCCCACATGTGTCTCACTCAGATAGGGTGAGGATATATCCCACACGTGTCTCACTCAGAGAGGCTTAGGATATATCCCAGGCCGGTCAATGATTGCTCGCTGTGTGTGTCTGTATAAAAGGAGATCCGGAGGCTGTACCAGTACGTGAAGTTTGCTGTGGAGGACGTGAACGACGTGCTGGACCTGGAGTGGGAGAAACATCTGGAGAAGAAGAAGAAACAAAAGTAAGAGAAACTTGGCCCCGCCGCAGGTGCTAAAACGTGATTCGCTGTCAGAGTAAGAGCAAGGTCAAGAAGTATTCAGAAGGCTGCGGTCACGACCTTAGGAGTTCTGGATGTGAACCGCAGAGAGGATACTGAAATGAGTTTAGTCTGGTCTCAGACTGACTCAGCCAACTGACTGCTCTCCATTGTGACATCAGTTTTCAAATGGTTCCACTCTAAGCCAGCAGCGCACCATGTTGACTCTGAGCTTTGGGTATTTTATAAACGACGCATTAAATTCCCATTTTTTCCTGGGAGTTCTGCTTTAAATGAGACGGCGTAGAGGTTAGCTGTCGCGCTCCCACACGCTTTTATTGATGGGTATTGAGCGTTCTTCGCCTGCTCTCCCCCCTGCAGGCATCTGATAGTGCCGGAGAGGGAGGCTCTGTTCACGGCGCTGGCCAACAACCTGGACATCATCCAGCAGCAGGAGCAGAGGCTGCAGGGTCTGGTGAAGACACTGCAGTCCCTGCGTCTGTACGGGAAGGCTAGAGACTGGAGCCTCAGCCAGCCCGCCCCCGCCTCCACCCAGCCGGGGTACGGCACTCCCACCCCCGGGAAGGGTGGTCTGATCTGAGAGGAAGGCTTCGTGAAAATTACTGAATGAGAATTGAGCGTGTAAAGCAGTGTATGTTTCTGTGTGTGACAGTGTTGGAGATGGTGTTTCTCTGTCTGTCTCTCTGTAGCAGTTTGGACAGTGAGTTGGAGAGCTTGAGGGATTCTCTGCTTAAAGCCAGTCTGGAGACCACACCCAAAGTCACCTCCAAATCTCCTGGTAACATTTTTTTTTATAGTTATGTACACATGCGCACACACACTCGTTTTCACACACCCACAGAGATGTTGCAGTGTTGCGTATGTAGTGTTGCATATACACACACTGTTGGACATCAGCTCACACAGATGTGCATATGCAGTTACACACAGACACACACTTGTGAGGAGGACTTCAGCTCTCACTCAGTCTGGCACCATGGCTTTCGTCTTTGTGCTGCTGTGTTCCTGTTTGGCTCTTTTCTGTGTTCCCACCTGCTCTGCGTTTTCACTCCAGTGCGGTGTGAAGTGAAACCACTGTCTCTCCTCCTGCAGCCAAAATGTCTCCAGTCAAGCAGTCTCAGCTGAGGAACTTCCTGTCCAAGAGGCAGACCCCTCCTGTTCGATCTACTGCACCAGGTGACCCCTGCTCTGGCCACTGCATCCGTTCCATCCCAGTACATATGTACCATCCCACTGCATCCATTCCATTCCACTGCAACGATTCCATTCCACTGCAGTGATTCCATTCCGCTGCAATGATTCCATTCCGCTGCATCCGTTCCATTCCACTGCATCCGTTCCATTCCACTGCATCCGTTCCATTCCACTGCAGTGATTCCATTCCACTGCATCCGTTCCATCCCAGTACATATGTACCACTCCACTGCATCCATTCCATTCCACTGCAGTGATTCCATTCCACTGCATCCGTTCCATTCCAGTACATATGTACCACTCCACTGCATCTATTCCATTCCGCTGCAGTGATTCCATTCCACAGCATCCGTTCCATTAATGTACTTGAACAAATAAATTGTTCAGCTTCTTTTTTTTGCTGAAATGGTGATGATGACAGCACACTTCTTATATGCTAAGAGATCAGGGTCTTTTGGCATTGTGGGGTGAATGTTCACATTAGGAGCTGTATGCTGTGTGAAAAGGTGCAGAGCAGGGCTCATAACCGAAAGGTTGCTGGTTTGATTCCCTGCAGATTCACAGTTGTCGTACCCTTGGGCAAGGAGCTTCACCCACAGTTGCCTTAGTAGATATCCAGCTATATAAATAATTATATCCAGTGTAAATCGCTCTGATAAGTAAAAAGTAAAAATAAATACAAAATAACAATAATACAATGTGTTAAATGTATGTGTTATTCTTCCCCGACAGCGAACCTGTCCAGGTCGGCGTTCCTGTCACCCAAATACTATGAGGACTTGGACGACGTGAGCTCCACTTCCTCTCTGTCTCAGACGCTCGACCCTGAGGAGGCACAGTTGGCTGAGGAGGAGGAAGAGGAGCCTGTCCCCGCCCCCATCCAGGCCCCCACCATCCCGCGGCACCCCACGGTGGTCCGCACCCCCTCCATCCAGCCCGGGTTCGGGATGCAGTCTACCCCCTTCAGCAAAGTGCACTCCGGCCTCGGCCCCATCATTAGCCCTGGTATGAAACTGGGTTCAGCTGCTCCCTCAGTGATGGAGGAGTGAGGCTTCATGAACCCCATGAACCCTATGAAGGGTTGTCCTGACACCCAGTGACCATGAACCAGAAGACTGTCCTCTCAGTAGCTAAACACTGTGATTGGTTCAAATGTGGTAACACACAATAGCTCCTGTTTAGGGGTTCATGAAATTGTATTCACCCATCCCTACTGTTTGTCTAATCCAAGCTGTTCCTGTTCCCATATCACGGTCACGTGGTTCAGTATGTGTAGAGAAAGGTGAACATACAGTACAGGTCATGATGCATTTCTGTATTCTGTTATCATCAGACAGAATCAGTAGACAGCTTCCGGAGGGTTGAAGGACACTGACTGATTTACATCTTTACCTCCATGTAATTTCTTTTTCTTTTCTCTTTCTCCTTTCTGTGCAGTTCTAACCGGTAAGATGAATGTGTCTGGAGCAGACAGCACAGCCTTCGCCACTAAGACGGTGAAGCACGGAGCTCCGCCCACCGAGAGGACCACGCCCGTCACCATGCCCGCCCAGCAGGCTGCTGCCACTGCCGCCCTGCGCAGGCAGATGGCCAATCAGAAGCCAGGTAGTTGGAGGGTGGAGAGTGTGGGGGTTATATTGCACTACCTGCAAAGGTGAGAGTGATTCCAATGGGGTAGATTGCAGTGTGTATCTGAATAAGTGAGCGGGGGACTCTGGTGTTGACTCCGGTGTGATAGTGGTTATTTCATTGTCTAAGTATTGCAATACTGATTGTGTCACGAGAGGTGTGACAGAGAAGCTGATTCAGAGGAACATTTCCTGAACTTTCCATACATTTCATACATTCCTTTATCAACTGTCAGCTAGTAATCAGAATGTTTTTTTTTTTGTTCTGTTTCTGAAGAACATGCAGCGTCTCTATTATCCTAATACGATATGACAGTTGGTGCATTTTCTTCCACTGGAATAATCATACATAAATGTGTTCATGACTAACATGCCAGTTCTCATGCTGTTTGTGCTGTGCGGAGAGAGAGAGAGAGGAATGACGGTGGAAAGAGAATGAGAATGGGAGAGCTTGATGACTTCCTCGTTCTGGCGGAAGGCTGATAATGTGCTCAGCGAGAGAGAGATTAATCTGTCCGTGGCGGTGACTTAAAACAAAGTGCTTTTTAAAGCAACAAATCTGCGTTTGCGAGTAGTTGTGTGTTATGCAGGGTCAGACGCTCCTGGCCAGAGATGTTCAGCTTCCGCTCGCTGTGTTGGTTTGTGTGGAGTGTTTGAATTTGCTGCAGGCGGTTTCGCGTTTGTGGCAAGCTGTTCCTGCTCCCCGTCAGGTTTGCTGGCTGAACACGGATTTGTGCGGCGTGAAATGCGAGAGAGAGGAAAACAAAACAAGTTTTTTAGTTTACCTTCAGCCAGCGAACCTGTCTGTCAGAATTGCTGGCAGAACACGGATTTGTGCGGCGTGAAATGTGAGAGAGAGGAAAACAAAACAAGTTTTTAGTTTATGTTGTTTTTATTTCAGAGGGATTAAAAAATATGATTATTCCTACAAAAATCGAATGCATTGTAGGTTGCTAGTGAAAGAAACTGTTACACAACCCACCCATCTTTATTCGAAGGAAAGGGAATGTGCTGTGTGATATGTAAATGAGTTCATTTCATATGTGACTGGCCTTGAACTCTCCTCCCTTGGAAAGTAGGTGAATTATGAATCATGTCAGGAAAAAAGTACTGTACCATTAAAGGGCCATTACAAGAGGACGTTGTTTCCTCTGTGGTTATTTTTAATAAATGCAGTCTTCTTTCTCCTGTATTTTTCATAATACAAAAAAAATCTCTGGATTCAACGCATGGACTGCAAACTGAATGCTGTGTGCAACCATGCAATGCAACCACCAGGGGGAGACAGTGATCACGATAACAATAGTGCAACCTGACATGGCTGTCTTCCTCTTTGCTTCAGGGCTTTGCTGTGTATAATTACCTCTCACAGAGCCTGCACTAGTATTTGTCTCTTTCTAATTTATTACCACTAAGCCTAGATGTTCAGCAGAGCTGCAGACAAGTAATCAGCATGTTATATCAGAATCATTGGGCAGCTTTTTAGATAATTTGAAAACAACAGAACTCTATCTTTGAAGTGTTGCTGCAGCTTGTGGCTTGCTGTGGAATTCTGTGCAGAGAAACTGCATGTTCAGTCATTTTGGATGATGTCACAGTTATCCCAGTATGCAGTCACAGTGAATGTGGGTAGTGTTTCTAAGCCCTCTGCACATATCACATTTACCTTTGGTGTCTCATTGCGAGACTTCACTGGCCGCCCCTATGACCGCTGTCTCTTCTGTTCATCTCTGGTCCAGCGGTCAGCACCTCTTTGACCGAGTCCACCCTGAAGACCGTGCCCCAGGTGGTGAATGTTCAGGAGCTGAAGGACAAGGGGTCCGCCCTGCCTGTGTCCGCAGTGATCAGGTGAGTCGGTCTCCATGGTGATCAGGTGAGCAGTCAGAGACCAGGGCACGTCTTTCACCCCCCGTCCCCTCCACGGCCCCCCGACAGCCAGGACACAGGGAGTCCAGTTTAGACCCGGGCACCAGTGCTTCTGTTTGGGGTGTATACCCTGATGAGGTGTGCTGGGCAGCTGGGGCTACCCCTGATGTGGATTTGGATTTTGATTACATTTTCATCTCCTTTCACCATCATTAATCCTGTTTATGATGCTTATGTTGCTGTGCTCTGCTTACTGCATGGTAAGGGTGAATGTGTGTTGCATTTTTAAACACTACGGGACATGATTATTTTCAGCTTGGATAACTCTGGATTCAATTTGCTCGCATTTTTGGCTATTCATGCTTGCTCACAATATTAGCTTGCAGTTTCTTAATTAATATAATTAATTTTACGTTATAATTCATTTTTTTGTAACTCATTTTTTCCTGCATTTGTTTCATGCATTTTGCCTCTGTTCATAATAATAAGGCTCTGTAATAAAGCTGTAATAGGAGGCGAGGTTCAAGGCCAGACCAGCCCATGCTGGGCCTTTGTTTTTGTGAAGCAAATTACTCTCAGCGATCCGCTCGTGCACAAGGACCTGGCTCAGTAAACAAGGGCAATTAGAAAGCAGGAGGTGTCCAGCTGATCTGCATACACACGATTCATAATTAACCACTCCCTGTCTGTATTCATCCGCATCACCTGGACTCTCCTCCATAACGGGGTTGCCATGGTTCCCGGGTAGCCCTTGCTTTGTAGAGAGGGGCCTTTCCAGTATAGGGTTGTGGGCGCAGTTTTGTCAGACCAACCTGGACTATAACGGGTAAACCAGTTCTTTGTTTCTATTAATTATTTTTATATAATTAATAGAAATATATTATATAAATATTTTTTATTATCATTTTTAGGGGAAAAAGTGGACGTTTGAAATATTCAAGAGGGTAACAAAGGTTAACTCAGTAAATATACAAATGTATATGCAAATATATAAAGATCCATCTCATGAAATAATAACAGTAAGTAACAAAAGTACCATAAACGCTTTGAAATAAGTATTGAATCCAGACCTAGAAAGAGATTCTTTTTCCTGCTGACCTCATGATAGCAGGTCATATCTTATCATCACCTTAGGCTATAGAGATGATTCTGATTCCCTGTGTTGAACGCACAGAGGAAAGGATGACAGTAGGTTCAGAGAACAGTTGTAGGTTTTCGGAGTGGTGGCTGGCACCTCTGCTGTTGTCACCCGGGGGGTTGAGCTCCACTCTCGGTGACCCTGTGCACGAGGGCTGCTCCCTGGGGCGCTGCAGTCGGGCTGGGAGGGCCGTTCGAACTGGTTCGTGGCTCTAAAGGAGGACTGCAGGACTGGAAAACACAGGCGATGTAGGTCAGCTGGAACGCGTGTCCACTGGGCAAACAAGGTGCATAACGTCGCAGAGCGGGGGGGGTTGGGGGGGGGCAGTCCTGAGCTCCGCATTAGTGCTATTACAAAAATAAAAGGCCAGCTATGCCTCCAGACAGCTGCGGCTTTGGCGTGTGAAGCCCGGGTGATGGAGCGCTGACAGGCCGGTCAGCGGGTACGGGAGTCTGCCTGCCTTTTAGGCTTATGCTGTATAATCATGTGGAGGACAAAGTCATGCCTGAGAGCGGCAGCAGGGGTGTGTGTGTGTGTGTGCGTGTACATGTACGCGTGTGTGTGTGTGTGTGTGAGTGCGTGCACGCGCATACACGTACACGCGTATGTGGGAGCGTGCCCACGTATGTGTGTGTGCGTGAGCGCGTGTGCGCGTACACGCTTGCGTGCGTGCGTGTGAGTATGTGCATGCACGTGCATGTGTGTGCATGCGCACATACTCACCACTACAGCCACTTCACAGAGAGGTATAACTCAAAGAGAACAGCTTCATTACTGATGTCTTTGCTCCCCAAGGGGTTTATGCTTCCAGTCATCCAAGGTCACAGTCAAAGCAGTCTATATATAATGCACGTATATGTCATGGTGTCTTGGGTATAAAGATAGGATAGGTAAGTGTTTTTGTTTTAGAAAATGCTTAAGCCTCCCTTTGCTGCCGCACAGTATAGTATATATCCAGAGAGAGTTGGAAGTTTATTTTAAGGGGTCACGGAAGAAAGGAAATAAAAAATGTCGGTGCTGTTGTAAGCGCTTGGCTGGCAGGTACTCTCTGTATAAGATGTAAGGTTGGCTTTAAATTCAGCTGAACCCTGCTGTCCCCCCCCGCTCTGCCAGAGCCTCCACTGCAGTGCTGTCCACAGCACCTGTGCTGAGAGGGTCCCGAAATTACTGTCCGGCTTTGACAGATCCCCAAGGAGACCCTGAGAGAGCGCCTCTGAGCCTGTGGCTGTGTGTGTGTGTGAGGCTGTGACTGTGTCTGTGACTACGTGTGTGTGTGTGTGTGAGAGAGAGAGAATGTGAATGTGTCTATGTTAGTGGCTGGGTGTAGGTCTGTAGGTCTGTCTCTTGTCTGTCTGTTTGTCCCTGCGTGCGTGCGTGCATGTCTGTCTGTGTGTGTCTATGTATGTGTGTGTGTGAGTCTGTGACTGTGTGTGACTGTGTGTGTGTCTGAATGTATGTGTGTGTGTGTGTGTCTGTGACTCTGTGTGTGTGTGTGTCTGTGACTGTGTGTGTGTGGGTCTGTGGCTATGTGTGTGTGTGTGTGTGTGTGTCTGTGACTGTGACTGTGACTGTGTGTGTGGGTCTGTGGCTCTGTGTGTGTCTGCGTGTGTCTGCTTGTGTGTTTGTGTGCATATGCTATCTCTCCGGATCAGAGCGCACCCCTCTGATTTCCCAGGCTTGATGACAGAGCCGTCAGTCACCCAGAATAGTCTCTGCGTCCCGGCGCTCTGCAGCATAATTTCAGCTCAAACTGAAGCATTGATTATCGGTGGCAAATAAGGCCGCAGTGTGCCCACACGATCCCAGCAGCCATGCTGCTGCCTGTCTGCTCAGAGCGGGCCTCTCTGCACATCATGCTTCTGCACGAATAACCCTTTCGCACGTACGGTCACACCGGTGTGATGAGCAGTTTAGCGCATAGGGAAAAAACTGGTGCGACTAGAACATTAGATTGGAAAACTTCTAGCTAATTTTGGCTTTGAGGAAACGGCGAGTTAGCATTAATATGCCAAATGCAGCGGTGAAAACTATGAGAAGCTTACTAACGCTATGTAACGTAATAAAATGTTATGTGCAAAAGGGTTAAAATACATGCCAACCAAGAATCCTCGGTGACACACTCGGTATGACCTTTGTCATTGTCTTCCCTCAGAAATACTGTCCAGAGACGAAGTTTCTGATATGGAAAAATTATGGTAATATAGCTGATGGAAAACATTTAATATGTTTCTTGAGGACCCCGAGTTTGTAAAAACGACTCGGGCGGTAGGCGGAATATGGAGATTTTTATTGAGCAGGGCTTGCAAGCGCAGCGCCGGCATTTCTCCCAAATGCTCCATCAGGTGACATTTTCTCCTTTTTTTTTCTTAATTAAATGGATTTATCGAGCTTGTACACGCTGGAAAAGCGAGGTGCAGTGAAAAATGGTGGGAGTGTACTTTTGATGAGTCTTGTTTTTCTCTAAGCGGTAGAGGGAGTGCTGTGCATGGTGCATTCGGCAGGATGTAGCGCTGTGGTATCGGGCAGACACCAGCTGTGTACGGGAACGGTTCACTCTGGTTCCGAAGGTCCGCCAGAGGAAAAGGGAGTCTCTCTCTCTCTCTCTCTCCCTCTCTCTCTCTCTCTCTCTCTCTCTCTCTCACACTGTTGTCTGTCTGTCTGTCTCTGTCCCTCTCTCTCTCTCTCTCTCTCTCTCTCTCTCTCTCTCTCTCTCTCTCTTTCTGTTGTCTGTCTGTCTGTCTCTGTCCCCCTCTCTCTCTCTCTCTCTCTCTCTCTGTCTCTGTCTCTGTCCCTCTCTCTCTCTCTCTCTCTCTCTCACTGTTGTCTGTCTGTCTGTCTCTCTCCCTCTCTCTCTCTCTCTGTCTCTGTCTCTGTCTCTGTCTCTCTGCCCCCCCCCCGCCCCCCCCTTGCAGACGGCTGCTCCAGGGCTCGGTCTCATAGCAGAGACACCGGTCTGAAGCACACTCTCCGCGTCACTGTGGCTGGTCTGTCCGGCACAGAGCGTCGCAGCAGAAGAGGAGGCTTCACTCCAGAGCAGCTGTCTCAGCTTCCAGATTGTGTGTTTAGACAGCTGGGTGTTTTCCTTAGGCGCATTGGGATAGAAGCGGCATCTTTTTCGGTTACGAGCTTGGCTGCTTCCTTTATGTTGTGCATCCCAAGCCCCTTCGGTGATGCTGATCTTGGTCACTGAACACTGGACCTCAGACGCGTCCGCACCAGCTACACACGCTGTGTAGCTTTATTTCGGGCCCGTTTAGGCATGGGCCACATAATTGTCTGTAATGGGTCATTTGCAGACCGATCAGTGTGTGATTTTGAATTAACATCAGGTTAGCCTTGGTTGGACACCAAATAATGCACCCAGTCTACCTATATAAAAAAAATTATGTATTTAAGATTCAATGTGAATTCAACTTTTTCGTAAACTTACAATAAAACGAGTTTCAAGCATCAGTGGTGAATTTAGAGGGAAAAGGCAAGCTGTAGTTGTTCATTTTGGAAACAGCCAGGTGCACGACAGTGCTCTGTGTAAGAGTCCCTTTTTCCATGCACTGGGTTCCCACAGCTGCAGGGCTGAAGCTATGGGGCGTTGGGGGGGGTATCCACACGTTTGCGTGCGTGCTTGGTGTTGTGTTACACGGGGCGATGAGATAAGCCCCCTGCAGGCACCTGTACCGGTAGCCAGGAGGCCCTGCGGAGGGACACTCTACCACACTCATTTAATGTGCCCAGCAGCTCCGCCCATTAAACTTTAATAAGGTGGGAGCTCAATTATTCACAGCCAGTCGGGCTAACCCAGCACTGCACAGCCAGCACCGGGGTGGCACCTGAGCATTACGGTGTCTGCTAGAGGGTGCATGTGAGCATGAAACGCAGGGGCTCCCTGCTTTGGTGTGGAGCTGTAGGTCAGTCCAGGTTACTGGCAGAGATCTGTTATTTAACTGCCGCAGTGCTAATGCAGGTGTGGCACCTGTGTAATTAACCTGGTGGAGGGTGAGGGTGAGGGCGAGCCCCTTAATGGGTGGAGCTACTGTGATCTGACAGGCGTCCACCAATCAGAAGACTTTGTTCTTTACAACAGAACGCTATGATTCGTTCAGGTCAGTGAGTCACAGACAGTGTGTTGGCTCCGCCCATGAATGCTAAATTCAGCATACCTCTAGCTGGTGCGAGTGAGCATGTCAAGCAGGAGCATCCAGAGCTGGTGTTCAAGGATAAACCCACTTCGTGTTACTGGCAGAATACTTTCAAGGAGGCCTCATGCTGATTGTCCTGTCAGGAGGCATAAAGTCATATTACTGATGTTTCAAAGAGGACACGCGTTAAATGTGGATGCCTGTGCTGTGTCCTTATAGCCCATTTAAATATAGTTAACGATATAAAATAAAGGTGAAGGTAATGGTAAAAATTTGTTGGACATATGTCGCAAGTGTAATCAATGTGACATCACTCCAAATAGACCAATCAGCACTTTATCTCCTTCACAGCGTTTTGGCAATCGGGGTTACACCCCTTGGTGCTGTCTGGTCTGGTTCAGATCACTGCTCTGTCACAGCTCAAACCATTGGAAGCGTGTGATAACTGTGATCACTCCAGCAATCAGTATTTGCATCTGGGTCTGATCATAAATATACGCTTTATACCTTTGAACCTGAAGAGGGCACCTGCAGTGAACCCTGATGGCTGGTGCTGTTAATATTAAACGGAATTCTCTCGTGGTGCTGTGAACACAGTTTCCTCTTACTTCACTGACTCCCTGCTGGGCTGGGGAAAGCTGACTCTGTCCAGGCGCAGTCCCACCTCCCGCCACCAGGGGGGGCTGTATTTGATTTCATCCCTCAGCCCAGGCAGCTGAAGTGACACCACCCCTGCATCTCACCTCAAAGCATCATGGCTCTGCCTACTTAAACACCTACCCCCATCTGGCCACAAGTGCCCTGAGTGCTGCCTCTGTGGAGAGACAGCAGGTGTGTCTCAGTGGAACCTTTGGTGTGAGGTGATATGCACAGACTCCTCTTCTTATCCAGCTGTATAAATGGATAAAAGTGTAACTTTATGTAAGCTTCTCTGGCTATCAGTGCTTGCTAAAGAGAGTATATGTAAAGTCTCCATAACTGTACTCTCACTGTTTACTGAGTGCCATGATTAACACACCCGCTGCTGGCAGGCTGTCAGTAGCAGCTCATCAGAGGCTAGAACACGGTGTCCTTACGCTGATAGGACAGGCGAGCGAAGCAGGCGTTGGGTGATAAGTATTGAGTGGGTGTGTGCGCTCGTGTTTGTGTGTGGACATACATGCAGTTGTGTGTATATGTAGGCCCGTGTTTCCATCCACGCCCGTCCTGTCTCTTGTGCAGCGTCTGCCTATTGATCAGCGCTGCCGGGCAGAAACACCGCAGCAACACGCCTCTCATGCTGATTCCAGTTCAGCCGTCGTGAAGGCAGAGTGTGAAGAGGAAGGCAGGTATCTCCCTGCCACACTGTCCTGGGATCAGTCAGGCCCTTCCATGCAATGATGAACGAGGCTGATCTCCTGTAGCCCGCCCCCATCGTGATTCCGTGCGTCCTTCGTGCCCGTCTTCATCCTGTGAGTGTACCCATGGCATGGTGGGCAGCTTGCGTTTGCCAGCGAGGGGCAGGATCTCCAGCGTGTTATTAGGCCACTGCCTCTCGCTGAAGGATCAAATCCCACAGTGGCAGAAGCTGCTGACTTGTTTGCATGTTTCTCTCTCTCTCTCTCTCTCCCCCTCTCTCTCTCTCCCACTCTCTCTCTCTCTCTCTCTCCCTCTCCCTCTCCCTCTCCCTCTCCCTCTCCCTCTCCCTCTCCCTCTCCCTCTCTCTCTCTCTCTCTCTCTCTCTCTCTCTCTCTCTCCCTCTCTCTCTCTCTCTCTCTCTCTCTCTCTCTGCCCGCAGTTCGTTTGGCACATTGCGGTGTTGTGGTATTGGGCAGGCATCCACTGTATACGGGAACGGTCCACTCTGGTTCTGAAGGCCCATCGGAGGAAAAGGGAGCTTCCCTCTCTGTCCCCCCCACCCGCCTCCCTCAGCTTTGCTTAAAACATAATCTATTGGCATGAAGGGAGTTGTCCAGTGTCACCAAAGCATTCATGGCACAAACGTGTACGTCAACCCTCCAACCGCTTTGTCTTTCAGAACAAATTAAGAATTAGAAAGGATCAGGTCCCTTTTTTGAATAATTCTCTGTGTCACCACTCATTGTATCTTTTTCTCCCTCCCTCCGTCTCTCTCATCTTTCACAGAGGGCCTCACCAAACACTCAGCTTTTTGTTTCTTTCATTAATGCTTGTACAGAATTTGCAAAAACTGCTTTTCCCCAAGCCCCTTGTTTGAAAATTAGGATGAAATAGACTGACTTTGAAAAGGCACTTTTTCCTCTTCCGCTTTCTTTCACTTACTCATTCTCTCTCACCATCACACTCTCTCTTTTCCTTCTCCTCTGATGGCTTATTTGATGTGCTGTCTGTGTTCCACACTGTTCACTCCTTTATGAAGAATTTTACAGCACAAGCAAGTCTTCCTCTCCTCTTCCTCATTCAAAACCGAGCACAGCTTAATGTCGGGTAACTAACAGAGAGAGTGAGAGAGAGGCAATTTTAATATATATAATATATTAATGTATATATAATATATATATATTGTAATATATAATGTATATATATATATATAAAATAATTAAGGGCAGCAGACTGGTGTGTTATTTCTTTTTTTTTTGTGTTTTTTTTTTCACAAACTCTCCCTCCCTCTCTATCTCATTGTCTTTCAGTCTCTCTCTGTCTATCTCCCTCTCTCTCTCCCTGTCTCTCTCCCCCTCTCTCCATTTCCTGTCTGTGTTCGAATGGCTGTATTTGATGTTTAATTCCCATCTCCTTGTTACCCACGATGCATTTCTGCCTGGCCTGGCCTCGCCTCCACAGCTGCCTCTCTCCATTGAAGATTCTATTTGGATAGGAAACCCCCCAGAGGCTTTTTTCCAAATTAACCGCACTGACAATAACCAGAGAGGGCTCTGCAACTGGACCCTTTTTATCACTCTCCTTTCTCTCTATCCGACTCCCTTTCGGGTGGTAAATGTTATCTGGCCAATCGTGCGGCCAGACAGGGGCAGGGGGCAGAAACAGGAGTGTTATCACCGAATCAACAAAGACACTTGTGTCGTTATCAGATCACTTGTGTGTGGGATCGTTCTGCAAAGCGGCCGTACCTGTCACTCTTTTTCATTAAATGACCTTAATTTTGTTGGCTGTGCATGTGCGTTGTGGCATTCCTGTGCGCTCCAACATTCTGCTAGCATCCCTGGGCTGATAATGTTCTCTTCTTCTGTCCTTATTTGGCTGACCTTATTCCATATAAAATGAGCAGACTTTGTGAGGTGACCGAACTTGAGTTTGTGCTTACCCAAGTGTGTAATTCATGTTAATTTTTTTTTAATTTGTGAAATCTACTAAAAAATTTTTCAAAGCCGTGTGTTGCAAATGATACATAGCTGTGTGTGTGTGTGTGTGTGTGTGTGTGTGTGTAGGTGTAGGTGTGTGTAGTGACCTGCATACTTAACCACAAGGAGAGAGGGACACTGCATGTCAGAGATCTAGCAAGCAAGTTTTACGGATAAGTTACATACAGAGATAAATAGCTTGCCCATTGTGTCAGACACCACTTCAGCCTTGGATGCCTTTGTTGTTGCTCACCAGAAGGCAGTGTCTTCATTAGCATAAAATGAAATATTTTTGTGTGGTGGTGTCCAAACACTCAGTTAAACCGCACAACATCCCCCCCCCCCCCAAAATATTTTTACACACTGGATCCTGTAGTCATCTACATTTGAGATGCACTTAAAATCCACGGCCCACCGTAGAGATTTGCCAGCTTGCAGAGGAGTCTCGGGGAGTGGGAGGTGTCTGAGCTGTAACCAGGTTAGCACATTGCCAATTTGGGATGCCGTGCCAGGCGTGGTGCGACACGGCCGCTTGTGCGTAGAGAGCGGCTTTGTCAGGCCGTTGACAGCTGTTTGAATATGCAGGGCCGTATGCAGCTGAGTTATTGAATCCCGGGTCGGTGATGCTAACACACGGCAGCTTGCGGTGGCTCGTGGCAATTAATCACTCACATCATTCACAGGAAAAAAATGCATTAAAAAATCTTGCAGCCTGACTCTGGGCCAGGTACCACTTTGTTCTACATGTCCCACCTGATAGGGAAAGGAGATTACTATTTTGAAAGTAAGGAGTATATAGAAGCGTTCCTCTTTTCTTTGTCCGTAAGAATGGATTTGTAATTAAACTAGTTTTATTTTATGCTCTCCTGCTTGGAGAGGTGTGTCATACAATTCTCACTTGCTAATGTGTTTCTCAGCAGCAGAGTTGTTAAGGTCTCAGTTTTCAGTCCCACAATGCACTGCCCCCATGGACCAATCTTGGACAGCAGATCACGGTGCGAGAAGCACTGCTAACAGAATGAATGTCATTGTCCACAGGCCAAATACACCTGTTTTGGATGAACCCTGTAGAGTATGAGGGGTATTTACGAATTTTATGCCAAGTATTTAAGCCTTATGCTTCTTCCTCTTACTCATACCCTCCTCTTCCGCTCCTCTGATAGCTCTTCGGTCCCGGCGCCTGTGGCTCAGGTCAACCAGCAGATTCAAGCCAAACGGGTAAGTAGCAAGCACTGCTCCCTTATTCAGGACAGTCATATCCCAGAAACCCCCACTTCATCTGCAGTCAGTCAAAGTCGGTCAATATTCTGTCATTTCACATATTTGTCAGTTAAATTGTAATTGTAGTCATAACCATGGCCTGTGCTAATATTGCTGTTCAGTCATATTTAACATAACAGATATTGATTATGTTAATTTTTTTGGGGCACATGGCCTTTTCATAGACACTTATTAGATCTGTTCAGAAATAAGGCTGTTGCTCCATGAGAGGTTAGATACTTGATGTTTTTTACTCATTTTGAAAGAGATGTTTAATTTAAGGCAAACGCTTTATTTGAAAATTGGAGTTTGAGTAACATGTCCCTGTGTACCTGTCATTGATGGGTCAAAGCCTGCACAGGGCCAGAGTAGAGCCACCAGCTCTTACATAACCTGGAAGGGCTGATAACACCTGCAGAGCAGGGCAAGACCAATCCAGATCTCATAACGATCTGTGAATCGTACAGTTTGTTCTTACACCGCAAGACACACTGACACATCAGAGCTCCCCTTTGTAATTCAAACACTTTTCCTATAAAAAGCCAAATTTTCTCCAGTCGGTTCACTTACAAAAGCTCTAAAAAGTCTACCGCTGTTGTTCGGTAAGAGCTCTCCAGAGCGAGCTCGTTTATCAGAGTGAGCCTCATTGTTCACAGGATGCAACAGAAGGATTATGTTACGGCAGTAAAGGTGCCAGAGAGCTTTGATTATCTGAGTAAAATGATGCTTTGAACTGCCTTCCGAAAGTTAGCGTTCCACTGTGTTAGCGTGGAAATGTTCGTGTACAAAGGCGCTTGTGAACTGCCTCCCAATAGTTAGTGTTTCATATAGTTGTGGGTTATGGAATGAAGGATTCAGTTATTCATGTGGTGGGAGCAGAGCTTCCGCCCAGGTAATCCTTCCCGGAGAAAAAGTCGGCAGCAGTATAGTGCGGTGTAATGATGAGGAATAGGCCTGGTAACCAAGAGGTTGCCAGTTCAGCTCCCAGGAGGGGAACTGCTGCTTAACCTGAATTGCTCCCGGCTCGTGGTAGTTTTTATTGTGTATTTCTGCAGAGCAGACAAACAGCTTTTTAATCATGTCAGTTCACCTGTTGAAGACCTGTTCAGTAACCGAACTTGATTTGTGGAGTGTGAGCGTGGAGGTTACTCATTTAATGCTGCAGCACCATTTATAACAATCAGTGTCTTGTCCTGCCTCTGTTGCTACCCAGAATTCCTCTCAGAACGCTTTGAAGGTTTCCGGACCATCTGCAGAGGTTTCAGCCGCCTCACAGTCTGGCTTTATGTTCGGTAAGTAAGGCAAGACTCCTCCTGATTGGTCAGTAGTCATTTCTGACCAGTCATCAGCTAGGGCTCTGAGAAGACAGCCAAATCAGAGTTTCTCCATCTTGAAGCTCCTAAGTCGATATTATTTTATTTTTTTTTAAAAATTGAATATATTGGGACTGTAGGTTTGTATTTTTTCATCGGGTGTGTTGTGTTAAATATTTAGCGGGAGCGCCGGCTGTGGGAACAGGAAGCAGGGATTGCATGCACCTCTTTCCCCTGCTTCATGTCTGCTCTGTTATTGAGGTTCGGGTTTAAAAGCCTGATGGACAGAGGCGGGGAAGTTCATGCCTCTGAGGAGCTGGCGATGTGTTTCTGACACCCTCGCTCTGCGTCCATCTTGCTTTCTTTCTTTTGTTCTCTTTGGTTCTCTCTCTCTCTCCATGTCTGTTTCTGTCTGTCTTTCTCTTCGTCTCCTGTTTTGCACTACACCTCTGCATCTCTTGATTTGATTTGTCACTCTGTCTCTTTCTTGGTGTCTGTCGCTGTCCTTTTTCTTTCATTATTCCCGTTTTCCATTTCTCTATCTCCCTCCCTCCCTCGCTCTCTCTCTCTCTCCCTCCCTCTCTCTCTCTCTCTCCCTCTCTCCCTCTCTATCTCCCTGCCTTGCTCTCGCTCTCCCTCTCTATCTCCCTCTCTCTCCTTCTCTCCCTCTGCCCCTCTCTCCCCCTCTCTCTCCCTCTCTCTCTCTCTCTCTCTCCCTCTCTCCCTCTCTATCTCCCTGCCTCGCTCTCGCTCTCCCTCTCTATCTCCCTCTCTCTCCTTCTCTCCCTCTCTCCCCCTCTCTCCCCCTCTCTCTCTCCCTCTCTCTCTCTCTCTCTCTCTCTCTCCCTCTCTCTCTCTCTATCTCCCTGCCTTGCTCTCTCTCTCCCTCTCTATCTCCCTGCCTTGCTCTCTCTCTCCCTCTCTCTCTCCCTCTCTCTCCCTCTCTCTCCTTCTCTCCCTCTCTCCCTCTCTCTCTCCTTCTCTCCCTCTCCCCCTCTCTCCCCCTCTCTCCCCCTCTCTCCCCCTCTCTCCCACTCTCTCTCCCTCTCTCCTCTCTCCCTCTCTATCTCCCTGCCTTGCTCTCGCTCTCCCTCTCTATCTCCCTCTCTCTCTCCTTCTCTCCCTCTCCCCCTCTCTCCCCCTCTCTCCCCCTCTCTCCCCCTCTCTCCCCCTCTCTCTCCCCCTCTCTCCCCCTCTCTCCCCCTCTCTCTCCCTCTCTCTCTCTCCCTCTCTCTCAGGTGCGCCTCTGAAACCGGAGGCTCCAGTGGTGTCCGCAGCTCCTGCCGCCTCCAGCTCTGGCCCCGCCCTCACAGAGCAGACCAGCAAGGCTTTCTCCTTCTCTGCCACGTGAGTGTCTGCTTGTCTCACAGAGAGCTTCCTGCCAGGGACCAACCACTTCGTCTGTTTTTATATCCCCATTCGGACCACTTTACAAGCTGACCCAGCACCTTTGTCTTATGGTCACGATCAGACCAGCACAGCCGTCCATGAGATGTGATATTAAGACAAGGGTCTGACTCAGTATGGTCGTTAAAGGGCCCATGACTCTTATTGCAGGCAGTTGGGTTGTTCCCCAGTGTGCTGGCCAGATCCGGCTCTCATTTTGTTCATAGTCGTCCACTGGTTTAATTGGAAAGATAAATCCTTCCCTCTCTGCCTCAGCTGATGTTGGATGAGTGTTCTGGCAGAAAGTGGCCCCTGTACGTTCCCCAGGTGGGTGCTACACAGTGGCGGTGGCGGAGATATGTTACACCTCCTACCAAAAAAGCACTTTGACATCCTGGAAATGTATTATGTAGATGGGGATTGTTATCACCATCGTCGTCATAAACATCATCATCGTCATCATCATAATCTTCATCATCTCATAGATAATGAGTATGTAGGTGATTTGATAATAGCTGGAATCCTGTTGGGCTGTACTCAGTGCAGAGGCGGGTTTACACACTGCCAAGCCAGAGCTGACTGTTTCCCGTGTGTTCACATCCTCCAGGTATCCTTCAAGGTTGTTAAAGTGCCCGAGTTTGGCTTCATTAGCGGGTTTGTTTACCGTTGCTGTGTGTGTTTCTTGTGATTTCACAGGCCTGCTGGGAGTTTCACTTTCTCGTCTTTGAGCACCGCCTCGGTGTCAGCGTCGCAAGCGGGAGGAGCTTCTCAAGGTACGATACATCTGGGCGTGACCAGCCAGTGCCGCGTTCTGTGTGCCCGGCCGTGTGGGGATGCTGCATGATGACCCTGGGTTTGATCAGAGCAACTCGCCTGACATTCCGCTGCATAGCCCACCTGTATGAGCAAGGTCGTTTAACTGTGGCACTGAAGGGGCCTAACGTGTGAAAGTTTCAATGGGTAAAGGTGTGATTGCAGCAGAGAGGGTAGTGGAGAAAAAGAGAGCCGGTGTTCAAATGGCTAAGTGAATCTCCAAAAAATAAAAGAGCAACACCTGAATTGTAGTAAGCAGACATTTATTGATTTCAGATTTGGCGCAGAGCTGGCACAGAGCTGAGGAGTGCTTGTGCAGCACTTAGCAAAATCAGAATGTACATGCTAAGTCAACATGTTATGTATGCTTTGATCATTCACAGTGCTTCCTAAGAAATGATTGTCTTTGCACCAACTTTATTACACTTTTGTGTAAACGGTCACTCGTTTCAGTTTCAGTGCAGAGTCTGGTCCCTTCTTTTTTAAGAGATATATTCCCCCAGGGTCATGAGCGGTCATTTTTATTTTTATCGTGCAGGCAAGGATGTGAGCCAGGCCAGCAAGTTCACCTTCGGAAACAGCGTTGCCGGGGGGACAAAGATGGTGTTCGGGACGTCCGGAGAGGCCCCTTTCTCTTTCACTCCGAAATCCACCTCCCCCGCCTTGGGCCGCACCAGCACCCCAACGCCCCCGCCCAGCATGTCCTCGGAGCCCGTGAAGCCGGCCCCCGCTGGCTCCGCCCTGAAGGTGGAGTCTCAGGCCCTGAAGACGGGCACAGCCGGGGAGACACTGGGCAGCTTTTCGGGGCTCCGCGTTGGACAGGGGGAGGAGGAGGCCAAAGAGGCGCCCCGCCTCGCCAGCGTGGGCTTCAGCTTCGGCAGTGCCGACAATGGGGCGGGGCTGGGGGCAGCCGAGTTCAGTTTCGGGGGAGGGTTCCAGCAGGGGAAGCCTGCTGAGCCCACCCCCAGCGAGGCAGATTCGTCAGCGCCCGCGGTTGACCTTCCTAAGACTGCGCCTGCCATTTTTGGCAGCACCTCAACCCCCGCCACAGTTTCCGCCACCAGCGTCTTCAAGCCACCCGAACCTGCAGCGCCCGCAACCACCAAACCGGCATTCACCGTCTCTCAACCCAGCTCCCTGGCCTCAGCCGCTACCTCCTTCAGCAGCCTCCTGGCTGCCCCCCTGCCCCCCGCCTCCACAGGGGGCGGCGAGGAGCCCAAATCCGCCTCCCCCCCAGCAACAGAGCCTGCCCCTGCTGCAGAGACCCAGCCAACCCAGGAGGAGCCAAGCCCTGAGAGCCCCACCCCTCCGGGCTCAACCCCGCCCCCTGCAGATGACAGCGCCGTGACATCGGCCGCCGCCCAAGCCGTCATCGCTGACGCTACCGCCACTGCATCCAAAGCCCCAGAGAAGCCTCCAACGCCCCCTTCTCCTGCCCCCTCTCCGGCCCCGTCCACCTCCCCCACGCCCACCCCCGCCGCCCCGCCAGCGGAGGGAGCCCCTGCGGCCGACTCCAGTGCTGCCCCCGAGGCCACAGCCCCCTCCCCCGCCCCCCAGCCGGCCTCTGCGTTCGGCCAAGCCCTGAGCTCCGACAAGCCGGGTTCCATCTTCGCCCAGCCCGCAGTGAGCACGGACAGCACCACCCTGGGAATCTCCGCCCTCACCACGGTGATCACCACGGTAGCCCCGGCAGCCCCACCCGCCCCTGAGCCCACCCCCGCCACTGCTCCCACCCCCACGCCGGCCCCCGCAGCGGCCGCCACCGCCACCACAACCGCCTCCATTTTCGGACAGCCTCCTGCCGCCGCCAGCACCACCGCCCCGGCTGCCACCGGGTTCGGCTCTGGCGGATTCGGGTCCGGCGCGACGGGCGGGTTTGGTAAGCCCGCGTTCGGGCAGGTGAGCGGGTTCGGCCAGCCTGCCGCCACCGGCGCCGGCGGCTTCAGCTTCGGCCAGTCGGCATTCGGGTCGAGCCCCGGGTTCGGGCAGCCCGCAGCGGCGGCGGCGGCGCCCCCGGCCTCCAGCAGCGGAGGGGGGCTGTTCGGGTCGGCCAGCACCAGCAGTGCCAGCTCCTTCTCCTTCGGACAGATGACCACCAGCAGCAGCAGCACGGCCGGCGGCAGCGGAACCGGCCTGTTTGGGCAGAGCACCACCCCCGCCTTCGGCCAGCAGAGCTCCGGCTTCGGCCAGGGCTCTGTCTTCGGCAGCAACACCACCACCACCTCCTCCACCGGCTTCAGCTTCGGACAGCCTGCGGGTAAGAGCACGCGCGCGTGCGTGCGTATGTGTGTGTGTGTGTGTGTGTGTGCGCATGCGTATGTGTGTGTGTGTGTGTGTGTGTGTGTGTGTGCGTCTGTGTGTCTGTGTGTGTGTGTGCGCGTGCGTGTGTGTGTGTGTGTGTGTGTGTGTGCGCGTGCGTATGTGTGTGTGTGTGCGTCTGTGTGTCTGTGGGGGAACATTAGTGTCATGTTAGCATTCCTGTGTGCGTGTGTATGTGTGCATGTTAGTATTGTGTTTGCATTCGTGTGTGTGTGTGTGCGCGCACGCGTCCTAGTGAGCTAGTTTCCCTTTATCCATTCCTGTGACTTCCAAATCACTCCTTTTACAGCACATAAATATAAAATGCAGTGCATACCTGACAGTGTAAAAGTACAGCCTGTTTGACATCATCTTTGCTAGCTATCTCTGTATGAGTCAGATAATGCTTAAAGAGACCGCTCTCTTTACAAAACAGCCTTTTTGTTATGTATCTGAATTAGTTCTGAATAGGAATTAGTTACGGACCTACAGTAAGCAGTTGTGTTGCGCTCTGTCCATTTGTCATGAAGCTTGCAGGCTAGCTAGTTGGGTTACATCATAGGTGGTAAGGGATAGGTTAGCTCACAAGGTTGCTACTTAAAGTCGTTGGTAATAAATGTGTTGAGATTTCATTGCAGTAGCTAGCTGGCCATCTATTTTAGCTGTAGGCTACTGTGGGCCTCATCTGTCAAATCTTTAGGAATACAAACCTCAGACACTGCCAAACGTTATTCTGGAGCAAAGGGTTACTGGTAGTTGGTCCTTTGCTTTTTATGTGAGGTATTAACATTTGTAAAACTGTTTCCAACTGCCCTACAGATATCTTAAAGTAGGTCTTGAATCGATCATAGTGCAATTTCAGCTCCTGAACAAGCCAATGAAATTACACATGCTCTCAACTCTTTGTTTGTGTGGGGTGAACCTAGTATTGCCTTTTTTCCTTGTATATCAAAAAGATTATGATCAAATTGTCATCACTGCATGCATACTCTGTTGTTACATTTCATGACACAAGATTTTTTCCAGAGAAGGGAAGCATTGGACTTCGGACGGTAAATTCTCTTTGCGCTAGGTGTGCAAGGGCCTTCAGTCTGAGGTGCAACAGGGTGTTTCATACTGCTGGGAGCGAAACGCAGATTCGCCCTACAACACTTTCCAAGCTCTTTGGCAAAAGGCTATGGCTCATTGCCCAGTGAGCTCCCTCCTCAGTCCTGTAATGATATCAGCATCACAGCTTGCTGTCAGCAGCTTCTGTGAGACCCAGTCTGGAACCCCGGTCTCACTGCCACAACTCCATACCACTGTGCACTTTCACCTTTACATGGACACAGGAGATGGGAAAACAAAAGCGCCAGGGATGAAATCGCATCGAACCAGATCAAACCAGATCAAGCAGGATCAAACCAGGTGGCTTTCTGGGATCAGGAACGCGGTAGAAATGTAGGGCGGTGCCTGTTTTGCGATCCACACACCTCTCTCGCTCCCCCGCCTCCGAGCCCACCAGGCCCGGAGTCCCACAGACACAGATCTGTGATGGTTTTTAAGGCCTGCGCGTGGCCTGTGATGGCAGCCTAAGCTGCGGAACAGCGGAGGAACAGAGAAGGCTTTACCCTACCTGCCATCCCCTCTTTCCACGTCTGAGCTGGAGCGCAGCCTCTGATCCACCGGCATCCCTGTGGCATTAAAGCAGGCTGGACCTGTGCCATCCTGCCAATACCGATATGGCTCTACACATACTCACTCACGCTGTCATAGCAGATATTTTTATCTGCTGGAAATTTTCTTCTGCCGGTGTCTTGAAGCTGGTTTATATTCCATTGTCCAGCGATACACTGTAAGTGTATCGCAGAAATTGTAGCAACGTTTGAAAGTCACTCAGACAGTTGTTGCAGTCGTTTGTGAAGATTGTCACTGCAAACCAATGGCATACAGACAGTGTCATTAAAACAGCAACAGCCTTGTTGTTGATTCTCCTTCTGCTGTCTGCTGTATTACTCCTTAAAAGGTGCACATAGATATAGACAACGATGAGCTACTTTGCTAGTAGCTACTTCTTTAGATTTAGGTAGTGACTAGCTAGCAAGCTGCAGTCACGGTTTGGCTAAACTGTGGTTTCCAACCAGTCCTTTTTCTTGTTTAATGGATTGCTTGTTGTGGAGACATGCATGTCCTGCTATAATGATTGTCTGCCATTTATGTCTTGACGGACAGGGCTAGCCTTTTTTTGAGAGGTTGCTTGAATCAAAACCTGCTACCCTGCCCAATGGTAAATTCATGCTGTTAGAAGTTAATCCAGGTGCAGTATTTTGCCAGTTTACAAAGCAGTTTGTCCAGGAAAGACTGGTCAGAGCAGAGGTCCAGGAAGGGCAGTTATCTGCATCTTAGCTTATTCTCTTCTTTTGGCTGCCGGTCACTCTTCTAGCGAAATACATTTCCTGGGATTAATAAGTATTTCAGATATGTATTTCTCTGGACAGTAAGATTCACCTATTCTCTCCAGTATATTCCGCTCATGCACGCGATGCGATTTCTGATCCCTGGGGGCCACCGTACTCTCGCAGACAGTGTGCCATTGAAAAGCCGCGGTGCATTATTAATGCGGACGGTTCCCTCAGCAGAACCCCAGGCCCGCTGAAACGCTCGAACAGGAGGAATAAATTCAGGCAGCGGGCTCTGCTGTAAGACCAAAAGGGAGCGGCATCATTAGGAAAGCCATCCATCATGGCCATTAGGGTAATTGAGCCGGGGAGAATGAGGCCAAAACCGGCCCCATGCATCTCTCTCGCTAAGATGTCCTGGCAAACGATGCTGTCCTAGCTACTTCACCTGTCAGAAAAGCTATACAAGCGTAAATATGTGTGCGCACTCACAGGCGAGTGTGGTGTGTGTGTGTGTTTATATATAGGAAATGTAGTCAATATTGGGTAGTCGGTGTAATTTTTGTTTTCTGACATAAGATAACCATGTAGATATACAGTACCAGTCAAAGGTTTGGACTCACCTACTCATAGAAGGGTTTTTCTTTGTTTTTATTGTTTTCCACATTTTAGAATAATAGTAAAGACATCAAAACTATGAAACAACACAAACAGAATTATGCATTGGCTAAAACAGTGTTAAACTAATCAGAGCTATCTTATATCTTTGATTCTTCAAGATAGCCAGAAAATATTTCTAAAATGTGAATATTTTTGGAGAGAAAATCATACGTAGACATCAACTTCACTGTTTATATTTGTCTAAGAAACAAATTTCAAGCGTTTAAACACAAGTCTTTAGATCAAAATGTCTTTGAATGCATGTTTGCCATTATCTTAATCAGGTGTGTCTTTTGACTGCTACTGTATCTCTTTAAGAGGAGTCCTCTGGAGAGTAATGCAGAAAATTAATTGCAGTACAGTAAGGTCAGGACAGTGATAGCTCTGGGCAGAGAGTCAGTGCCTGCATTGGGAGTTATCTCAGGTCGACAGGTGAGGACGGAGTGTAGAGCTGTCAGGGTGGTGGAGCGATTGTTCCTCTCTCTCCCGGTGGGCCAGCAGAGAGCAGGGGGGTCAGCGGGGACACCTCTGGGTGCTCTCCCGCGAGGCCCGTCCCGTCCCGTCCCGAGGGAAGGGGAGAGGCCGGGAGCCCTCCTGCAGCTGTGTGCCCACTCCGGGTGCAGGGAGGGCGGTGCGAGAGGGGCAGGGGGCGGGACTGGGGTGTGGAGCCGGGAGCAGGGAGCCGCCCCGTTCCCAGACATTCCCAGGATTCCGCAGGGGGGCCGGGGGCTGGGTGGGCCGCCGCCGAAAACAGCTGGCCTGTGCCGGCTGACCCCAGTCCCGGTGGCTGCGGTGCGGGACTGCAGTGGTGGGCTTCTGTGCTGACCCTGTGTTCAGAGGTTAAAGGTCACCGCGGGTGGATCTGTGAGAAAATAAATCCCCGGAGCTGTGTGTGTGTGTGTGTGTGTGTGTGTGTGTTCGTGTGAACGCAAGAGAGTGTCTGTCCGTCTGTCCGTCTGTCTGTCTGTGTGCTTGAACGCGTGTGTGTACTTGTCTGTGTGCCTGCTTGTCTGCTTTCTGTATATGTGTGTGTCTGTGTGTGTGTGTGTGCGCGTGCATTTGACTGGGCATACTGTACTTGGCATTAAGCCTTGAAAAGACTCTGTCTGCATAGCGAGTCCAACCAAACTGTCCCCGGGTTTCATTTCTGTATGCTCCTTGAGTTATATTTCGGGTTCTAACTGAAAATGCAGAGTAAGTGACACTTGTGAGCTTAATACTGTTAATTTTGTGGTGCAGTTCCCCGAGGTGATCTTTTGGAACAGTGTCTTGACAGAGCTGGTGATGGGGCGTTAGTTCCCCCGTGCAAGGTGTAACCCTGTCTCATCTTGTGCGAATGAGAACGAGGGGAAATTTGGGCGGAGGGAAGCCGGAGGCTGCTGCAGTTTGTACACTGACGGGCTGTTGCTGTAATGTGAGGATTTAATGAGATTAAACAGACAGGGCACTGCGGCTCCTCTCTGACGCGGGGCAGACCGTCCGTCACTCATGCGGCGGGAATTTAATTAGCGCGGCGGGCAGTGAGTCTGCAGGCGGCGCGTGTCAGGGGGCCTGCCGGTCGGCCCCTCGCGGCGGAGTGACGTTTTAGAAACCCCAATGTGGCAGCTCGCCACAGAGACTCTGACCTTCCCATGGATCATGTTAGTAATCCGCCAATTCAGCGTGCGTGACATGCACGTACCATCAAAACGCAACCATGTCCATCCATAAATCAAGCCACTTTGGCCTTGTCATCAATTCTTTCCGCTCATGTGCGTTTCCTTTTATTGTAACATAACGTCCTGGTTTAAAGCTCTCCGGGGAGGCCAGTGTAGGAAGTGTTCAATTAACGGAGAAACCCACAAACAAATTTTCTAAGAAAGCACCCTCTTTCCGTGTTTGGAAATAAGATTTCAAGGCGGGCATGGTCAGCTGGAATTAATGGAATCACAGGGATTGCTGATAAACAAAATCTTTGATCGCTCTCTTAGCCGATTGGTTCCCCTCGTTATGTTTGGCCTTTGATAATTCAAATCATCTGGTCGCCAGACAACTCCCTCAGTGCTGTTTGAAAAGCAGTTATTTCCTCTGTGGGGATGCGCACATTTAAAAAAAAAAAAAAAAGCCTGCAGAATCACCATCGTCCCTCTAAAGCCCTTTCCTCTGAATCTGTGTTGAAGCGCCAACAGCTGCTGTCATGCACGTCTGGAATCCCCAAATGACACGTTCCTTTCCAGTTTGTTGTTTGTATTTTAAAACGCCTCTTCATTATGAAAAGACGTGGGATTATCGCTCTTTTCTGAAATACGGATATTAATTGCTGCAGTGCAGACTCACTGCCGCTACAAGTGAGAATCCAGAGAACCCTTAACGGTACAAGAAACGCAACGCGCTGTGGTGCCTTTTTCCTCAATACCACAGATAACACAAACCAAGTGACCAATGGATTCCAAATGGAGCATGTGGAAGGTCACTATTGTTAGAAGCAGCTATATATAGCGTGATAGCTGCCGTTCTGTTGCTATTTGCTAATCCTCGTGCGGTGTTACACGGCCCCAGGCCTCCCCATCGGCGTTCCGTGTCGCAGATCTCGTGTCTGGATCCCGAGGTGTGAATGCCAACAACAATAGCTGCCGTTATGACAATAGCAGCCAGCTCGTCAGTAGACAGGGGCAGGTGTAAACGGCCTTAAACGGCGGCCTGGCAGGCTTGAGATGTTTGCTCTCTGAAAGCCTATTTATATCCCGGGGCGAGCCGATATTGTTCCGCCGCTCAGATTTACAGCATGATTTGATTTAGGGAGAATAAAACCCCCACTTTGCGTCATTAGAGTTCATCAGTGATGGAGCCAGGTCCGGGCAGAAAATGAATCATAAAGTGCGGCTCAGTATTGCCGGTTAATGAGCTAGCTCCAAGTTAGCAATGAAAGCACTCGGGTGAGAGAGGAAGAGTCCCTCACCCACTCTCTGCCAAAGAATGTAGTCAAATCTATAGTTTTTCCACAAAGCTTACATTTTCCCTGAGAGACGTTTTAATACAGACTGTATTTATACATGTTAGGAGCAGAAGTGATTACGGTACATTACAGTGTTATTTCTGTTGATGTTGTGTTTTTTCCTGTTTAATTTGCATGTGATGAGTTCATTGCTTACTTAGTTCCCCCCTTTTGTATTTTGGTTCACCTGTTCATACATTGTATATTTATTATGGAATCTGATTGCAGCACGCAGCTGGTTCTTTTTTGCAGTTTTTTAAAATAAAATATTATAAGAAGCAGTTTTCTTTTTAATAATGAGGCTTTGTTGTAGTCCAGCTCAGTGGAATGATCACTGCAGTTCTCGGGGGGCAAAAATCACAGCTCTTCCAGTGTTATCTTCTGGGAGTTATCCTCACATTTAATATTAAAAATTAAAATATAAATAAGGTACGCTTACTGCAGAGGAACATGCTTGATCTTGGAGCATGAGAGATTTGACAGACGGTAATCTGGGTCTTCAGAAAGACTTCAGTTTGTGTTGGTGGAATTAACAGTCCCTTCACCGTATAAATGGCTAATTTTTCTGAGTTTCCCCTTGTCATGTTTCAGAGTTCACCAGGTGTCAGGAGACTTTTAATTCCTTTCCTCCGAGTCCTGTGCTCTTTGTCACAAAGCTGATCAGGCGGGAGAGTGTGGGGAGGGGGTGAACGCAGCCGTGATGACTGTGGGGAAGGAGACAGGAGGGGGGCGGGGGATCGGGAGTTTGTGCTCCACTGTGCCAATCCTTCAGCACTTTTACAGAGTATGAAGAAAAATGGGGGCCGTTGAAGGAGTCTAATGCATCGGGAGAAAGCTCATCCATAAAAGCCGGTGCCAGTTTGCATTTTCCCACAGTACACACGCACACACGCACACACACACACACACACACACCACCACCACCACCAGCTCTGCATTCTGAGCATGTCTGAGTCAACACGGCGCACACCAGACACGCTCGAATTCGCCGAGTGAGAATACAGCAGTATAAATTGACAATAACAGACCTCAACACGCAGCACGTTATTGGTCTCTGAATGGGCTCAGAGCGCGTGTGTCAGCCGCTGATGTTATATAACGATTATAAACTTTTCATGCTCGTTCAATAAGACAACCTCTAGCTTTGTGTTTTCCTTTTTTCGGCAGCCTTCGGAAGCACCTCCACTCCCTCGGTGTTTGGTCAGCAGGCTAGCGGCGGCAGCGTCTTTGGACAGGTAATGTATTCTGTCGGGTGAAGGGCAGCCGATGTCTGGACACAAGGCGCAAAGCAAATATTTGCTGAGTGCAGCTCGCCCCTGATTATCAGCTCCACCCTCCTGCATGGGTGTAGGTTATGAATTCAGAAGCTGCTCAGTCCCCCACCCCACCCCATGCAGAAAACAAAGTGGCACAACAAGCTTATCATTTACGTTAATGATCTTCTGCTTCAAATTATTAATAATATGCATAATATCTGGATGCCCGCATCTACAGCTTCCAGTCCAATCTGCTCATCGTTTTCAGACACTCTGCGCCTTAGTTATGCAGCTTTGATTTTAGCAGCTCGCTCGTAGTGATGTGTCCCAGTCAGGATTTGAACCTGTAACCGTCAAGCCCCGAAATACATGTAGCCTAGCATCTGTGTCGATTGGAGTAATGCTGACTGATATTCGGGCACGCTGCGTTGTGGTTCATCCTTAGCTTTCCGTAAGTTTAAACTATTACTGCGTTTTAATGTTTTTATTACCCGCGCAGCATCATAAGTCCCTCAGTCCCTGAAATGTGCTAAATCTGAATAAAAGAGCAACAAAAATGCTCGTTACATTCAAAGACGAGGACTGTAGTAGGATGGGAGAGGGAAGCTTTATGACGTAAACTATGAGCCACGTTGGTGTGGAGCTGTTGTGTGTTATCAGTAACTGGGTGATCTGAACCTAAGTGTGTAACAGTGGAGAGCAAAGTCCCCCATCCCCCCCCCCCCCCCCCCCGAGCACATGGTAGCTCCCCCCTCTGTGGTGGATGCATCCTCACTCTCCTGTCGCTCAGGGAGCGAGTGCCTCACTCGGCAGGGAGAGAGCGCGAGGCTGAAGTGACAGGGATGCTCCTTGAGGTAAAAGTTCTTCTGAGGTACGGTCTCCCTGGAGACCGTCTGCTCTGCGCAGTTCTCCGCCTTCCGCTGTCATGCGAGAGGAGTCGCCTGCAGCCTTCCCCCCCGTCACAGCCTCTTCCCCCTCCCCCCTCCCCACGGAGTCCGATATCCCAGACCCTTCCCGTACCTGTGTCCTTTTACGTTATAGGTGCTGGAACTCACAGGAGCTAGGCTAATGGCCAATCAGCAGTTTTTAAAGGGCTGCTTTGTAAATGTGTGCCATGTCCAACCAAACATTTTTCCTGGGTTTGATATTTTCAGAGCTGCCCAGAGTGTCTTGTTAGTTTGTTTCAGCGTGTTTGACAAGGCCAGAACCCGCTCAGTGGTCTTACAGCATCCTCCCATATGGAACTGGAACCCATTATATTGGGGGGTGATTGAAACGATGATTGAAATGATTGAAACTCCATCGTATAAGGGAGTAGCCTGTAGTAGGCCTGTCTCTGTGTGTGTATGTGTTTCTGTTGGTTTGTGTGCAAATTTGTGCACATATTTTCTACATGCCCAAATATATATATATATATATATATTAATATATGCTGTTTATGTGTGTGTGCGCGCGCGTGTCTGTGTCTGTCTGTCTGTCTGTGTGTGTGTGTGTTCTGTGTGTGTGTGTCTGCGTGTGTCTGCGTGTGTGTGCGCGTGTGTCCGTGTCCTTGAGCAGCAGGCCGGCTCCGGCGGAGGGCTGTTCGGTTCCGGCACCAGTGGCCCCGCGGGCCCCTCGGGCGGATCCGGGGGCTTCTTCAGCGGCCTGGGCGGCAAGCCCAGCGAGGACGCGGCCAACAAAAACCCGTTCGGCTCCACCTCCTCGGGAGGGTTCGGCCAGGCTAACCAAGCAGGTAAGAGCCCTGCAGCAAGCAGAGCTGGAGCAGCTGAACTGTGAGAGTGGCAGTGATCGGTGTTGAGAATGGTGCGCTCTGGCGTGAGTTAATGTTTCAGTTTTCCACCTCTGCCCTGTGCTGAAAGCGCCGCTGGGATGTCTTTAAGCTGAATCTGGAGCTGGCAGAGGTGCAGCTCGAACCGTCAAGGCCAAAGATAAGCACAGTGCATTCGTTTTCGAATGCCTCGAGCACACGTGTTTCCTGACTCGTCTTCTAACGTGTGCATGTAATACCCAAGCCAGGTGTGTGAGAACGCCCCCCACCCCCTTACCTCCCCCCTCCCAACGGTGCCTGCAGCGCAGCGGCTGTGCCTCTGAAACTCACTTACGTGGGCGTGGAACCGATCATCGTCTGGCGGAATAACTGGCCTTGTCCTGTTGCTTGCCTGGGTGCACACAGAGTGTATAAGCCATAAGAAAAGGCTTCATTAGCCAGCATGCATCTGGGCTGACTCCTCTGTTAACAGGGGAAAATGAAAGCAGGCCTCTGAAAGCCCAGGCAAATGAAGTACACTGGTTGTTAGTGAAATTACTGCTGTGGCACATTGAATAAAATACTGGATTTTAGGGCTAATATGAAAACTTAAATGTGGAGATGTTGGTTTATACTCTATTGAGCGCTGCCTTAGCTGCTACAGACAGAGCTTTGATTATTTTTCCATAACGGGGAAAAATATACACTATACAATGCAGGAGTCAAACAAAAAGCCAAATTGTTGCTATAACTCAGTTGTTTACAGATACCATGCTGCTATCATTTAAACTGTATTTACTTGGAACCTGAAGTTAATATACAGCTTATATGAAAACTGTTTGGAAACCAAGCACACTTTCAGCGTTATTATCCTTGTAGAACACTTATTGCCCCTGTGTCTATTTACATACACACATTCATTTTTTTTTTTACTAGCAGAATAGGGGAGGACTTGGCCACAATAAGTAGGACCCCTCCTGTTAGTGTTTATGTGTGTCTTGATAGACTCTCTCTGGATTACAGCTCAGATTGGCTGAGCTGTAATCCAGAGGCCTGTTGTTGCTATTATACCTTGACTGTAAATAGAAGTATGGTCTTGACCAGAAGAACTTTGAAGAAAACTCTGCAGGGTGTAAAAAGGTGAAGTTTCCCTTCTAACCACATCTTGAGCGTGGGGGACAAAAAAGAAAGTAGAGCAGCCGAGGACTTAAAATTCCTCCCGTGAGCCTTTGTTGTCGGGGATAAGAAACCACACCCCCCTCCCCTTCCGCCACGGCCGTATATCAGCTCCCAGCTGTTCCTCTGTTCCGCGAGAAGCGAGCCCCTTATCTGATGGTGGCGCTGGAGCAGTTACGTATGCATCGGCAGATACACCTCAGCTTCCTGCTTCACTCCGCAGATAAGGATCCGCTCCTGTCGCGGACCTGCTGAGCAAAATCAGCCCACAGATACGCAGCAGTAACGGCTGAGAGCGAGAACGCGCCGCTCCCTGTCTTCCACAAGGCCCCGCTGTTACGTATTTTGTGACATCCTTGCTAAGGGTTAAGGGATATTAGCGCTGGCGTTAGCCCGGTTATTCGCGTCAGCTGCTTTTTCAGTTCGTGTAATTCTCTCCTCTTAACCAGGTCCTGCGTGAGTCTTTCTCTCACAAGCAAAAAATCGATACTTCCTCTGCCGACCAAGCGAGGAGAACAGCACGGTCCTGCTGATGTGGGGCGTTTGGTCCATCGGGCCTGGCTGTGATTGCTTTGTCAGGAAGGCCTTTCCTTAGAGAGGGCAGACCCTATACGCCACTGAACTCCACTGAATTACATTACATTACATTATTGGCATTTAGCAGACATTCTTATGCAGAGCGACTTACAGCTGGATGTTTACTGAGGCAATTCTGGCATAAGTTCTTTGCCCAAGGTAGAGCAGCAGTAACCCAGTAGAGAATCGAACCCGCAACCTTGCCGTTACAAGTCCTGCTCCTTACTACCATGCTACACTGCCACCCACTGACATGTGAGGTTCGGCGGTGGACGATCAGGAACCTGTCCTGAAAGGACCTCTGCTGCGCCCATCCCCCCCCTGTGGTGGAGTGCTAATTAATGTGTTGTTGTGTTGTCACTCAAGAGCTGTGCTCGCTGGCTTTGTTGTGGGCAGGGGGTCGTGCTTGTCCGAAATTGGGTGACATTTTCTGCTGTGTGGTTCTCAGCTGCTGAGAGGACTTCCTGTGTTGCTGTGTGGGGCCCGAGCTCCACAGACTGAGTCACGGACGGATCTGACCGCTTGATGTCGCCGGCTCTAACAAGCCTTATATGAGCTGTTACACAGCCGTCGTTCCTCTGAGAGCGGAGAAACGGCTACGCTCGGAGAAAGCGGTGTGAAACAGCCACTTATCTTGGATGGGTCTATCAACATGAAATCTGACATGTTCTTTTTCACGGACAAAGGGGCTCTTAACAGCCGCGCTGTCACGGCCGGGGCCAGGGCGGGGGAGGCCATCCTGGTGGAGTTCGTAGAGGCCCCCAACGGAGATCTGGGTGGGCGATTGATTTCCCAACCAATTAAAAGTCATTGGAGCGGAGATAAAAGAGAGAGAGAGGGACGGGGCCGCCGGGCAATCAGTACGCCTGCCACAACAGCGCCCGGAGTGATACTCTATTACACTTTTGGAGGAATAATAAATGACCTGTGAGGGGAGAAATCAGTTTTGTCCTTGATTCTTCCTTTTTTTTCTCGTATGATTTAAATATTTAAAGGGGAAACCGCAGGAACAGCCTTTTGACAGGCAGCCATCCGAAAGCGAGGCCCAGCGGCCTGTGCTCTTTCAGTGCAGAGGGGCATTGTGGGTAATCCCCTCTCTCTCTCCCTCTCGCAGGGAGCAGCAGCCTGTTCGGGAACAGCGGGGCGAAGACCTTCGGGTTCGGGACGTCATCCTTCGGCGAGCAGAAGCCCAGCGGGACTTTCAGCACGGGCGGAGGAAGTGTGGCCGTACAGGGGTTCGGTTCCTTCACCAGCCCAGCCAAAACAGGTACGGTCGCAGACCCAGCCAGCCCAGAACTCCTTCACCAGCCCAGCCAAAACAGGTACGGTAGCAGACCCAGCCAGCCCAGAACTCCTTCACCAGCCCAGCCAAAACAGGTACGGTCGCAGACCCAGCCAGCCCAGAACTCCTTCACCAGCCAGGCCAAAACAGGTACGGTCGCAGACCCAGCGAGCCCAGAACTCCTTCACCAGCCCAGCCAAAACAGGTACGGTAGCAGACCCAGCCAGCCCAGAACTCCTTCACCAGCCCAGCCAAAACAGGTACGGTAGCAGACCCAGCCAGCCCAGAACTCCTTCACCAGCCCAGCCAAAACAGGTACGGTAGCAGACCCAGCCAGCCCAGAAGTCCTTCACCAGCCAGGCCAAACCAGGTACAGTAGCAGACCCAGCCAGCCCAGAACTCCTTCACCAGCCCAGCCAAAACAGGCACGGTCGCAGACCCAGCCAGCCCAGAACTCCTTCACCAGCCCAGCCAAAACAAGTGCAGTAGCAGACCCAGACATAGACAGGGAATCGCATCACCTTCTGTCTGAAAATTGTATTTCATCAGAAAGGCATGGTAGTCAGAGTATAAAACAAATTCTGCCTGTTTGTCCTCTCCTCCAGAGAAGGAGAAAGTATCACTCGCACCCATAAACTCGCACCTAAACAAAGTCATGGCTAAAGAAGGCTTCGTTCCAGCTTAGGACCATGTCACTGTCTTGATATAGTTGAATATTTTCATACGTCCTAACAAGGTTTTGTGAACACAGTATCCCGCTTCACAGTGTTTGTGTTGGCGGGTTTCCTTAGAAAAGGGACAAACATCTCACATCAACGCTGTGTAAATGAAGTGTTGAGATCAGATACGCCTCAAGTGCTACAATTCATCTTTCGCCAAGGGGAACGTTGGTCTGCAAAAACAGGGAGCAGCCATAACTGTTTAGAGTAACCATCATCATTCAGACTTGTCAGATCACGAGAACCACGGAAATGGACTTCGCCTCCATGTTGGCATACTTCACTTTATTTAAACACTGCCATGATGTGTATGTACTGCACTGTAAGAAGGTAATATTTTAGGTTTTTGCAGAGAATGTTTGAATTCTCAGCCAGTTGAACAGTAAGCACGTTTTTTTCTGAAATAAGGCATGGTACAGCACTATGCTCTTTCACAAAGAAGTGTGAGATGAGAAGCACTGTCATCAAATGGATCAAATAAGGGGCCCTAATTCTTTGGCTTTTTTAAATGCCACTTACAGCTTAGTTTTTTTTTTTTTTGTTAAGAACAGCGTGTATCTTCAAGGACACATTGCCTTGCCTTGCTAGCTCTAGTTTTCAAGAGTTGCCTTTATTAGTGTAAAAGGTTTTATTAAGGGGTACTGTATCAGTATTTTTAATTTGTTTTTTAAAAGCAGAGAATTAAAAAGAGCAGGACTCTGAAATTGGCCAGATCAGACTTGATTGTGTGGGCAGAGGATTTTGGATGGTACTATGGCTGCGCTGGCCAGAGCTGTATCGGAGAGAGCAGCTCTCTCAGAGTGCTACAGGGTCACAGGGGAACGTGTGGTGATGGATGAATAGAATGCTCTCGCCTTCCGTCTCCCTGTCCCAGGATCCCACATACCCCCCGCCCCCCGCCCCCCAAACGCTGACTGGCAGCTCTAACGAGGAGACGAAGGCCACTGTGCCCCTCAGACGCTAACACACATGCAAACACACACACGCACACAATCTCTCTCACTTTCTCTCTCTCACACACATACACACACTCACACATTTATTCTCTTTCTCTCACGTCCGAATGAGCACACACACAGATATTCTCTGTCACAGAAACACACAGAGCCACACTGTCTTTCGCACACTTATATATACACACACAAATTGTATACTGTGTAGCATAGTGGTTAACGGGCAGGACTTGTAACTGAAAGTTTGCCAGATCAATTCCCCACTGGGGCACTACTGCTGGGCATGGTACTTAACCCACAGTTGCCTCAATGAATATCCAGATGTATAAATGGATAACATTGTAAAAAACTGTAAACGATGTAAGTCGCTTTGGAGTGTCTGCTAAATGCCAATAATGTAATGTAATGTAATACTGGTTAGGAATAGGGCTTCTTACCCCATAAGGCTGTCAGGTCGAACCCCCCATGGGGCACTGCAGCTGTAACTTCGGACAGTGCGTGTAACCTGAAATATCCAGTGGAGTTAAGTGTAAAAATCATAAGATGTGTAAGTTGCTTTAGATAAGCGTGCCTGCTGAGTAACTGTGGAGTGGAGTAATAGACAGGCCGTAGTGTTATCTACTGTCGGTTGGCTACACTTTTACAACATCACATCCTTTTCCTCTCATTTTGGTGGACGCAGCAGTAATGCCTCGTTCTCGATCAAAACCGTCACCTTCGGGTGGCCAAACCCTGCTCCACACTGCTGCTCTCCTTGCTGTCTCACTGGTACATCAGACTGTCGTGTCTTTAAAGGGCATGTGGGGGCATCACATGTGAGGGGCCACTCGATTTGCACGGTGGGGGGGCCATCGGGCCAACGGTTGGGCTAGCAGGCCGCCGCTGGGTTTGGTCCCAGTCTGTAAAAGCGAACATTTTTAACTCATTACAGAGATGCCCATTGCACAGTTTATTAAAAAATGTCAGCATGAAAGAAAGAAAAAAAAATGTCAACATGGAAACCTTAGCATTTCTTGTTAAAGAATTTATCGATTTCATGTCACTGAGTTTGCAGCGTTGCACTGTAATTTAGACATAATTGATTGTGCTACTGCTAGCTTTTTGCACATTCGTTTGTGTGTGTGTCTGTGTGCGCGCACGTGTGTGTGTGCGTGTGAACGTTTCCGCATGCGTGTGTGTGTGTGCGCGTGTGAACGTTTCCGCATGCGTGTATGTGTGCGCATATGAACATTTCCGCGTGTGTGTGCGTGTGAACGTTTCCGCATGTGCGCGCGCGCGCGTGTGTGTGTGTGTGTGTGTGTGCGTGCGCGCGCGGGCGCGCCCATACAGCAGTGATTGCAGAACAGAAGGAGGGGCGGGGTTCTCGTAGCACTCATTGTGAAACCAGTTTTGTTCTGCCATGGAAGCGGTGCGTTGCGTGTTAGCGGTCCCCGCTGGCATCCCCCCTCTGCGGGCCGTCCTCCCACAGACGGCCGGCTGCCATCCTCAAAAGCAGCTCGCTTTCCCCTGGCCCCCGTCCAGGGAGCGTAATCCAATTACATTCGGCCAATCAATTATTCACCGCAGTATTCTGTGGGGCTGGCTGAAATTTCAGAGCCCTGCTCTGTCGTTGTTGCACAACACACACACACACACACACACACACACCCCCATCTCCGGAGTCCACTAGCTCAGTCTACTAATCAATTCACAGCTGCCCAGCTGTGCCTTTAAACCGTCCTCATGGGGTCCAGTTAGCCTGGCTCATGATTGCCAAAGCGGCATTTGGCAGACCGGTCAGAGGGAGGGCCGGAGAGGGTATCAGGAACACTTTGGTGTTTCAGCGCTCGCCAGAAAACCGCGGCAGTGCGCATTGATTGAACCATCTATTATCGGTACGTTATTTTGGGCTAAGTTGTCACGCTGGCTTTCTCAGTTACCATATTAGAGTGATCAGTTGTGTTAAATGTCTTCACAGAGGAGAAGTACTGCCCAAGTGACTCCCAGGGAAATATTTTTTCCCCAAGAGATGTTGTTTCAAGGTTTTTTCTCTCATCAAACTGCCTTTACTTTAGAAAAATTAGTGCCAAAGGAAGTCTGTTATAAAAAAGGAAGTCATGTCTGACATGTCAAAGACATGACATGTCTTTTCATTGGTGTTCCTTTCATCTACTCTGGCAAATATTCTGGTTCATTTATTGTCGCTATTGTGTCAGCTAATCGTTCTGTCTTTTGTAGTATACTTAGCGATGGTTTGCTTGACTGAATTTCGGACACAGTCCATTTGGATGTTTCGATTTCATGCATCTTGGTCCAAGTATCAATGTCATCTTATTGGATGACAGCCTCGAAAAACGGTTAGTTTGTAAACGGTTGATGAGCTGTATGGTGATATAAGTGAACTTGGTTGTTCTTGGATTTCTGAATGTGTGAATGTGTCAGTTTTAGAGCAGTGCCTTCTCTCTGATGTGTGTGTATCTGGTGTGTTCTCTGCCCTAACCAGCTGCTCGGTTGTACCCCTCTTGTTCTGTCCAGGTGGTTTTGGCAGCGCCCCTGTGTTCAGCAGTCCGCCCTCCTTTGGGGGCGGGCCTGCCTTCGGGAGCACGTCAGCGTTTGGGGCCGCCCCATCTTTCAGCAGTCCCATGGGGTCCGGGACAGGCAAGGTCTTCGGGGAGGGAACGGCAGCCGCCAGTGTTGGGGGATTCGGGTAAGTGAGCTGACACCTCTGAAAAGAGTTTGTCTGTTGTGCACGCAAACTACAAAAATCCATAATCTAAATTTCATCTTCAGTTTTAAATGACTTTAGAATCCAATGACTACTGTGCCTCTCAGTGGTCCTCTTAGGGTACAAATCTGTCTGCAGTGCATATTGGTATTTGCTGGAGAGCCATTTTCAAGTGCATATGGGGTCAATCCCATATTTTTTTCATATTCATTTTTGTGTTTGCTCTGACGAATGTTCTGAAGTGATTACGGCTTATCTCAGTCCAAATGTTATCTTCTTTTTTTTCTTAAGGTATATGAAGGTATACTTTTTTATCTTTGTGAAATGATAAAAAAATAGTGAGAACCATGTTAGGAAGTTCTCATCAGGACCTGTGGCAAAAAAGAATCTCATTTTAATATAAATAATCTTATCAAGGGGATTTCTTCTTGGGAGAAAATCTTTTTTTTTTTTTTGCGTGCTCGGGCTGAGATTACGGCTCCCTGACACGGCATTCATTTCCCCTGGTCTGCCGAGGCCCATAGAGACATGCTGCGGACAGCACCGCCATGCTAAAAAACCATACAGCGCTGGAAGCTGCAGATTATGCAGAGATAATCCCAGAGCCGTGCGTTTCCCTGTCGGTAGATTAGATTAAGCTCCCCGTGCCACCCCTCAAACCCCCCCCCCCATGTCCCAGCATCCAGCCTCTATTGAGGAGGGCGGGTTCGTCGATCTGCTCCTGTTGGGTCAGAGTCACAGGTAGGCAGGTAGACCCTGCTGTTACTTCAGCCCCCTGTTGCCCCTCCAGCGCCTCACGGCCCTTGAAGGAGTTTCTTTCCCCGTCTCCTCCTCTAAACTGAGTTGCCGGAGGGCTTAATCCTGCCGGGCTGCCAAGTGGCAGTGGACCAAAAGGGCTTAGCGCTTTTAGTTTGGTTTCGTCTGTTTGTTTGCTGGCCGGCCGGCGTTTGTGGGTTTTGCTTTAATAAATCGTCTCGTTTGCAGTGAAAGTCACCGCGGCCTTTTCTCATCTTTTCAGAGCTACATTTCAGTGCATTCAGTTGAACATTTCCCCTAGGTTTTGTTTTTGTAATAACTGTAAGATGTGCCAGGGGATTTATAATTTATATTATACGTACTTGTAAAGTTGTGATAGAAGAGGGACTTTGGATATTTTTTTAATTTACACTCCTTTGGATTTATTGTGAAGGACATTAATAGGTTTTCTTTGCAAATGATCAGTGGATTACTTTACACTGATCGTTTAAGATTTATATCCAGTTGGAGCATGAAATTAGCTTCCTGTTTCCTCTTAAAACTTCCTGAAAGTGCACCAGAGGGAACCCTAACGGTTTAGTTGGCTGTATCAATTGTACCCCAAGCGAGTTGCAGGTTTATAAGCGACTGCTGTGTCCAATCAAGCACTTTCCCGGGGTTTAATTTCTCGCAGAGCAGCTGCCGGGTGCGTTTTGTCATTGGCCCTTCGGCAGCGGAGCTTCGATTTTGCGGTTTAGCCGCATGTTTGGAAGTAAATCTTGTTTGGGGTGACCAAGCAGTCGCCGGGAAGGGCGGCCGCCAAAAATTGCCTCCTGAATTGGGGTCAGGGGGTCACCAGTGCTTCAGTCTGCCTCCCAGATTAGATCACGGAGCGGGGGCAGACTTTTATGAAGGTAGCCTCTCTGTGTCCGCGGTTGCTCATTCCCAAGAACCAATCCCGGGTTTCCAGCGGCGACCACGGCGGTCAGGTGGGTCCATCTGCACCCACAGTGACATCCTGGGAGGTTCACCCTCACATCAGAGCAGCACACAGCACGATAAGCCCAGCTCGGATTCTTCCTGTTATGCTGAGGGTTATTAATTAGTTCACGGTTCAAGATTCAGTATCATGATTCAAGTAATCAGTGTCATATTAGCTTTTTGCACCGGATTTCCCGTACAGCTATCATTGCATTGTGACTACTGCCCTGCAGTTGAGCCCTGCTGAGACTGACCGCTGATCTAATGAGTTGCGATACACCATTCAGGATGCTGTAGGGGGCCTTTAACACGTCAGAATGTCCGAGAGGAAAAACAGCAGCGTTTGGCTGCCATGCTGTGGAGCAGGCCTCTCTTCAGGCCGCGAGAAGCTCCTGAAATGGCTTAATAAATCCATCTCCACACTGTACCGCGCCTCTGCAGAGTCAGGCTGCACTGGAAAGTGTGTCACTTAGAAAGCGATGCAGACATGGAGGAGGCAGTCACCTCAGGAGAGAGGGGCAGTGTAGCATAGCGGGTAAGGACCAGGACTCGTAACTGAAAGGTTGCCAGTTTGATTCCCTGCTGGGGCACTGCTGCTGTACCCTTGGGCAAGGTACTTAATCCAGAATTGCCTCAGTAGATATCCAGCTGAAAGTAACATAGTAAAAATAAATAAATAAACTGATGTAAGTTGCTGTGGATAATAGTGTCTGCTAAATGCCAATCATGTAATATGTACCGTATCAAAATGTGGTGCATGAATGTGTTTAAACATAACACACATGGACAACCTAACTTTTTTAGACAGTAAGAGCACCCATATAGCTTGGAACACTAACCTTCAAAAAACTTTGAGACGCACAAGAGGGAGAAAGCTGCAATCAAAAAGTGTCTATTTTGCTCTGTGTTTGTGTTGTCCTTCTGTCTCTGGTCTTTCAGCATGAGCACAAACCGATGTTTATTTCACCTCTTAGGCTTTCATGAGAGCGACTCAAAGGAGACCAAAATACTTCCTCTTTGAGTGCAGGCCTGTCTTCCTCTTTATTCTAGTCACCATATTTTGGCTTCAAATAACATGACAGTCTTCTCGAGAGACGGCTTTGAATCTATTACTGACCTGTAAAAGACGGCCGAGAATGCGGCAGGCTGTGTCCTTTGCAGGGGGAGGAATTTCCCAAAGCAAAACCGTCACTTTCCAAAATCCAGGGTTTTTTTTTTTTTCCCAGGAGCCCCTCCTAATGCACACATGCACACAATTTATTACTTTTAATAAAGTGAGATTTTTAAATGCACTGTGCGCTCTGAGATTTATGCTGTCCCTTTGTCGCCATTCATATCGCTACTTTTGCTGCTTAGTGTTAACAGTAATTACCATTATGGTAATAAATGCTTTATCTGTCTAGCATTTATTTTATTTCGCAGTTCTTTTATTGCTTACTAAGTATATTTTGTGAACAAATTTATCTTCTGTGCCGAATTCACATTTTGCAATGTTTTATTTTATTAGCGTTGAGTAATTGTGATATTTTTTTCTTTTTTCTGGAAATGTTTTTTAAAAAGTCTTGTTGATATCTCTCGTTATGTTGAATTACACTGGCAATAAGAAATCTGGACAGGCTCCATTCAGTGAGTCAGCTGCTTAGTGTCACTACTCTGTTCTTTCCAGAGACTGCCTTTTCAGATCGAGTTTGTTGTATGTTCCCAGTCTTCTGATTGGTTGCTGTTTTATGTGACCCCACAGCTTTGCCTCGGCTTCTAACACCCCGACCTTTGGGAGCCTAGCCAATCAGAGTGCGCCGTCCTTCGGGGGCCTGGCCCAGCAGGGCTCTGGGTTCAGCGGGCAGAGCGGCGGATTCTCCGGGTTCGGATCCTCGGGAGGTGAGCCACCTGGAGGCCTTTCTGCTTGTCTTCACCACGGCGCACTCATCTCATGCACACCTTAAGGCTGAATAAATTTTCCCCTCAGATGGGTTCACCCGTGGTGAACTGTTGTAAAGACATTTGCCATTTAGATTGGAGGAAAAAACGCTTCAAACCAAGCTAAGACTGGGCATCGCTCCATGTATTCGGAAATGTACTCCTGTTCACTGTAGCAGAGGTGATATATGGAGATAGGGCGAGGACTGGCTACAGACTCAAACAAAGGCAGTGCAGACATCCACTGGAGTACCTGGCCTCCACTAGGAGTGATTTTTTTTATTCTCTTTGCATTGCTCCATTTGTAAGTGAGTAAACACTAAGAGCAGTCCAGCACCCCCCAGTCTCTCTCAGCTGCCTCACCGGTGCTGAGGCGCATCGGTGGCGATGCAGCGGTTGCCGTGGGGATGGCGGAATCCCACCAGCCGGCTCCTTATTAACCCACATTCTGCAGTGGCCCGATGCCGCTGGCGAGCTCCGGACTCCCGGAATAACGCTCCCTGTCCCACTTTCAGAGACCTGGAGAGAGGAAAACCTCTGCTTCTCTCTCTGTCTCTGTCTCTCTCTCTCACTTCCTCTGTCTCTCCCTCCATTTCTCTCTCTCTGTCTCTGTCTCTCTCCACCCCCCCCCCCCCCCCCCCCCTGTCACCCCCCCACTCATTTTTATCCTCAGTCTATGTCCTGGGGTGATGTTTCCACAAATGTCACCCATTGTTATGTCATATTCAAACTAGAATAGATTCCGTTTCTTAATGTCATTTTGTTGTTTTTTTTTGTAATTAATGAACTACAGTAGGTAATTGAAATCGCTGGGTTGAGAAATGTGCTGAAGTAGCATTTGCAGTGGGAGAAATGAAACAGAAGCATGTTCCACCTCCTACGCCTTGGCCAGTGTGTGTGTTTCTGATGTAGTACAAACCCAATTGCTTGGAAGAAGGAAACTGACATCCCCTGTGATGTGTCTGATCAAAGCCCTGAACAGTCTTATGAAACGGTATTATATATTAAATAATGTTTATTTGTTTTCTTCCAGCTTTCTCCGGCGGCTTTGGATCCTCAAATCAGTAAGTATTGATTTTGTGTTTGTATCTGTTTGAGGCGGTGTATTGTAGAGATATACTCCACTTAAGCTTCAGAAACAAGCTGGCAACCCCAGCTCCCACCCCTGCCAGTTCCTGAACGCTGTGGCCGTAAGAATGCACCAAGCGAGGGGTCACAGTCAGAGTGACCCACATCAGTCCCCAGCTAATGCATTTGCTGCATCCCAGCTGCCCAGTTTCCCAGGGTGCACTGCTCTGCCTTCAGTTCCTGCTGCGTTCTCCCAGACACTCAGGAGTCTGGCCAAGATGTGCTCTCTTGCTCTGTGATAGCCCCTGCTTATCGCTTCACTCACCTCCTCCAACCCCTGCAGACAAAGCACAGCCCCCGCTGTCTGGATGATGGACAGCAGGGTCCACCATCCCAACTCTTAAGCTTCAGCCAATCACCTGTCAGCAGGAACACCTCTCTTCGTGAGTCCCTCCCCTTCCAGAATTGACATGATATAGGGCTGTTCAGATAAGCCTAACATGTACATGATTGGACCATTAATAAAGGTTTTGAGTTGAGATTATTCTGTACTGCAGACCAATTAAAAAAAACACTTTGTAGTATGTAGAATACCAGGCAAGTATGCTCTTGCAGGGGAGACAGAGTGGGACAGAGACAGAATTTGTTTTCAGTGAAATATTTCAGTATACAGTATTTTAGCTGCTAAGCCATTTAATGTATCCTCTGACTTGTTGCTGATACATTGAGAAAAACCTTTGACTTAAAAGTTGCAGCATGTTAAAACAATGTTTAAATGAGTATCTGTTGTCTGTTTTAATAGCATTTGGTTCTCTGAGACTTAAATATTTAAACATTCAAAACCTCAGCGATCAAAATATGCCATCCCTATAAGTCATTGTTAAAATTCATCTGATGAATTCATAAAGCTAATGTATTTGTGTTTGGACATAGAAACCTGTATACCAGGTAACACCACACCACTTTCATTCTTGAAGTGAGCATATTTTAAAAGGCCATGTTTTCCTGTATAAGAGACTGAGATACAATGGGCTTAAACCTAAAATGTCCTTCTAGAACACCAAGCATCAGTCTCTGTGGTATTGTGTTCAATATCTGTAAATATGCATAAGCTCTCGTAAAATTCCTATGAGACTGTGTTCAATACAGGGCCAGATTCAGGTGATTCAAGTGCCTGAAGGCCAGGATGTTTTTTTTGTCGGTTGGCTAATAACCTGTTTGCACCACAGAGCATCCATCTGACTGTCGAGAACTATGTTCAGTCTGAGACACTGCACATGTAAACATTTGAGTGAGTGTGCAGTGTTGCTCCATAAGCCAGCATCTCCCACAACTGTTTTCCTGAGAGAATTATTGAAAATTTGACCTAATGAAAAAAAGAGAGAAGTAAGAAAAAGCCCCATTTTCTCAAAAAAACAGCTCCCCCAGGTTTAGATAATCAACCAAGACAGTATCTACTGATGTATGAACATGTATTCTGTCTAATCCCTCTGATATGTTCTGTGCATTTTAATATTTTGGCCCCAGGTTAAATCCTGGTAACCTACAGATCCCTTTTTTGGCTGTGGTTTTGTTGTTTTTATTGAAGCTGCGTCTGAGCCGATTTCCTTCCTAGCTTATCCCCAAATTCTCTTTCGTAACTCAGCTTAGCATACAAATACACTCCCTTGACAGAACACCAGTCGATCACTGGTCAAGTCAGTCACGGTGTAGTTACCTTGTCGGCTCACGCACGTCTGGAATCACAGATGACGTGCTTTTTGCATTCAAAAGAAAGCCTCATTGAAGCAACAAATAAAACGAGGGGGGAAAAACAAACTGTAATATTAACCAGAGTAACAATGTGGTTAGAAACGAAAGCGTTTCTGTCCCCAGTTCTGTAATCTAGGGCTCAGGAGAAGCAACAGAGATCTGATACTGGGATATAAAGCAGCTGATCTGGGAGCAGCCCTCACAGAGCCCCTGCAGACAGTTGATCAGGCTGCTCTACGTCACCCTGATTCCAGATCAGATGCACTCTGTTGAGGCATTTAGGAAGGGTGCAGACGCCCTTCCACCCCCCTTGTCTTTTCCCTGGGATCTGCTCTGTTATCACCTATATTGCTCCGCCCCCTCCATGTCTTTTCCTGCCGTTTGCAGTGCAGTTGCACCCGAGGCTTTTGAGTCATGTTCCAGCATGGCTGCCCTCATTGATCATTAATGGACTTGAGCGGTTACCATTTCTTCAACGGGGGTTTTTCCCAGCCTCGGTCAGCCCTGATCCCGTGGTCTGTGAACAAGACCAGTTTCAGTCAAAGGGAGTTAGAGAGGAAAGAAACATGAAAAAAGGTGCTGCAGGAGCCCCATTCAGTAACGTTTTTCTTTTGTGGTGTGTTTCTTGTTTTTTTTTTTTTTGTTTTCCAGATCTTCTCAAACATTCGCCAGTTGGAGAAGCTAGTTACTGTAGACCCTGTCAAGAACACCTCAGTGATTCCCACTCTGCAATCAAGCTGTTTGTGTAGAAGACACTAGCATGTTGGGCGGGGGGAGGGGAGGGGGGGGGTCCACGGCTAGTGTCTGTTCACCGTCCTGCAGGTCATCTACATTAAACAACAACCCAACTGTGCCCACAAAGGAGAAACAAAATTTACAGAAACCAGACAACATTTGGTATAAGGGGATGCACATGACACCAGATTGGAAGGGTGAACAATATTTTGGTTTTGTTTTGTTTTGTTTTATTTATTGAATATAGGCCCTTAATAGGCCCTTTAGAAGTGCTAAATACCAATAGTTTCAGAAGGTACAAAAAAAAAAAAATAAAGACACCACAGGGTAGTAATCTGTGTTTCAGTTAATTTGCACTTTCTGCTGAATGTGCATGCGCAGAAGCATTGCTCCATGCCGCGCAGTCCAGCTGCACCTCCAGCTCTGTTCAGCTGATGATCTCTCTGGCTGAGTGTGGAGCCCCTTTATCCAAAGATACAGCGAGTGTCTACTGTGTGTTCGCCTTTATCGTTTCTCAAACTGCGCGCGGGGATTGAGGGGAAAATGCAACTCTCATCAGGTTTCCTCCTTTTATCACTACAGCAGAGACTGAGTGGGGCAAGGTGGGGTAATGAAATGCTATTTGTCGTTGGATAAAAATAAATCCATATGCTACAGACGAGAATACAAATCAGATATTGACATGTTTTTTAAAAATCCTTTTTGATTGCATATGATGAACTGGAGTGTGACAAGACTTCCTGATGTGAGGGGGGGAAAAGAGTATTTTGCTTTTGTAATGTCTTATGCCAGAACCCCGTTTCTTTGGCACTGTATATTTTATAGATGGAAAATGTGAAATAAACTCAGCAATTTTCAATCCGTTTCTTTAATGCAGTCTCTTTTTTGCAAAGTACAAGGACTTACGCTGTGCATTAATTGCTTCTCTCTATATTGTTTTAATTAAGAGCGCCTCCGGCAAGATTTGCTCTACCAGTGTCTGAGCTTATTAAACAGAAGAAATTTATTATGATTGCTTTTATAAAGTCTGAAGAAAGGGGAAGGCTTTTTTTTTTTTTACTTAGCTGGGGATCACAGGAGGACACTAGTGAAGGTCATGAATCTTAAAAGAAGGAAGAACATTAAAGCAGGATTACAAAGTAAAGACCTCACACCAGCAAAGGGTTCCTTAGAAAGGAGCAAGTGTGTTTATTAAGCATGATTACAAATGTCTGTAGTGCTGATTATTTTCTGTTGGTTAGAAGACTGAAGGTGGGCAGGAAAGGGGCTCTTAACATTGACAAGTGTCCTCTGCTAATGAGGGAGGAATGTGACTGGACAATCAGCTGCTGGTGTCGGGTTACGCTCCCACCCTTTTGTGCACGCTCTTGAAATTCATTAGGGCTTATAAATAGACGTTTTCTAAGAGGGGGCTCTCGAAGGTAGGCGTCCGGGCTTTGTGGGGCCGTGCCCCGTCCAGGGACGGGGGAATGTCACCGTCGCCCTCTGTCTCTTGTCTCGGGAAGCTGGGGAATTCGCTGGGCGCACGCCCACAGACGGGGTTCCGGAATGTTGGGGTCACGTCAGCGTGACCTTGGTCCTCAGCAGTGACATTCTTTGCCACACCGGGCTGTGAAGCGTCCAGGGAGGCTGCGTTTGCCGATGGTTCTGATCAGGCTGCTGTTCTTGGGTGGGGAAGATGTTGGCGACAAGAATAGATTTGTCATTATTGAGACCTGTATCGATGAGTGATACAGGTGGGTTAAGGAAACCTCCAGTGGAGTAATTACCACCTTATCAGGTCCTATTCCAAGCCCTTCAGTAGGACGAGACTGTTGGATTTTTCACATATATTTGACAGGCTTTGATAAATAGCAGATACATGAATCAATTCACCTTGAACGCTTAGCCAGTGAGAGTCGCAGTGTTAACTCTGAGACAATAGATATATTCTTGGAAACGGGAAGGAATGTAAGATATTTCTCTATGAAAAGGAACGCTGGCTGATTTTGAAGTTGAGGAAGCTTTGGGGCGGACAGCCATTTTGTCATACGTGTCTGAAGACGAATCCATGCGTAAATACCATCTGAAGATTCTCTTTTGTTTCTAAAGGGTACCCCTTAGGAGAGTCAGCTGAGGGACCTCCCTGATTGGCTCTGAGGACAATAGAGTCGTCCCACCCCCTGTGAATGTGACCTTCGTGACTCCTTGCGCCTCGCCCCCCCCCCTTTCGCGTCCTCTCTTTTCCCTCGCTTTCTCGGTCGCCTCCCTCTCTCACCTCTGTCACACTGCGGCCACCCGAGCGATGGTGCACGCCCGGGGGGGGACAGCTGTGGGTGTGGAATCCGCACAGAAATAGCCCCATGCGGGGACTCTGTGATGCAGGATTGCTGGCATTGGTCACAGTCTTAACTTCACCTTCTCCGTTTGGCAGCCACGGGAACAGATAGCCAACTCTGAGCCGATTTTTCCCTGGACGAGCGGCCTACGAGGCAGACCGGTTATGGGTTATAAGTGGCAAAAGAGCTCTAATTTGGACTGCGAGTAGTTTTTGTAGCCAGCGCTCTGTCCCTGTTCTGGGATCAGTGTATGTTGGGCCTGACTGTATTATTTCTGGCTCTTTCATTCCATTCCAGGGCCGCGTGTTGAACTCGGCGAGCTTGTAAAGCCTTTTAACTGATGTACAGCCACAAGGGCAGTGGAGGCAGTATAGAGGATGGGTAAACAATAACTGCAATAGATCCGTCGCTATAGATCTGAGAGATCTGGTGAGATCTGGTGTTGTGAACGCAGCACACAGGGCTTCAGATTCCGACCTGGACTGTAATCACCAGCGTGCGTTTGCCCATGGCTTGCCTCATTACGTAACGAGACGCAGGGAGAGCGCACAGCGGGGGAAATCGGGGAAAAAAAAAAAATAACTCTCACTGCATACAAATCCGTTCCCCCCTCGCCGTCCAATGAATGATGATCTTTGTCTCCGCTGCAAGGGGAACGAGGGAAGCTCGTGCGCTTCGATTTGCATAATTCTGAAAGGAAGGAAACTGACAGGAAACGGCAGCACGTGTGCGTTCTGCACATGTGCCGTCTGGCTTCCGGGTGGCGTGTCCTGAAGCCGTCAGGTCACGAGTCAGTTGCTTTTGCAGAGCGTGGGGGTGATGAGTCCTTATAAGCCGGGGGTGCTTTGGTTGTGGGAGGAGGGGAAGGCTCATGTGATCGATCATGCAGACTCTGAAAGGTTATCAGAGCCTCTTCCTCAGCATCAGAGGAGGCTGGGAAACTGTGAGCCAGAACATGGTGGGAAGATGTTTTTGTGAATCGCATTGTATATCATTTGCGTTAACCGTGTCCTCAGTAAAACTGTCTGTCAGAAACACCCTTGTGTGCTTAAATGTACACGCATGACTCATGAGTGACTAGCATGTGAATGTCTGTGGGTGTGATTGTGTGATTGTGACCTTGTGGGCATTAGCGTGGATGCCCTCCAGCAAACCTCCCCATCTCAATCCTCCCAATCCCCCAAAAGCTGCCCCATTGCTGCCATGTTAAGGCTTTGTGGAAGGTGATCCTGTGACTTTTATGTGGCTAGAGGTTTTGGTTACATTACTGTGAATGTGTGTGTGTGTGTGTGTGTGTGTGTGTGAGTGTATTCCTGTGTGTGTGTGTGTGAGAGTGAGTGTGTGTGTGTGTGTGAGTGTATTCCTGTGTGTGTGTGTGTGAGAGTGAGTGTGTGTGTGTGTGTGAGTGTATTCCTGTGTGTGTGTGTGTGTGTGTGTGTGTGTGTGTGAGTATATTCCTGTGTGTGAGAGTGTGTGTGTGTGTGAGTGTATTCCTGTGTGTGTGTGTGTGTGTGAGAGTGTGTGTGTGTGTGTGTGTGTGTGAGTGTATTCCTGTGTGTGTGTATTCCAGTGTGTGTGTTTCTGTCTGTGTATTCCTGTGTCTGTGTATCTCTGTGTAGGTATGTTCCTGTATGCGAGTGTCTGTGTGTGAATGTGTGTGTCTGTGTATGTATCCCAGTGTGTGTGTGTGTGTCTCTGTTTGTGTATTCCTGTGTGTGTATATCTCTGTGTAGGTGTGTTCCTGTGTGTGTCTGTCTGTGTGCCTGTGTGTTCCTGTGTGTGTGTGAGAGTGAGTGACTGTGTTGGCTGGGCGCCCAGCCTGCATAGACTCTTTGATTGGACAGCCGGGGAGCGGCTGCAGTAAGAGCAGTCTGGGAGCCCTTGGGGGCTTTTACAGTAATTACACGCAAACATGTTGTATCTGAATGCGGCTCCGGAGGATTGGACGGCGCTAATGAATTCATCTGCGCGTCACTGATCCCTTGTGTCAGGTGATGCCCACATTACCGTCACCGAATGAACTGAGTTAGCATCTGCTGACAGACTGCTGCATCTCCCCCTCCCCGCATTTAATGCCAACCTCTTGTATTCTCTGCTTTCCCCTTATTAATGTATGGGTGACCTCAGTACAGACAGAGTTGCAGCACTACAAATTCAATGAATAGTAATTTGTTTCCCGAGCTCAGGTCCTGACCTATGGATTCTTGGATTCAATCAGGGTTTGTTTTTTTTTTTTGTTTGTTTTTTTTTAAATATAAAGTCTGAAGCTGTGATTTTGTGAGTTGAGGCTTGTTTATGTCCTGGGAGACTCCTCTCTCTGCTAAATTTTCTCCTTGCTCATTTTCTTTCTGACATCGGTGTCCTACCATTTAGCTCCAGTTTGTTGTGTTTATTAGGGTTTTTATTTGGATATTATTGATACAGCGTTGAGTGTTGAGTGTTGATGTGGCTCCTTGGCACATCACTTTTGGGATGAATGTTCTGTAGTGAAAGCAGTAACGGTTTGAAGCTCTAATTTGATCTGAGGATACTGGATTCTCAGTTCATGTTGATCTGGCCTTTTATCATGTCTGTGGCATCGACGGCCTTTAGTTTGTGGTGGTGTCATGTTGGAATCCTTGTTAACTGCTGCAGAAAGCTTACGTGCTCACTCTGAGAATATCTTGCCACTCTGTGTTGCAGTTCAGATATAAACTGAGCCCAAGCATAGACTCAGTTGTCAGTGTGACAAAAAAAAAGAAAAAAAAATCGGGTTAAATTAAGGAGATCAGCCATAACAGTTCATAAATGTCCATGAAGTAAGTTTCATGTAACATTCAGAGAATGTCCTGGTAAACCTGTCCTTTCTTGACTCCTTTCACCAACTTTTGGGGACATCCTTTTACATCAGAAAACCTTGTCCTGAGTGGAGGTGAAGACATGAATCTCCGAGGAACGCTGAAGCTGCAGAAAATACATGTATTTGTTTCCCCCCCTTCCTTACCATATTCATCTGGGAGGCTAATGTATGCTGCCTTTCATTACAGCTGAATGATTTTAATTAGGTTGCAGGAAAATTTAGGCCTAATGCTAACCATCTCCTTGATATATCCTCTGTTGGAGCTCTTAGGTCTTCAGCCAGCTCTGGGTTATGGAGCTGCACTTGATCCTGGTCACCTGGGCAGGTATGCATGGATTATCTGAGAACAGCAGTCTCCAACACCCGTTACACCTTAAAAGCTGGAGTTTGGAATAGACAAGAATATAACACTTTACTGTTCTCAAGGGGAGAAATTTGTCCTCTCGTGACATTCTCCAAATATGGGATGATGATGATAAATGATGCTACCTTGCATATCTGTGGGTTCAGTGGTTCTTGTTTTCACAGGTCTAATAAACCAGTATGTAGTTATGTCTTGGTCGTTATTGGGTATACACTATTAAAATATAAGGGCAGCAGTGTACCATAGTGTTAAGGAGCAGGGCTTGTAACCGAAAGGTTGCTGGTTCAATTCTGTTGTTGTGTCCTTGGGCAAGGTACTTAAACCCGCAGTCACCTCAGTAAATATCCAGCCGGATAAAATTATAACCTATGTAAGTCACTCTGGATAAGAGAACATTTGCTAAATGACAGTAATGTAATGTAAAATGTGTTGCCGGTACAAGGTGAGAAGTCTGAGAACAAGTGATGCGGTAAAATAGCTTCATTGTCAGTAGCTTCAGTAGCAGAAAAGCTCCCGTAACAGCACTGAGGGAATATTCATGGACGTCAGAATGTTGTGACCAAGGAGTGGATGCAGACGAGCGAGTATACAATCGCTGAGGTGGCAGATGTCATTCATACTTTGAGTGCTTGGGACACGGCAGCTTTGGGTGATTTCGGGGGTGAGGAAGGAGAGGGATTTGAGGTGCGTGGATGGACTTGGAGTGTGGCATTTGAGAAGGAAGAGAGATTTGACACCCTCAGACTGATTGGGGGGGCGTGGTGGTGCATGGTTCGAAAGTGGGAACTGAGAGCCAGAGTGAGCAGGGTTGCGGTTGGCTGGCGATGGGAGAGGCCCGAAACCATCAGACAAGCGAGGATGAGGAAGCCGATAGAGGCAAGTGGTGCTACAGCTGCCGGGAACACATGCCTGTCTTTCTGCGCTGCCAGCTCTCAGGCTAAAGAGCCACTCCGTGGGTATTTGAACACAGCTGGCTGTCCTGCTGCTGTTTTCAGCAAACCCAGTGTCTTTCCTTTTTTTGGGGGGGGGGGGGGGTGTGGGAAGTGAGATGGAAATTGTACTATCACAGCATCAAGAAAAGACCCGGCACATCCTTAAATGACACCTCGGTTTGTTCTCCAGAAATGATTTGATACCTGATAATCAAATAACGTCTGTCTGATTTAATCAAGAAACCGATTTTAAGCTCTCAACAAAAAAACAATACATGTTTGGAAATGAAATTCAGTGTCTTGTCCCAGATGCACACCCGGGTGCAATGCTGATTGTTAAAATGTCTGGCGTTTCAAACCCAAATTTCCCTGGGTTTTTTCAGAGAGAAAGGCTTGGTTCACTTTAAAGCAGCCCATTCATTGAGCTACAGTTGAGCTGTATCATTGCTGACTCATAAGTAATAATGCCTGCATTTTTCCCCAAGCGAAAATGCTCAGAACTTTGAAGTCTTTGACAGTGATGGAAGTTGCGTAACATTATTTTTAGCCATTTCTAATGTCCTTGGCATTGGCTCTCAAAAGCAATACCATTGTGAAGGTTTGAGGCCACACCAAAAGTTTCCTTTTTTTCTGGTGTCAGGCATGTTCCTAGTTCTCCCAAGAATCCATCATCTAATTTTTGTTTCTGTGCTTTTCCAGACATACCCCCAGATGGCCAGGACTACAATAAGAATCAATGTTTATTTTATGTGGGGAAATTTTGGGGGGATTTCATCCTGAGATGAACCTCTTAACATCAAAGAGTTTTTTTTTGTTGGTTTTTTTTTTTGTAAAAAAATGTTTATAACTCCAGATCCAGAAGCTGAAATAAAATGTTGATGTAAATATGTATATGGTTATAGCCTTGCTTTTCTCTGCCACGCGGGTAGCAAGTCTTAAAGTCCCAGATGCCTGTAGGCTACTAGCCCAAGTTGATGGAGACTCTGAGCATTGGAGAGAACTCTGAATATCACTTGTAACCTCCTCTAACATCTTGTCACTCCTTACTGTTTTTGCACAGAAATGTACCTGTCTTTCAAGTACAGCAACATGGCACTAAGTGACTCATACCTGGGCTGATTTTCAATCAATCATTCAGTCAATCTAATTTTATTTGTTATAGCACTTTTTTATAGTCAAGATTGTCACAAAGTGCTGTAACATATAGCGTAGTGCATTTTCCAGAGGGGAAAAAAAACAGAAAACCCCAGCCAATTGGTCAAAAATGGAAAAATAAATATTCCCTGATGTTGGGAAAAGGTGGTTGAGAAACTCCTTGAAAACAATAATAGAGAAGATAACATTGGCATGACACATAAGGCATCAGTTCATCTCGACAGTTCATCAGAATACTTCCATTCTGCAGCCAGTGAGCTGGGCAGGGGATCGAAATATCGGCCTCAGGCAGACTGTGAGTGGGGACCCTCCTGAGAGTGGAAGATGGAGCAATTATCCAGGCATTGTATTCCACCCTCCGATTAGACAGTAGTTTTAGGTAATTACTGATTTATTGGCATTTTATGTGGACTAAAGAGAGGAGCACTTGGAAACCCAGTCCAGAGCTTCTTCAGGGCTGCAGTCAGATAGGTTCCTGTCTCTCCTTATATCACTGACACCTTTTGGTAGAAAAGGTAATTTGACTCAATCAAGTTAATAATCAGTTATATGAATAAGGAGGGGAAAAAGCTCACATTCTCAATGGCCTCCATGAAACCTGGATTATGCAAAAGTGTCATGACAGTAATAATTTGTTTTACATGTGCTGTAGCCGTGAAATGGTTCTTGAGAATCGGACATCCCGCTCCCACGCGCAGGTGAATCCATAGACAGAGCTCCGCCTCGCCTAATCCCAGCATTTTTTTTTACCCCGCTTCACATCACAGCAAATCCCTCTCCGATGATAAGCTGCGAGGGCTTTTAATACCGGGGGAAAATGAGATTGAGCGGTTACATATTTTATTAACGACAGGCAGGAACGGTGGCGTCAGCCCAAAATCTCGACAGCGGAGACAGGCAGGTTCAAAGGAGGTCGTATTCCAGTGGGGTTTTAAGGGGCCGGCTCTGGCGTTTCATTTAAATAAATCAGGATGCAGTTTGCAGTCCGCACCGAGCTTCCTTCATATGCGCCCAGATCCATTCGAGGGATCTGCTCGAGAGCTTTGATTGACACAACCGAGCTAGGTACCCCTGTAGATTTCATTCCATCATCATATTCTCTGATTAATTACATTGTTTTAGAGAAATTCTTTCTGATGTCAGCTGTTGATTGTTTAAGAAATGTTTCACTAATTGCCAATTTATTTTTCATCATGTCTTAAAATTGGTATAATACGCACTACAGTATTGCTAATTAACAGTAAGTGGATTATACCTGTGCCTAATTGCATTGGTAGGGAAACTCAAGATCATGCAATGTCCTTTTATAGAGTTAAAGAACGAATGGTTTTAAAAAATAATATGTAGGAGAAACATTATAACTGTCAATCCATAGATTTGTTATTTTTCAGTTTTGAAAACAATCCTAGCAGGTATACTTGCCTCGACACATGTTGTTGTAAGCGATTCCCTCGTCTCTCTCGTTCACTGCCTGACAGTTTTAGTGTCAGTGTCAGTGCTGGCTGTCTCGTTTAATGAAAAAAAAAATCACATTTTCAAAGAGTAGCAGGAGGGAAGGATATTAGAGGATTTAACGTGTATAATAGACCCATCCTCCACTGCCCTGTTATAAGCACAATCAGCTTCTGCAAATTCAAGGGTGGATATGTCCTCTCTGTAGCCTTGCACCATGGCTTCAATGAAGCCCTATGTTTCCGAGACAACCGGCTATATGGAAATTGCTTATAGGAAGTGCTTTCATAATTATTCATTATTGCTATCCCAACACAAATACACTAATCATGTGTATGCACAGTGAGCAGAACTGGTGGTTGTTATGGCTTGCATAGATAAGTAATGGTTATTTATGAGGTGAAACTCCTTTGAAGGTGTGTACAGCCGCCCATTTTGCCATTGTCATATAAGTGAATACAGCGATCCATGCAAGAAATAATGAGAGTTGGCCGTTTATTCTGTACAAAATGAAACTTTTCTGAAACTTACATTTCTGAAGCATGTCTTACCGTTAGTGAGGTTGTCTGCTGCTGAAACCACTTCCTAATACCAACTGAGGTGCCTTTCAAAGCCACAGTAGCAGTTTTAGATGGCACACATAACTAGTTTGTGTACACTCCGGAGTTCAACACAGAAAGGAACACGGCATTTCTCACAAGTGCTTGCACACCCTGAGAGACTTTTTTTTTACTTTTGGCAGTTACCTCAGGAGACTGTGCTCACAGACTGTTTACAGTCTCTGGGATTTTTTTATTTTATTCAGTTGATTTTTAATCACAAAACACTTCATCCAGTATGCGTTTCGTGTTTTGGGTAGTGTGCACATTTTACACGCCAGGGGTGTCCTTTAGAGACGATTAAAACGGAGGGATTTGCATTTCGGGATTTGAATCACTGCTGCAAGCAACATTGCTGCTGTGCTGTTTGCTGCAGTATGGGATTTGACCCCGCAGCCTTCCGGTTAATGGGTTCAGTGGCCAGCGGCTGTGGGTTGTTGCCAGTTTTAATCCGGCTGTGAGCACAGCTCTCTGGTTTTCTCTCATACCCATTAACAGCATCTGCCCACCTGTTCACTTCTGAACAGCCACTGTTTTGCCACATGCATGTTTGATCCCAGCAGGGAAAAAGCCCTAGTCATCATTAGTGCCAGTGCTTTTCCTGTTTTACAGATATGTGTGTGTGTGTGTGTGCGCGTGCGCGTGTGTGTGTGTTTACGTGTGTTGCATATGCATTGTGTAATGACTCTGAATTTCAGTTATTTTTAGAAACATAAAAACATTTTTTTTAACATTACAACAATTTCCAGAAACAAAAAAGGGATTAGTGGATTAGACAAGATTGGAATAAGGGGCATTTAAGAAGATTCCTACAGCAAGATTTTTAATTTTAAATGAGCTCCATGTGAGGAAGTATTATTTGCACTGAGGAAACATTTGGGGGAACAAAAAAAATCTGAGTTCTTTAAAACCTTTTTAATTCATTGCATGTTGCTCTGCAATGGATTCAGGAGACTGAAGTCTGTCCTCACGTAACGACAGAAGCAACGCGCTGAATTTCAGTTCCCCATGCGCTCCTCTAGAGCATGATTTCTGATAAAAATCAGGAGGAATTTCGAGAGTGAAATTCTCCCTAAGAAACAACTGGTTCTCAGTGCCAATTAGCTGCTAATTACCTTTTATCTGAGGAGATGGAGTGCATTTCGTGCATTTCATATCCCAGACACCGCCATACTCCTGATAACAAGATTAATTAGTGATACATGCTTGATAAAGCAGGACCGAGACTGCATGTTTTGTGCCTCAAAAAAAAGAGAAAGTTTAAAAAAAAAAAAAAAAAACGTCGCTTCGGACTGATTTCAAACGATTATCCCTCCCCTTCCAGCTCTCACTTTGTCTATCCCAGAGTCCTGTCCAGCAGAGAACATCGTCTCTGTCACTGTGTGACGTGTATGAAGGGTTAGAGCTCAAAGAGGCCATGGCTGTGTGCTATGCAAGGTGCCTCTGTATGCCTCAGAGGCAACAGCAGCATCCCAGCTGGCTGAGATCAGCAGTTCTTCACCAGGGGAGGCAGAGTGCTGGAAAGAGACTTGGGTGTGGAAAGGTACAATCAATGTTTTGTGCCATTAACGTTGCCATTACATTACGTTACATGACATTATCGTCATTTAACGGACCGCCTAATCCAGAGCGACTTACATAGGTTACAGTTTTTACATTGTTATCCATTTATACAGCTGGATATTTATCTCGGCTGCAGCCAAAGGATGATGATGATGATGATGATGATGATGATTTTCTGAGGCAATTGTGGGTTAAGTACCTTTCCCAAGGGTACAGCAACAGTGCCCCAGTGGGGAATCAAACCAGCAACCTTTCAGTTACAAGCCCTGTTCCTTACCACTCTACTACACTGCTGCCCTGCCTCACTAATTTCCAGCTATGCTTCTTTTTTGTCCTTTTCTGTATTGGCCACCATAGACAGTAGAGATCTACATTACAGAGCAGGACAGGTGGAAATAGCAGGGGTTTGTAGTGTTGTCCGGGACACACCAGCAGCCATATAAATATAGCCCTGAATATGTGGCTCAGGAATGCTACAGTGGCTGTGGGACAGGGCAGACTGACCCCCCCAGGGGCTCTGGACCCTGAAACAGTCGTTTCCTAGAGGTCCAGTTGGCTTACAACAAGGTCGTGAGAAACTAGAATCCAGCCAGGCCATCCAATGCTGTGTTGCCACTGTAAAGGTGGAACTAGGTTAGCATGTGCTGGTGCTAAAGATGGCTGCCCCTATACACCCTCACATTGCTGACTGCATTGCCCAGCAACCAGAGCATGTGATGTCATAATAAACACTGGAGTCTACCCAGACCTAGTCTGCAGTCTGGTGTAAGGTGATCGAGCTAGCCCTGTTCCAGCTCTACTGTGGGGGAAGAAGGGTATAGGGAACCAATCTGGTTCCAGCTTTACAATGGAAAGGGGTATTAATGAGCCAGCCTGGTTCCAGCTCTGCAGTGGAAAAGGGGAATAATGAGTCAGCCTAGAGGAGAAATGGTTTTCATGAGGCAGACTGCTTCCAGCTTTACAGTGGGTAAAGGATATAATCAAGCAAGCTGGTTTCAGCTCTACACTGATAAAGGGATGTAATGACCCAGCCTGGTTCTAGAATTACAGTGATAAAGCCATATAATGAGGCAGGCTGGTTCTACAAGTGCCTCAAATCTGCGAATGATTCAGTATTCATGCCTCCTCACAAAAGCGTGGACGAGTTGCGCTGACCCCAGAGAGGGCAGCTCCTCATTCAGAATGATCTGACAGTCACGTGGTCATTGCTGGTAGTGAGAAACTGGAGATTTTGTGTGGATTGAATGAGATGCCAATACAGCTGAAGGGCCATATTTGCCTCTATCAGTTTAATTAATCATAATCTGAAAAGAAAAATCCTCTTACATTTTATGAGTTTGACCTTTGGCTTGCTTTTCAGAAGCAGGGCATATGCCATAGACACAGAGCTATGAAGCCTGCTGGTAAAGTATATCGTTGGACTAAGTGGGTTGAAATCGAAACATTTTCACCAGTATCATTTTATAACCATTAGTATAAATATTAGTGTGTTAATTGCACTGTGTGAGGAATACACATCTGCCTTGTGTGAGTGGCAAAAGAAGAGTGATGGAGAGGAGCAGCAAATTCCTAAATGTGCCTCCTGAGGGGTGCAAGTGTGTACCATCCTGCCACACTCATACATGCACACACATTCTTGCACTCTCACATGTATAGTACATGCACATAAACTCATAAATTCACTCAACGTTTGTGCGCGCACACACTCACACTGACATTTGGAGTTTTTGAGAAGTACATTGTGGGTGAACTCAGGGGTTGTGTTTGAACCAAAGGCAGCAGAAACCAAACTTCAGTGTTCTGTCGTTTAGCCGGCTGCGTTCTTTCACGCGTGTGAAGGAAAAGGTTAGAGCGTCGAACCGGGGCAGGAGTCGAGAGAGATAAAAAGAAGACAAAGGAAACAAAGACGGGAAGAGCGTGACAGAAACGGACGTGGATGTAAGCGAGAGGCAAACGCAGTGAAACAGAGAGCAGCACCTACGTGGAGAGACCCCGGATCAAAAGGAAGGAAGAAACTAACGGACAGGACTGAGGGAGGGAGAGTGGAGAAGAGGACCTTTGAAGGACCTCTTTGAGAGACGGACGGACGTGGAAGAGGAGGCACACGGAGAGCCCGGGATGATGAAAACGTCTGAAAGACGGCTCCCCCAGTTTTTTTTTTTTAAAATGAAAGACCGGGAAGATGGGACGGAGCTGCAGAGGACGGAGGGGGGCCTGTAAGGCGGCCCGCCAGAGGAAGCAGATCCGTGTTAACCTGCGGGAGCTCGTTTGGAACGCCCGAAAACTTTTTCCCATCGATCCTCTCCGCACTTCATTTCAGGGAGGCGTAGTTGGTATTCCAGGTGTAAGTGCCGACCTTCGGTGATGGTAATGCTGATGATACCCACCCCCTCTTTCTCACAATCCTGACACCTTAGCCTGCAGCCTGAGTGGCTGTAGAGGCAGCCAATGGGAGACAAGCCTGGGTGGTACTGAATGGGGGGGGGGGGGGATTTTCAAATGGGCGCCATGGCAACAAGGCAATAAAACAGACCACGATCGTCACCCTCCCTGTGAGAACAGCCAGGTGTGGGTCTTTCTGATGCATATTGACATCAGTTTAATTTCCAGAACCCGTTTCATTCTGTATGGTTGAAAGGCATTTATTCATTGTTTTCATTCAAGCAGATGTGGGGTTTTAGGGCACTTGAGGTTGCTCTATGAGAAAACAAAACCGAGAGAAAGTGTTTGTTTGGACATACCCAGCCAGCATACTGTAAAGTTGCCTTGTAATCCCCATTGATTTGATCTCTGATTGACATGTCCAGCTGAAGGAGGGAAAGGACAATTGGTTCGCTTTCAAATGCTGACTTTCCCTGAGCAATTCATTAAAAATTCAGCTCATTAGATTCACAGTTCAAGTGATAATGATTAGGTGAACCACCGATTGTTTTTCTGTTACAGGTGCTGGCTGTAAAAAGGCCCATGTGGGGTCAAAACACCTCTTCAAAACCTCTTCTCAGAGCGCTTACAGTATAAAGTAGACCCTTTGAAAATTATGTTCTTTTGTTTTTCATGTACCATTTAAAAAGTGCCACCTTTAAGATAACATAACCCATTAGGGTATAGAAGTCTGTTGCCTTGTTGGGAAGAAATGAAACATAACTGTTAAGACTGTATGGTACATTCTGCTGTAGCAGTCCTTTGGGCATCATTGGGGTTTTGAATGGAGATGATGTCAGCACAACTCAGTCAAACCTGTTTGTGTCAGAGGGCCTGTGATTGACGCCGCGCCGGCTGAGTAAACTCCTTAACCCTCTTTGGTCTCCGTCTTCTGATGAGCGTCTAAACAGAGCTGATTGAGTAATCTTGATCTCTCTAAGTAAATCTTAACAGTCTTCCAACGGTTCCTGAACGCGGATTTTGCCAGTGGAAGCGGAGCGTCTTAAGCCCCACGCTGGCTGGGTAACAATGAGCCGAACGGGAGCCACAGACAGGCCCAGCAAAGCTCATTATACTCTTCCCCTTTCATTCGCAGATAATGGGATAATCTGCTCCGTCATCAGCGGAGTGCCAGGAGAAAGGTGTGTGCTGAGGATGTCATTCAGGTTATACTGGGAAACATTTCGCTTTGAGGGTGCAAGGATGGATGCTGTGTGTCTTTGTAGGTAGAGAAATTTAGCTTCAGTGTGTGTGTGTGTGTGTGTGTGTGTGTGTGTGTGTGTGTGTGTGTGTGCGTGCGTGTTTATGTGTGTGTGTGTGTGTGTGTGTGTGTGTGTGTGTGTGAGAGAGAGAGAGAGAGAGCCTCCGTTCTGCGGCTGTAACTCTCACGCTCTCGTTTGTGCAGAGGCAGGTCCCCTGCAGTCCCCGCTCAGCGTCGGTGAGGGAGCCTCCTTTGATTGGCACGCCCAGAGCGCCGTGTTCCAGCTCGCCGGTCCGTCAGGCTGTCCCTCCACCGGGACGGGGGCCGGCTCTGCCTGGCGCGGTGCTGCGTCCGCTTCTGGGCCCACCGCTCCGTCGGGACGCCCTGGCATCCAAACGACGGGTCCAGAAGAGAATTGGTGGTGGGTCCTGTTTTCGGGAACAGAGCCGAGTTGGCGCGAGTGACGCTGTGAGGCATTGCCCCTGCGGAGAGACAATATCAACAGCCTCTCTTCTGTCCCTCCTCCACCCCCCTAAGAAGCATCAATACCCCCCCCCCCCCATCTCCTCTGAAGTAGTCTGCCCTGAGAGAGCTTTACTGCTGCTGTAAGGTGGTTTGATATGCTGGTCACACCATTGGACAATGCACAGCACTTCCAAGGTTCAACCCCGGCTTTAATGTAAGCGCGCAGAGAGCACCCCAGTGTCTCAGTGTCTGAGAGGTGTGATAAGGTTGATTGCACTGTGCGTTTTTGCATCCTGTTCCATGTAAACGCCACTCCGGATCAGGGCCGAGATTAAGACAAAATGTCTCCTGGCCCTTTAATCCCGGACAATAAACCCAGCCCGTGTTCCCTTGTTTTCTTTTTCCTCCCTGCTTGATGGAAAGCTCTTGCTTCGACCCCAGAGAAATTCTGCCACAGATGCGACGTCAAGATCAATCTCGTCTGCGGCAGTATGCCGCGTTTCTCAGTGATCTGTTTTTTTTTTTTTTTTTTTTTCCCTCTCTGTGCCAAAATATATACGGATTTTCCTTTCTTTGTTTTCCGGGAGCAAATCTCCCTGAAAACTACAGCATTAATCTAACCTGGATTAAGTGTTGTTTTAAATCCTGTTTGATTTCTACCACTCACGTACACCCGTGGCACCCCACGTTACATGAAAACAAGAGTGACCCTTTGCGCTCCTGTGCTGTCCGCGCTGTGCTTGTATTGTGCAAGTGCCCCTAATCTCTTTTAATTCAGGTGCTTCGACTTCTGTCCGTAACACTTGGTCAGCGGCCGCAACCACACAGTTTAGAGTTGGCCCAGTTGCTGGGGTTCACCGCCGTCTCCATGGCATTCATCCAGGGGTGATCGCCGCTCTGCATCTGTCGATAGGAACGCGTGCATCTCCCCCTCCGTCGGCGAGGGGACGCGGCATTTCGGAGATTCGCTCTTCAGCTCGCTGCATTACATCATTGATTTATTAGTCCCCCGTGGCTGAGAGATGTAAGCTTACCAGGCTGATTCTCCCGTCCAGCATCATTAATAACCAGCGCTCCAGCGCTCCCTCTCTCTCGCTCTCTCTCTCTGCCTCTCTTTTTTTCCACAAGCACAAAATCTGTGTGTTTATTCTTCTCATTTTTCAATGTAGAATATTTATGTTCTTTGTGGTTGACTTTTTTGGTCTTTTTTATGAGTAGTTGTTTTGTATGTAGATATTCCTATTTTGTTTTATTTAAGTCAATCTGAAAGTCAAAAAAAGTTTCTCTCTCTTTCTTTCTCCTGACCTCTGCATCTCCCCAGTGTAAAACATCTCCTGTTTATGCTGTCCCTGTTTGTTCTGAATGCAGTGGGACCATGGGACCATCCTATTTTGATTTTACATAACATTCTACCACCAGCTATACCAGACTAACATGTTACGTTACGTTACGTTACGTGATTTAGCAGACGCTCTTACCCAGAGCGACTTTCAAATAAGTGCATCACTATGCTAACAGTAGTTATTGATGAACATGTCAGGGGAGTTCATATACTTGAGTCACTTTATGTCACTTTAAGTCTAGGGCAAGCTAAATTTGAAAAATTGAAAAATTTGATTGTCTTGGCTGTATGTGTCCTCCCGCTCTCTGATTGGCTGGGCAGGTCTGTGACATTTATCACGTTGACTTGCATAACCTTGAATGACTTCAGCAGAATGAAAACACCCAATGGGTACACCACGTTATCCTGATCTCCCTTCAAATCTTCATTCACATCATTTAAGTCTATAACTCAGTCTCTGCCCAGCATGGCAGGTTTCCCGCCCCCCCCCAGCCCTCTGTTTGGAGGGCCAGTGCTCCCCAGCCTCCCTTTCAGTCAGATCGGATCGGGGGAAACCCTGGCTGGTGTTTGTGTCCCAGAGCTGCGGGGGGTAACATAACGATAACAACGCTGTAACCCATCGTGAAGGGGGGGGGGGGGGGGGCGGGGGCTTGGAACAGCAGTCGCAAGGAACCAGGAAGTCGATTCACTGAATGGGATGTTGCTGAGATGTGCGCTAACGAGCGCAGTCGCCATGGCACCCGTCCAGACCCGCAACTGGAGAAGGAAGCGGGTCGCCATGCACTTGGGGAGGGGGGGGGCGTGAGACCAGCCCCCCTTTAAATGTGTATCAGATTAGGCTCAGGGGCAGCAGCCTAATTAGTGTAATCCTTGGTAATTGCTGGTTAACGGTCGGGCGGGCTGATCAAACGGCTGGCAAGCACTGCACGGTGAGGATCACGCAGGGGAGGAAACGTCTAGCTTTCAAAGGGTTTCATTAAACCGGGGGGGGGCAGGGATAAAGCAGCCTGTCTGTTACACTCCGGTTCAGACTGCAGGCGTGAACGGGCAGCGGCCCTCCCCGCGAGAGACCCGGCGCCCGCGTGCGAAAAGAGGGGGCACCGCTGAGGCGGGTGACGTTTTTGTGATGCTGGGGACACCGTGGCTTGCGTCTGGCCTTATTATGTGACAGCGTTTGAGGGAGATGGATGAATATCCACCCATTTTTGGGTTCATTAATGCACTTCCTCCCATCTCCCCAGGGACAGGGAAAGACTTTGAAGGAGGATCAAGCATTCGATTCCATTTCAAAAACCTGACACAGAACATATCCTCAGGATATCACTTAATGCCACAGTTCCAGCTGTTTAGATGACTGGGATATGCCAAACATACAGTGCTGTTGCAGTTTGGTCCTAAACTGCAGTGTTGGAGTCTTCGTCCTCTGCCCAGGAAAAGAGACGAGCTAGAAGCTACTGCTCCTTCTGTAAAACATACGCATTGCAGATTTCAGCAGTGTGAAGACCTATTTACGTTTACATTTATTTATTTAGCAGACGCTTTTATCCAAAGTGACTTACAAAAGTGCATACAGTAAGTATAGCGACAGTACGGGGACAGGATGTGTACAGTTCTCAGCTGAGAGCAAGGTCTGTTATTCTATTACGTCCCACGTCATCTTAGACATATGGCTTTAATTGATAAGGCAACGCTGATGCAACATTCTGGGCTTAATACGTGTTCCACAACCAAGCATTGTATATTTTTACAGAACCAAAGGACAGAAACATATGACTTGTTTTTTTTTTTTGTTCTATAAAGAGAAACCGGAAGATATGGAAACAAGAGAACTTGAATTTGAACATTTTCTTTATTCATCAAAAAACTTTTACTGGTATTTGAACATTGTGCATTTTCACAGTTTTGAATGTTTGCCAGTATTTTTCCATTTTTCAAGTATCAATGTCAATGACAACGTTTTAAAAAAAGGTGTTCTTTTTAGCGCTGTAATGTAATATAGCAGTGGATCTATCTGAGAACAAAAATAATCATCATAATAGTAATAATAATAATAATAAAAATTGCATTTGTCAGACCCCTATTGCTCACCCATTTCATTTAAGGAACCTTGATCTTTATAGGGATGTTCCACTTAAAACAAAAAACAGCATCCTACATAGATACTTCAAAACAAAGAACTGTCAATCACATGAGTCCAGAGACTGTCAAAATGAAGTGGTGACAAACTCAAGATCTCACCAGCATCTCTGTTTAAATGAAACTGACTAAAAAATAAAGACAAAAATGAACAATGGGAAAATACAACACTGAACTTAAAAGAAAATACATTTCAATATATGTCAAATCGAAGCATATGTCAAAAACACAGAGCAAATACTACAAATTATTACCACTTTCAAATATGCAATATACTGTAGAATTGTTTTTTTAAATATGCCATTTTACAATATATTGTACATTATGAACATAAGCTTTCATACCTAAATGTAGTAATAAATGCCACTTTGACATACATTAAAACTATGTTCTTACACTTTTGGATGACGTATTTTGACCTGTATGGTTGTTTTGTGAGGGTGTGGCCTGTGTTGGAGTTGGGTGCGCATCGCCTGAGAGGTGGGGAAGCTCACAGAATCTCACAGAGATGGGGAGGTGGGGACCCCGGATTGGCCAGGCCCGGCTCTACTGCCTTCACACAGACAGGGGACGGGACACGTCAGGTGCACTCGCAGCTATGTGCGAAAGGATTAGCGACGTCTCGGGTTGTCAGAGGGAGAGCAATGTAATCTGTGCAATCGGGAGGCTGAGGAACATCCACGCAAATAAAAGCTGGGCCTTTTCTCCAGAGCTGTGTGTGTGTGTGTGTGTGTGTGTGTGTCTGTGTGTGTGTCTGTGTCTGTGTGTCTGTGTGTCCGTCTGTGTGTGTGTCTGTGTGTGTGTCTGTGTCTGTGTGTCTGTCTGTGTGTGTGTCTGTCTGTGTGTGTGTGTCTGTGTGTCTGTGTGTGTGTCTGTCTGTGTGTGTGTGTCTGTGTGTCTGTGTGTGTGTGTGTGTGTGAGCTTTTTCAGTGAAGAACTTCTTCATCTTCATCACGTCTAATACTGCATAGTATGCTATGGTCCATAATACTGTTAAAAAGTCAACGCTGAAGTCCTTAGGGTTGTGATCAGTTTATATGCACTCTTCCCAGCATGCCTTGCAGCCTTGCATGCGGTAAGTGCCAGTGCTACCCAGTGGCCACAGCGTGAGTCTGCTGGGATCAGATGCGTAGGCAATGCCCCCAAGGCCTCTCTCCCGAATCTTGTGACGCCCCTGTACCCTTTTCAGAATTAGCAGGCCTAGCGTTCACAACCACCGCTGAGGTCACATGATCATGTGCTGTTAACATAATCGAGGAGGATGAAAAAGAAAAAAAAAAAAGCTTTTTTTTTTTTTTTTTGCTCGGGGCAGGGAAAAGGAAAGATGGGAAAAAAGAATACAGTGCAATTCTATTCACAGAATCCCTGACTCATGCTGAGAACAGCACAGGTACTGTGTCCCCCGGAGAGAGGCCAGCCTACAATAAAAGTGCGTTTAAAACAGAGAGTGAGGAAGCCCGGCGTCTCCTGTGAGCCCAAATACCAGCATTGCAAAGCCATAGAAAATGATTATCTATCTGTCTGTAATCTTAAATACCTTTTTCCTGCTTTGCTCTGTCACTCTTTTAAAGGGCAGCATTCAAAAGGGTTTACCTAGACACACTCCTGCTAAATCCAGTAAAGCCCAGTGCCTATACTTGTTCTATACTGTACTGCAGATGATTTCATTATGACAACCCATTGCTTTGACACAATATCCCTCTGCCCTGAGCACTCTTAATGCTGATTGGCTCTCAAAGAGGAGACTGTGTATGGAAGGCCATGGAGGACAAAAAGGGTCAACTGAACTTGAGAACAATGAGAACTGCAATGCAATTATGGAATGGGAATGAACTGGATTTTACAAGGGTCCTTAATTAGTAATACTGCCTTGTTGCCTGGTGACGTGCCCTCTCTGACAACCCATGACAAGCGTACATCAATAAAAACAAAAATATGTATCCATTCAACGCTCTTTTTTTGTTCAGTGCAGTTACAACAAACGGAGCTTGAGTCTCAACAGCTGTGGTCCTGTCAGACCGAACACCACGCCTGTGGTTTATAAATACTTAACATTGAAACGGAAAGGACATGCTAACACCACCGCCCCGCCGTATCACTACGCCATTCGATGAATTGCGTGAAACATTTCACTCCAGAATACCTTTTCCGAAAACGACGCAGGTCTTCAGTCCGCATGGGTTTAGTGCTTGCTTCAGAACCTGGCTGGCTGATTATCGCCAAGCCGGGATTTAATATCTGTTTCCCAGATACGATTTCAGGAAAAGCGCTGAGGTGCCGTATCCCTCTCACTCTGTCATAACAGAACAATCATGCTGTCAGTAGGAAAGCAATAATATTGCAGATAGTGCTGATGTCTCCACGTTGCCTTCATGTCCCGGCCTAGCTGGCCTGCGCCGGGCCCCGGGCCCAAGACAAAAGTGTGTGGCTTTGGATTGAATGTGCTGCTGCTGTTGTTGCTGTAAGGAGGTAACAGCTTGTTGCCCAGCCCAGTTCACCACCCCCCCCCCATCTGTGGGGTTTGAACGTGATGATGCATAGCAGGGAGATTATCGTCTGGGCATCCCTTCTCTGCACATTCCAATTAAGGGAGGGTCATGCACCACAAAACAACTGTCTTGCAGGGCCAGGGTACAACAGATCGGCCACATAGGGGAGCAATTTAAAGACCCTCCACATGTCTGTCTTCCTGTCTGTCTGCACCTCGTGGTGCTGCAGCTCCTGACAAAGCCCCTTCCTCTCCGATCAGGGTAAAAATGGCCCTCTGTTTGCCGGTAGTGGGGATGCTAAAGCAGGCGTGATTCATGCCACTAATGCTCCAAGGAGAGTGCTTTTCTGTGGCTGAGTTATTAAACGCACTTTTGCTCCTCCACGCGGCCGCGTTGTATGATTGCGTATTAATAACTGTATCGATCGGGCGCTGGCCCGGGCCCCTCTCTCTGGAAAGCTGCTAATGTCAGGACGGATGAGTGGCATGGGAGTACTGTGCAAATGCAGACGAGGGGATGGCGGCTTGGGTTTGCCTTCGGGTGGGCAAACACGGGTGCAAACCGCTGAGAAAACAGACGGAAGACTTTTACGGAGACGGCTGACAAGATGGCGGATTGTCAAGTTCCCGCCGGATTGTCACGGTTGGCACCCCATCGCCTATCGTCACAAACGTCACCACCTGTCACTCTCCGATTGGAAGCACATTGCACCCCCCGCTCATCACATGTTCTACTCATCACATGTGGTTGCTGGATTACTTTGTCCATGTGGATTTCTTTCAGCTTTCTGAGGTAAGAGGGTATTCTAGAGGGCCAATGCATGCTTTAACACCCCCCCCCCCCAAATCCTTTTGCCCCAGCCCTTCACTCCCTCATGTCAGTACCTTCATCCTAAAATGGCGACCAGGAGTGGGGTACTGCATTACATATTAGTTTAAGGCAAACCTTTGCAGTGAGAAGCAATGTAAACTTAAGGCAGCAATGGATTGATGTCTCGCGCATTTAAAAAAAAAAGCATCTTATGTCCCTCTTTATTTTTGTTCTTATCTTTTTTTTGTCTTATTGAGCAAAATATTTCTCATTCAGAACAATAAATACACTCCATCCCTTCCTATAAATATACACTCTGTGTGTTCACAAGGTGTGTGTGTGCGTGTAAATGCGTAATTAACATCTGCATAAACACGCATACAGATATCACACCCCTCTCCCACCCCACCCCCCCCAAAAAAAAGCAAGCAAAAATGTGTGTTTTTTTTTTTTGTTTCAGTATTTTGTGTTTTTTTGCGCAATGTTTTCATTTAGCACAGTGATACCCGACCCGGTTGTAAAGGTAGAATGGTTGCAAGTTATCAATTTCCAGTTTCATATTCAAGCTAAATCTTCAACTTTGGAGAAAACGGGGGGGGGGGGGGGGTAATCCCTTGGTTGTCTCTTTGTGAATCTTTAAAAAAAAAAAAGCAGAAGAAACTCCGGCCCTGCCCCCCCCCGCCTCCTTTTTTGTGGGCGGTCAGTATTTGGGCGGGATGACCACGATGGGGTCGCCGGTCTTGGGCCGCCACATGAGCACCTGCGCGTCGTTGGCGTTGGGCTTGACCATGGCGTTGGGCGGGATGGGCTCGTTCTTGCCCAGGATCTGCGGCTGCTCCTGGGCAATGGGCTCCAGCAGCTTGGCCCTCTGGCCCAGCGGCTTGTCCGGGTCGATCTGGATGTGCAGCTGCATCCTCCAGCGGATGGTCTGCAGCACCAGCGTCTCGCCCGTCGCCTGGTTGATGGCCACCAGCCAGGTGGTGAAGCTCTGGTCCCGGCGGATGCCCGTCAGCAGCGGCAGGTTGCTGTCGCTCACGGGAACGCCCCACGTCACGCTGGGGTAGAAGTTGTCGTTCATGCTGACAGTGAACTTGGTGTCCTTCTTGGTGGGGCCCTCCACCGTGCACGTCTCCGTGGTGTTGCCGTACCAGGGGTAGTTGACGCCGTCCGAGTCGCTTATTGCCTCAATTTTGTTGTCCCTCAGGTCCGGGAGTTCCCAGCTTGACCTGAAACAAGAAACAACAGAAGCTGAGCTCTTCAGCTGAGATGTCACCGCTCAGCAGATCCAAGAACACTGAGGGCTTCCCTTCACAGAAAAACAGGCAGCCTAGCAGAAAGGAGCAGCAGTGATACAGAGTTTCAGTCTCACTTAAAATCTCACTTTGTGAGAAAATCAAACACAGTGTTCGGCTGGGCGTAGTAAGCATCTGGAAATCAGCTTTGTAAGATCCACCGACTCGGTGTGTGCGTGATTCATCAAAGCAGACACTTTCCCCTAGGATTGTTTTCAAATACTTTCAGATTTTATTTTACAAGCAGAAAATGAATACAAAGCTCTGTTAGGTCACATTAAACTGTAATTGTGAAGTAAACTTTGGATATTGTTTCGAAAAGCTGCACAAGGTGTGTTTTAAATGATCCCGGGAAAAGGGTAGCGGTAGAATCCTTTGAGCGTGGCCACAACTGGTGGGATGGAGAGCCAAAATGTGCCTAGTAGGTCAAACCTGGAGGCCCTCAGCCTGCCTGCTCGGGGTCGCTGCTGCCGGTGACGAGACACCCTTGGCTCCGCCCGCCACTGACAAGCTCATTTCCCCGACAGCGACAGTGTATGACAAGCGCGTCCCTCAAAGTGCTGCGTGTCTGTGTATCGATTCACTCACTGCAGGGGTTGGGGGGGGGGAAGGTGACCTTTCTCCCTGAACCTGATAACAGCTTCTGCAAAGCGTCCAGGCCAGGAACCAGGCAGGCACCGAAGCCCCTTTAACTGAAGAGGAACTGATTGCAATCTGTGGGATAATAACAGTGGGAGCCCTGTTGTGGATCTGGGCATGTTTATGTGATGTATCACTCATGTCACCCCCCCCCCACCCAGCATGTGGATTATGGCTGTGCGGGCTCCGTTGGAGAAAATAGGCAAAGATGAACACCGATGGTGTCTGGTTGGATCTTCGTATCTTTTCCTCCAAAATAACTCACTGGTATCCCCACCGGCAGAACAACTAGGGGCTTTAAGCAGAGCAGGGAGTGTAACAGAGTCCTGAATTCATCTCAAACATCGGAAAGAGGAGCTCCGCAGAGAACTTCAGCCCGAGCTCCCCGACCCACTTTCTGAGAAATTCCGTTGTACTCTTGGTTTTTCCCCTTCAGCACACGCAATGAACTTACTCTGTGCTGCACCTTATGAAAAAGTCATATCCATATCCATCAATTCATGGCGAAACATAAAATCCAAAACAAGTGGAATATATCTACCGATGGGTCAAAACAATGTACCATATACAATACAGAATATATCAGTTACAGCCACTTTCATATACGCAATTTTATACTATTATTAAGTACAATAAATTTAAAATTTGCTATATAATATATATTTAAAATATATTATATATTTCCGTACTTTGTCTTATACAACTCAGTTGTACTATACCAGTCAGTTTATGTTCTATGATATGTGCATAACTTTACATATATTGTGGAAAAATTGAGACGTTCTCTGATACATGCATTATATTTACATATATATTGAAAACAGACTCAATGCATTCAATACTCGTCTGTCAGGGAAAGCTGACAGAGTTGAGGCTTTCTTTAGCATAGTGCTCAGGGTGTTTCACCAGCGTTCATGAATGACCGTGAATGACCATGACCGTGGCAGTGTCATGGTCAGCCGCGTGGTTCTCCCACCTCAACTCATCCCCGCGTTTGTGATCCTAATATGGGGGAGGGATCCGGTTGCAATCAGGTGCCATTCCTGTGTATTTATACATTTGGCTCCGCAATGCCCCAGAGGTCATAAAATCCAATGTCCCCATTCAAGTGGCAGTAAAAGCTTTTATCAGTGTCAAGCTGAAGGCATTTTCTCAGGGGGCAACGGTGACACTGACGTCAAGCTTTTGGCAGGCGAGGTATCGCCGCGTCAAAAACAAAAGACCACAACTCTTCCGCTGTCCTGGCTGGAAGCAGATGGCTACTTCATTAGCCATGTAATCACCAATATACCTCTCATATCACACTGGTGGGTCAGCCATTGAGGAATCCTTGTGTTGTGAGCCAGGAGTCCAAATTTGGCTAGTTTCCTAGGTGATCTCTATGGCAAGCTAAAACTGGCAGACTCTGATACCAGCTCTGCCCTTAGTTTTTCATGAGGATGTTGTTTTGTTTTAATTTTAAACCTGTGTCTAGAGATGGCCAATACAGTTGTTATGCACAATCTATATTAATATGGTAACAAACTGTGTAGGATATCTTTACCACAGCTTTCCATATGGATCTACCATGACCATCCCTTCTTCTCCGTTTTTTTTTTCTTTATTATTAAATGAAAATATGTTCTCGGTTGTTACTCAGAGTGGCTTTGCACACACTTAGGGTTCTCTGTTTTGGGCAGAGAGGAGGAAGCTGAATGATTCAAGTACAGCACCTGGTAAGGCAACACAGTGTGTGCACGTGTTAAATTATGTAATATGTTACATTGCATTCAGAGCCCGTCCTTCTCCAGGGTAACTTAGATAACAGTCGGTAACGGGGTTCAAAATTTTGTATCCTCTATAACTCATTCAGACAGCTGGATATCTACAGGAGCAGTTGGTGTAACAGCTACAGAGTCCCACTGGAGATTCTAACTCACAACCTTCAGTTCCAGAGTCTAACTGTGAAGTCATGTGATCTGTAATCTGTATGTGTTTGAAGGGAAGTTTTTTTTTTCCCTGCCCAGAAACAAAGCCCCCGCCTATCGCTGTAGAGGCAGCCATGGGGCTGCGTGGGGTTTAACGAGCAGGAAAGACTCCCGGTGCAATCAGCACGGGGACAGAAGACTCTGTCGCTCAGTTTAATCGATCGATCACCACACCTTGAGGCTTGAGGCGGGTTTGAAACCCATGGCACGCGTTCGGGCAGGTGGGGGAGAAGGAAAGAAAAAAAAAGACTCATTCCGTCTCATAGTTTCACCCAATTACAGCGACCTGAAAGTGTTTGGCTGCAATCTCATCGATTCAGCTGGGATTCCCAGCAAAGACTGTGGGGTGTACGCTTCTTGCATCTTAACTTTCTCCCAACACATCATGTGAGAATCCTATCAATGACGTGACAATGTACCAATGGGCCAACATACTAAAGGGCCAATAGGGTCCCTCACTAAAAAACAAGCAACAGAAAGTGTTTGATTGGACATGGCAGGTATTCTTAATGGTAGATTAAATGGCAAGTACCTTTGTACCTAACAAATGCATCCTTAGAGTTAAAAATGTAAATATTATTAAACTGGGCCACTGAATCCTAATCACATGCTCCTTTGATTATATATTGAAATATAACAAAGTGATCTTGTGATCATTTTGCAGAACACTTCACAAGGGTACTTCACAAAACCCTCAAAATCTGTAGACACAGGAGACAACAGAGGCCAGTTATCTTGCTCTATACGGTGGTAAGTGAAGGGCTGGTTCAAATCTTGGGTGGCGCATAGCTTATCACTGAGCCTTAAGTCACGTCACCTCAATTGCCTCCGTTCATATGTAACAGTATTTACTCTATAGAGTTGTAAAGTATGCTCACACTCACTGGTCTGGGAGTGTTGTGAGCCTGGCGTGACACTGTTGCTTGTTTAAACTGAATGGGTACACTTATGTTCTATTGTGATGGAAGTCGCTCTGGATAAGAGCATCTGCGAAATGCATGTAATGTAATGTAATGTAATGTACGAGCAAGGTACAATCAATACTGAACAAGGCTGTCTGCTGAACAAAAAAAGAAAACAACATGTACTACTACAGCCTGTGCTAACCCTCCTCTCCCAGAACACTAAGGTGTTGAAATGGTCGTTGGATTCAAGTCCTAAATAAGAAGAGATTATGATGGTGCCAATACATGAGCCAAAAAACCAAATTCATTCTGGGTATTTATCCATTTAATGAAGTCATTGAACTCAACGTAACTGATTGAAGACAAGTTTGTTGTATCATCTGAAGTCCTTATGTATGTCTAGACAAATGTAATGATATGTGTCTAGTTATTTTCCCTTTGTAGTTGAGTAATTTGGAGAAGCTGGCGATGTTATGTGTGTGTCTGTGATAATCTTTAGCTCTACAAGCTTTCTCTGATTCTTCTGAGAGGCAAGGGAGAAGCGCATTCACTTAGGGTGCACTGACGTTGACAATGCGGATTTGGGAGAATGTTTCGCTGGTTTCTAAAACGGTAAGTATTTCCCAACAGACGGTTCTGTTCCAACGGCCCCCATCTCACTCTCCCACTTCATGCCGTTGTGATTTAGCATGGGCTATGCATCCTTTAATCTCCATGCGGCATTAATATTGTTCCCATTCAGTTGCTCTCCAGTCCAGCACGCAGAGCTGAAGATTACCACAGACACACATTCAGACCAGAGCAAGCACTCTCTCTCCCAGGTCTGAGGGGAGACTATCTTGTTTGGTACGGTATGGCTAATCTGTCACTTGCAGGCCTTCAGCATTCCAAGCCACAGAGGATTCAGATAAGCCTGAGAGAGCTCCTCACAAGTATTCCTCCACTTGTTTCAGTTTTTTTTTTGGTCATAACAGGAAGCGGGTCAAATGCAATGGCTGAAAAGTTTTGCAAGCTTGCGTAACAATGCAATTCGGTGGTGTGCAAGCTAGGCACAATTTGCAATATCGTTCATTTCTTCTAGACACCAAAGTAGTCCTCCAGAGTCCACCATGCTCAGATTTTTTTTTTTTTTAGGTCAAACAAGGAATTTTTTATTCTGTGTTTCAAGTTTTATTGCTTTCATGTGAACACTTGATAGCAAAAAAAAAAGTCTGAAAAACAAAAAGTAGACTGAGGCGAGAACTTTTTTGGTACAGTGCCATTTATGGCGGTCTACTGTGGTGTAGCAGTATAAAATGAAAAACTGATACACAAACGAAATGTAAGGCAAACCGTTCCAATTCAGCGATGGTTTGGTAAGCTATAGGACAAGCAGAAACTTGGTGGTCTTCCACCCTGTTGAGCCACAATCCAAGAGTACCTTGTCGTACTGTTGTTCCTGCATGACCACATACCCCCTCACACGAGAACACCGAAGCAAACCTTTCAGATCACTGTGTGAGGGAATGGCGACATTAAATTCTGTCTTTACTGAGTACTTAAGACTTCCACTTAAAGAATTAAACACATTAAATGTGCGACTAATAGGAATATCCCCCTCTCCCTAGGTTTAATTTAATATGTATTAAGTCATCCTGGGAAGTTTAAATATTCTAGTTTTAGAACTAAAAGCTCCTACTGATTTATAAATAGCAATAGAAAGGTTTACTAATTTTTTGTTCTGCTTTTTTTCTGATTAATACCCTCACTGTACTTAAATTCAGCAAACCAGTCTTTAGTGCTCTCTGGATTAAAACCCAAACACAGGAATGAACTATTTTGATGAAACGGTGCCCAGACTTCAATTGCCCACCCATCCAAGCTGCGGTCTGCTAGCTTCATCAGCTGATGCTCACACTGAAATTCTCACTGGTTTGTGAAATGTAGTCTATTTTTAATTTTTCATCAGAAGTCCTTCTTAGCCTTCACAGTTATTTTTCCATACCAAGGGTGAACAGGACATTCATGTTTATAGATGGGAAGCAAAAATGGAAACAAGCTTGTTTTGCAAAAAAACAAATTAGGAAACCCTCACCCTACTTCAGACTCTTTTTTATGTATTGGGTTTTGTGTGTGCTGTTGTTGGTTGGTAGTAACCATCACTAAAATAAGATAATTTATGGAGTAACTGATGGTAGCAGGACTAAGGAATAAAGATTAATACCTGCATAATATATTATGATACCAATTATTTACACTTCCCCACAAATGTTTCAGCTCAATGAGATTATTTCCTTCATGTATTACCCTTAACTGATGCAGGACAATTTCAAACATGAACTTATAACTTACAACAACTTGAACAAGTAAGTTTCAATTTCAATTGACTGCGAGAGATGTAACACATGAAGCCTTTTTAACCAAGGTAAATTTATGGGCATACCACATAACTATACAGCACCCAGAGTTAGGCCCATTTTGGGCTTCTCTACAGAAATAACCAAAATGGCCCTGAGACCTGACTCCTTACAAACACAAACTTCTTTGCTATCTATCCTCATTTAAACATACAGAATTTGGATACCATGTCATATGGCCACACAATAAACACCCACATCTGGACCATTTTCAGTACTTTATCTTCCTCATTTTCTTCTTTTCCTTCTGCTTTCCCTCTGTCTTAATTTTCCTGTTGCATTACATAACTGAATCCAGTACCCCAGTTTATGTATTTCATCATTGGTCCCTCTACATATTTTGCTGACTTCCATATCTGCTCATTGGAATCTACTGTAAGAAAGTTTCTGCATTAGGCCAGATAGATGTCCAATCATGATCATAGCCAAAAGATTACTAATAATGCTAATACTGTAAAGAAATATATCCTTTGCGACCAACACTACTTTGAAACACTTTAATTATTTCTGATGTTATAATTTTGCTGACACTTTTCTGTATTTGACAGAGATGTAACACAAAGACTGTTAAGATCTTGTTCTCTGGACCAATTTACACAAGACCTTTAGTAAGCATTGGGAAGGTGTGCTTCGGAATAGTGCTTGTCCAGTTCGTGTGAGGTAATGTTGTTTGTATTGTTTACTGTAACCTGGCTTTGTTTTATAATTATTTAAATGACAGACCTATTTTGGAAGTGTTTCAGACTTACAGAGCTACGGGCTTAGAAGTAGTGCTTAGTGTAAGCAACGTGGCGTTTCTGTACTCTTAAAGTGGTTTGAAGAGCCAACATGTTACACGAACTATATGTACAGAAAATACCACCATATTTGTGTCAATGTGTCACACCGTGCTAAATTAAAATCTAAATATCAGTGGCATAACGAAGGTATTAGTGATATACCTCTATAGTGCCGTACAGAAAAGCGATACTTAAAAGTGCTACGACATCATTAGTGAGTGTAATATATCTGCAGCCTTACAACCTGAGAAAGAAGTTAGTATTCAGATGTTATAACGGTAAGAATTTACTGTCTTAATAATAACAATAATTTCAGATACAGGTATTTATCTGTTTACGTAGACAGAACTGGAGCAGTTGAATGTAAGACCGTGGCATAGGTCTAAACATTGTTTAATTTTGTTCTTTATTTTCCAGGTGGCGCGCATTAAATTAGGTTCTCGTTAATAAACCTGACTCGGCCTGAGGGTTCGCTTAACTTCGCGTCACAGTGCAGTTACACCAATTAAGGAAGCGATGGTGATACTGTGTTCGCTGAAAAAATCGATTACGTAAAACATCCTGTTCAACACATCAATGTCGAGTAAAATATTTTTCCCACTTCTAAAATACCCACACTTTGTGCTATAGCAAGTTATTGATAAACTATGAGACACTAAGGAAACTGAAAAATAAACGAAACTTCCTCAGTTAATGTGGTTTGGTGCTCCATTGAAACGTGAGGAAGCACTGTTTCATAAGTGAAACTGGGGTTAACTTTACTTGATGTTAAGTGATCGAACAGAATACGTGTACGCAATACTTACATTCCTTTATTTCCATACTTATTGTAGAACTCCATGTGATTGCACGCCTGGATCCAACCCACGGTCCACGTCTCTTTACCGGCCACAGGTGGCACCAGTACCCGAGCCGAGGCCCGGAAGTGTGGTGTCCGGTATCGCAGAACCACGCTGGATGACTCGTCAATGCTGGTGGGGTTCGAGTCGATGGAGGAGTTCACTTCGAGGACGATGATGCTTTCACGGAAACTCCTGGGTTTACACCTGATGCTTTGGATACAGCCCATCGCATTTAGTATCAGTACAATCCACACGAAAGTCCAGGTGTCTGAAGGAGAGAGACGCATGGAAATTGCAATAAATTCACAGTGAATGCATCCGCGGATAAGCTATTCACAAAAACGTCTTCTTGGCAACTAGCCTTGTAGTTGTCGGTGAGACTGAAGATGCGCTTGCTACAGGTTCATCTATGAAGCCATCTGTATCTTTCACACAGTTGAGTAATCCACAGAATGTAGATTTCCGATGGCGTACGAGTTTAAATATCTCAAAGCCGCGCGTTCTTGCACTGATCCGCTCGCCACAGTAAGTTCAGCTAGCTCTGAAGCAAGTTTCTTTTCCGTTTCTGCAGGCTTCCTCCATCGGTTGCAGTACGTATTTTTAAGCCTATCATCTGACTCGCATGCATGCATGCATGCAGTCTATCAGATATTACACTGTAGAGGACAGTACTTGAAACATAGCCTGCTCTAAGCATGTGTATGCATATATGTATGCTATATATCGTCCGTACAACGAAACTTTCCTATTGCAACATGAGCATTATAAACACATAATTACTTAAGTGATATTTTAAAGCTATACTGAACATGTCGCCCTTCGTCCTTTGCGTGTATTGCTTGTCTACAAGCTGACAACTTTCTAGCAGCACAAATGCTATGCCGCTGTTTTTACTTTTTAGCTATTTTCGGCTAAAGTTGATTTTTTTTTTTCAAATTCTGGACCTGGAAGCAGTTTTTTTTCTGTTGCAAAAGTAAGCGGTACCGATCAATAAGTTAAATAAGCTCTTTATTATGTAATAATCACTATTGTCATTGCATCTAAACGCAATAATGCCCCCGTTGATCTACTGGTGCAAGAATTACACCATTTGCGCAAACTTAGCATTAATTATTCTAACTGACATTGACAAAGACATGTTGACCAGGCCTTTTCTTACACTTTTACACTAATCGACTTGCTAACAATATTTACATCGTTCACAGCATTTCAGAAATTAGCGCAAATATTAGGGCTACGCCAACATATTAGGCTAGATCTGCCGCTACTTGAAACGAAAAAGTTTTTAATTTCTGCATGGTCAAACCATTGAAATAATAACATAATGAACAATTAAAGATGACAGACTTCTAAATTTCACAAATAATACGAATTCAGCACTGGATAATATAATCCCTTGCAACCCAAGCATCCTCATACCTCTAATAATATCAGAGGAAAATGCACAAACAATTAACCTACATTTGCTATCTCGGCGATAAATTCTTCAGTCGCATACGTTTGTAAATAAATAAAAGATACATAACACTTGCCGGCTAAATTAGGCAATGCTTAAATAAAAAATGGCTGTATTAAGGAGAGTTTCTAAAACTGGTCTATCCAGACGCATGTTCTCCTGGACAGAGGAGCAATTCCGTTGTCATCCCGAGGTGGTCATTGCCGAAAGTCGTCTTGTCTTCATCCAATGAACTATACTGTCCCGTGGAGATGCCATCAACTTAAATGTATTTCACGGTACAATGTACACCGCAACATCCAAAGGCAACCAGGTCAACTTTCTCTTATGTGCCCGCGCCTGTTTGTTGCTGAAAATGATTACTTTTGTGATAATGGAGAAATCACCGATCACTACAAAAATCTCCCTCCTTGGTTATTTTCCTTCTTAGCGATATTTCGTACATACAGTCCTTGCAGTCCTTGGTTACTCCGCACTAGTCCCATTGCAGCCGCGGTAGGTTCCCCATCCTGCAATTCTTTATCTCGGCAGCTGGGGCTGCAGCTCTTTTATTTAACTGGCTTTGAAACGACACTTCCCCTAGAAACCGCGAGCATTCTGGGAAATGAAGTTTTTAGCACCACACCTGGCTCTTTGTGGAACAGTCCATCATATGAATGTTATTTCATACAATGCAAAATATGCTCTCAAGGGATTCTGTAATGATCCTAAATGTTGCGTGATTTATTTATTTATTGTGTTTTTGTCTTCTCTGCTTGCGGTGTACATTAGCTACCTACATGGTTCACGTTCGCGCGTTTCCTGTTGATTATATGATTGTATTTATTGTTTGTAAATAATGTAACAAACCAGCAAAATGTAGCGCTAAAACTTGATGCTGGTTTTTTAGTTGTCAAATAAACATAAAGGAATGTGATGACTGAATCGCTGATCTTGTCGTTTATGCGTATTTATGATATAATTGATCCACTTTTACATATAATCGAATATAATGTAATATATAGTAATATATAGTAGTCATTTTAATCCTTTACAGTAACAACTAGTTTCCTTTACACCCTGGGCTCGTGGAGGAATTCACCTTTTTACATCGGGGAAATAACCTTTCAATGGCAAAGTACAGCCGAAATTTTTGAATTAAGTGTGTATGGCCATTGTACGCCGCTCCCGCACTACGCTGTGCTTCGTTTAAGCACCATGGAGAACTCCCGGCTGGAAGACTGTTTGAGGGAGGTGGGGAGGGAGGGTGGTTTTCGGATGAAGGAAATGTAGGAATGAAACAGACACGGTCGACCAAGGCAGGTTTAGAATTCTTAACATGGAATGTTCCAGTTCAACGATCAAAGAGACGTAGAAGAAAAATGAAATTTCGAACAGGCTGCTGGTCAGAAGCTATAAAAATAGAAATTCCTGCGGCGTATTCTGAATTCCACGCGTGATCGGGATAATAGAGCCGCAGCACCGCGCCGCAAGGCTCAGCGTCAATCCGGCGTCACAAAAAATAGCGTAGACCACCACGATGTTTAAGGTTTGGAGTATTTACTGCCATACGTATCACTATGCATTTGGTGGTGCCGTATATCGTTTTAACTGTACGAGAAAGTACTACGTATCATGATAGTTTTAAGTAATAGTCGACGTTGTAAATAACAGAGAAGTAGCCTACATTTCCCAAAATGCTCCGAAGTGTCAAATTGTGTTCGCGAATCCCACACTATAGGTCTTTCGTCATACCATTTGTCTGTCACTATCCCGCGAACGTCAAAAATGCTGCTGGATTTTTTTTTTCCCACAAAGATTGACCTTCCTTGGATTGGCTAGAGCAGTTGCCAGTCACTCGTCTTCATGCCTGCTCGGAGCGCAGCGTAAACAGTAGCCTAGCCTGAACATGCATTCCAGCTAGTCTAAATATATCTGGAGTTTCGGCTGCAAGGAGAGTGAGTGGGTACGGGGCGAAACCCTAAGCGGCTAAGAAGCTTCGCAGATTGAACCGCTGTAAAGAAAGGACTTGTTTTGCGCTTTTAAAAAAAAATGAGCGGATACATTAAAGACACGAAGTGGGAAAAATCCAAAATGCCTGCGCATCAAAGCAGATCCAGGACGAGGGATCGGGGCAACGTCCTGAACCGACCGGAGTTCATGTCACTAAACCAGCCCCTACGGACCAGTAACGCTGAGGTTCGGGGTTTAACGCGGCGGCCGGGCCAGATGAAACACCAGCCAAGCCAGCAGCCAGAATATACGCAAGAGTCCACGGAGAGTGGCAAGGACCGACGAGAGTCTTTGAAATTGCCAGAAGAAGACTGCATGCAGCTTAACCCTTCTTTCAAAGGGATAGCGATGAACTCTCTTTTAGCCATCGACATATGCCTATCCAAACGGCTGGGTGTCTGCGCCTATACGTCCTCTCCTTGGGGAAGCGTGCGCTCCATGGTCACCCTGCTCGCCCTAACCGGGCACGGAATCACGTGGATCTGCGGCACGCTGTTATGTCTCACAAGGAGCAACACTTTGGCAGGACAAGAGGTCTTGGTCAATCTGCTTCTTGGTAGGCTAAATATGTTCTAGCTAACTAAAGCGTAAAATATCATTGATTAAGATAAAATAGTAGTAATTAAGATCAAAAATGTATCCTTATTTCAGCATACTAACAGCGTCTGTAGTGTCCTTTAACTTTACTGTATCTATCGTGTCTATCTGCCATTGAGATAGTCAGTCCTGTACTGTCTGTGTCTTATTTGGCCACGCTTTGTTATTTTGTTTTTCATTTTCCTCCTGTACTTTCATTAGATCTCTCTGTACTCTGGGAGGGTAAACCTAAGTTTCTGCTGGAGAAAAATAAGTTGCAACAAGTTGTATCTGGTGCCCCAGTGTTGCCCCTAAATTCATTGGACCACATAGGAACAACTTAACCCCCAGACCGCTATGTCATCAAAGAATACTATAACATTACACTAGCACCACGGAGACCTTAGGTTAGTGCCACGTAGAAGCAATACTAATAATAATTTCCCAAGTAAAATTCCCACCGAAATGCTGGCCTTTTTATGTTAAGAAAACAGGATTTTCAGATTTGTGAGTACCAAAAAGCAGATGAATATAGAAAATGGTACACAACTGCACTGTGCCTCTTTTCGAATCTGCAGTAACGGAAACAGCACAAGTTTTAATAATTTCTGTCAGTCCAGGTGGTTATTTTTAATCTTCCACTTCAAGAGGGAGGTGTATCCTAGATTCCTTTAATTCAACAGTGCCTTCAGTTCAGAGGGACAGGAGCCTTTGAGACCCTCACAAGGGGTGGAAGCCGTACCCCTGTGCCTCGATGTCGGTTTGACTGTCAGCTGTGTGGGACTGCCAAGGGTCTCACTGAGTCGCCAGGCGCCCTAAGCAGGGCATGAATGTCAAACCCACAGATGTTGCGCTGTTTATTTTTACCCTGTTCTTAGCCTCAGAGCTTCCGTGGGCAGCTGGGTAGGTGGGTGACGGGGTCCATCTCTGGGTTTATAGCAGGATCGGTTGAGCTTGTGCTGTCAGTCACATGATGGGAGCTGCTTATTGTTTAGTGTTGAGAGTGGACTTATTCAAGTCCGTTGGGGGGATTTTTGCATTCCATGGATAGGCTTCATACTTGCCTAAGTCAACTTTGTTGGCACTGCAAAAAATAGGTGGACTCTGCTGGTGGTTTTGAAAATGTTATTATCTTCTCTTTTATTTTCCTTACTATTTTTATTGGTAACATCATAAATAAGGCCAGAAGCCTAATAACGGTGGGTAGCTGGCTTGATTTTATTTCTATTTTGGATCACAGGCCTTTTTCCTCATTGTGTGTTTGGACTGTGTTACCCTGGTCATCATCTCTGAGTGTATCGTTCTCAAACAAATCTCTTGAACACACATGGTTTTTCAGTTCAAATCAGATTTTTAAATACATTTTTTTATTCATGAATCATCTGACAGCTATAACTAATACAGCAATGTTTATTTGGAAGTTATGAAAGTTCCAGAACTATAACTTGAAAGCATAAACACTATTCAGGCCATGGGAACTGACTGCTACAACATTTACATTTATTCATTTAGCAGACGCTTTTATCCAAAGCGACTTACATAGGTTACAGTTCTTTACAATGTTATCCATTTATACAGCTGGATATTTACTGAGGCAATTGTGGGTTAAGTACCTTGCCCAAGGGTACAGCAGCAGTGTCCCAGCGGGGATCGAACCAGCAACCTTTCGGTTACGAGTCCTGCTCCTTAACCACTATGCTACACTGCCGCCCAAGCCTTTTGACCGCTGAGCCCCAGAATTCTTTGTGTCCAGGCACCAAGTGGCTGCATCGCATATCAGCAGGTCTCGATGGAAGGACAGAAAGGAGGGTTCAGAAACCAGGAAGCGGCCTCTGCCAAGATAGCTGTGATGAGATACACTGTGCGTTTATGGCTACCTTAGGTACCAAACCCTGGGTAGGCTAAGGGTCCTTGTCATCATCACTGCTCTCATATTCCTTTGCCACCCCCTCTTTGCCTTTTTCACAACATGCGTTTCTTGACGAAGACAGGGATGTTTCAGTACATGCTGTCCCAGCTCCCCCAGCACAGTGTGACCACTGCATGGGGTGCAGTGTCTTCTGCTTGTTTAGTATTCCCGGCTCGCCTGTCCCTCTGTTTGCATCTCTCAAAATGACAGCCACACGAGCCACACTGCCAGTCACACCGCCCCGCTTCCATTTCCTCTCGGCTCATTTCAGCCATTTCTGGCTCCTGTTATCACAGGGTTTCCCCTGCCTTGACTTCATTGTCACATTTTAACTCGAATAGTTATTTAGGAAGAGTCGAGATGAGACCAGTGAAGCTGACAGAGTGTGATGGAGGGAGATACGTCAGGTTACCAGGTGTCCCTGCAGCAATGAACAAATATTTTACCTCAGCATTTCTGTGATGTTGAGGCAACATTATCCTTCTCCTAGGATGTCATATCAGTGTATCAGATTATAATTTGATGTTGCATGATGTTATGTGTAATGTTATATTACCTCTAAGTTTTATAACGTGACACTGACAGACCAAAAATGAAAATTAAATGAGACACTGTGTAATCCTGCTCTGTGAAATCTGCAGCTGTTTTGTTAATGTGGACTAGTCATTTAACCATTACATTACATTATATTGTTGTCATCTAGCAGGTGTTCTTACTCAGAGTGACTTACATCGGTTACAATTTTATGCATTTACACAGCTGGATGTTTACTGAGGCAAATGTGAGTTAAGTATATTGCCCAAGGGTATAGCATCTGTGTCCCAGCAGGGACTCGAACCAGCAACATTTCAGTTACCAGCCTTGTGCTTTACCACTATTGCCACATATTGCCATCAGTTGCATTGCATTGGAAAGTGTTGATAGTTACAGAAACATAAAAATACAATAGAGTTTAGTGATGGTGATAGGCATTCTCCCCAGAGTGTATCCAGCACTGTGTCAGGCCTGGTCTTTGTGTTTGCACGTTTGAGTTTGTGAGTGTTGTCAGCTGCATTCAATGGGCTCTGTATCTACCGCCATGGAAACGCAAAGGGTGGTGCAGTAGGAAGTTGGTGTGTGGGAAGAGATGGCTCTCTCAGTTATATGTGTGGGCATGAAGCAATGCTCTCTGGGATACTGGGGGTGGATCACATGTGACCCCTCCATGCTGATGCACCACGGTTTCACTCTCATTAATGTGTTCTCTGTGGGCAGCCATCTCTGAAAAGCAAGAGTGGAAAATGACTTTAAATATCTCAATAGACAGTGTTGGGGAAGCTACTTTGAAAGCATAGCTTTGAAAGCTACCAATTACTTCACACTGGAAGAAGTTGAACTACAGCAAAGCTACCCCAGGGAGAAATCTAGTTTGGTTAACTAAAGCTACTTAGAAAAAGTAGTTCAAACTACTTCATTAAAAAATTGTCAAATTGACAATGTACATGTGATACTAAATTATAACAAAATATAATACAAAAAAGTCACATGCCAGCAAAAAAATGCCACTCAAAAAAAAAAAAATACCCCACTATTCATGGGAAAGTGCAAGGAATGCCAGCTTTTTATGACCCAGTATTGTTTGTAGTTTCAGTAGTTAACTACACAAAAATGGCAAAAAAATGGCATCTACTTGAATCACTATACAAATATGAATGTAGTTGAACTTCCAGCAGGCTACTGCAAAATGTAGTTAAACTGCTTGTCTAATTACATGTAGTTCACTACTCCCCAACACTGTCAATAGACTACAGTACTCGTGTGTGTATATATGCTTCAGCCTGTTTCTCATAGTTATTCCATTTAGGGTTAAAGTGGAGTAAACTGATCTCAGTCTGTTACTGGGGTGAAAAACCCAAAGTTAGCATTTGAAAAGCTCATGTTTAAAATAGTCAAAGATACATATTGTGGTATAGCACGTTACTGGTGTCTGCATTAAACTTTAAACAAAGGAGTAAGCAGCTCTATTTTATTTGTACTGTTTGATGTTGTTAGACCCTGCTGCCAAAAGCCTGGAATATGGTATGATTTTATTCCCAATAATAATTGTCATGAGGTTCTCGTGAGTTTCCACATGACTCCCAAACAGCACTTTGACTGCGATAATTCATTTATGACATCAACATTTATTGCATTGTGTTTCCACGTCATGTGGCTCTGGCAGGTTGGGGGGGGGGGTTGAACATGGGCTGACCTGAGAGACTGCTGAATGGATCCCTTCCGCTGTAGAGTGGGAACTGGCAAGAGACAAGGTAGAAATTGCACAAATTTGGCTGATCATACAGAAAGGAAGGTTTCTGTGGCAACAGCAGCAGAGGGGTTGGGGGGCATTGTAGAAGACACAACAGACTACAATGAACTTCTAGTGTGTTTGTCATGAATTGCAAAACATAAACTAAAATTAGCGATCGGTGCAGAGGGCTAGCTAACCGCATCAACTATCAGATTTCAGGACCTGAGTGAAACTGCTTCGGACATGGGTTCGAGACCTTGGTCTCCTCCCCTATCATTGTCCGTTCTTGACCACCCACCCAGAATGACCTGATGTCCCGAGTGGTTCATCCCAAGGGGCAAGGACCGCAGCGTTGCCTCCGCCAGGGAGGAGCAGCTATGATCTTTCCAGGGGGTGTGTGTCCCACGCAGACGGACATCCTGTCTTATTCCGCGCCACTCAGACTCGCCGGCATAACCTTGAACTGAACAGGGTGCCACCGAGAATAACAGGCGGCGTCAACCAAACGCCTCGCAGCTAATTACCTAATGCGCCCCCGCTCAGCCCGGGCCCATCCATCAACCTCGGCTTCTGCAGAGGTGTGCAGAAGACAGCGGCACTCTGAGCCAGGAGCCGGGCGCCCACGTGTGCTGAGCCCAGCCCGGTCCACCAGAACGCGACTGCTCCTTCCTTCTCCCGTCCCGGCTCTGTCAGCCCACCTGTCCTGACCAGGTATTCAGAAATCCATTCCTTTTGTGTTCAGTGTTCCAGGTCTAGGAGGTTCCAGCACAGTCTGTGTCACTGTGCTAACGGTAGAGGTTTTGTCCTAGCCCCTGCTGTTTTGTGAAAATTCATAAGAGCCAGCAAATCAGAATCCTTTACCTTGAAAAGTGGCAATCATTTTCAGCTACAGGCAAACAGAGGTGAATATCTAGTCAGTTAATAGAATATCTGTGTCTGCTCAACCTCCCCTCATACTTCTCGACCCCAGATACAATCTGGTGCAGCATTGTTCCAGGGTGAACCGGTTGTTTGTAGGATTTTTTTTTTCACCAAGGTACTTCCATACCTGATTCCATTAAAAATCAGCCTGACCAGGCCAACCGTGGAAAATATGGGGCAGAAATATTTCTGTACTGTACAGCTTGAGATTGAAAGCTACACTCTATCTATAAAAATCAACATACTCTTTTCCTTAGCAAATAAGGAAATGACTACTTACATAACTACTTACATAACAGATGTGGTTGTATAGCTGTGAAACAGAACAATTCTTTTCTACAGGCCTCTTACTAATTTAATAGATATAAAACAGAACGAGGATTTTACACACATTGCATTTACTGCAAGATTAGTGATCCAACAAAGCCATTACCCCTCGTTGCCGTTAGAATGTGTAATCACTTTCCAGATAGGAGACATTTTTATTTTCAGGAATACCCTATGTTCTCTTTGATGATGCTCACTTTCAGATGCACTAATGAAAAAGAATGGCTTTATACCAGCTGTGTATCTAACAGAGGCCAGTTCAGCAGATTCATAAGGGGGAATGCCATCAATGTGGGGTTTATAGCTTTCTTGGGGGATTGCTGGGCAGAGGATGAGGTTGAGTATCTCAGCATTTCTTGTTGTTCCTCAGACTCGTGATTAACTGTGGTACCCAAAGAAGAGCACAATGATGTGATGTGGAAACAAAGCACATTCACAGTCTTAAATGCCATTCCTCATCATGTTTTATATTACTTCCAATGTATTGAGGAAGCAGGCCATTAAACTCTCTTGTGCTTTTTTGGCATGTTGGTTGTATTTGACGGCTTGTGGTATCAGCCATTCACGTTTTTTTTTTTTTTTTATGACATTCATGCCGGATCTTTCATTGTCCAATCACATCGTACGTAAGGTCTGATTTTCAGCCATGGAGATATATGCCAGGTCAGACCCTCTTGCCCTGAGGGCACAGTGGCTACCAGAGCTGTCACATTGCATTCAAAGGAGCCACTATGCACCTCTGTCTTAGGACAGCACACACAAAAGCAATTTCGGCATATTCCATTTTTTAAGCCCCCCCTGACCACAGTCTTTTTTTTTTGGTTCAGTAGAATTTAATCCTGCAGCTGCCTTTGCTTTGGTGAGGTGCTTTATATCTGGGTCTCTCTGATTTTGTGGATGGTTTTTTGTGGGGTGTGGGGGGGGGGGGGGGGGGGGGATGGGTGGCTATGATTTTGGAATGTAGGGAGGTTTGTGGGTCAGCGGACAGGGGGATAGAAAAGAACAGATTATCTGTCTGTGACTGGCAGGCACATATGACTAACTCTACTCGCTCTCAGTAGTGAGCTGGGACGGTCGCTGGGAGATCTCTGATGAAGAGGATAATACAGATTTTATCAGCGTCTTTAGTTTTGTCTGTACACTATGCCTCTCACATGGGCTTGACCACAATAAAAATAGGGATTAAGGGGTGGCACAGGATTACTTTAGTATGACAAAGCATACCAGCACCCAGTTTTTATTTGAAACAAACAAAAAAAAAACTTTAAAGGTGTTTGGTTAGACAAAGCAAGAATTTATAAAATCATAAATTTAAAAGCAAACTACTTGGTATGTTCTTAGCATATCTGAGCAGACACTATCCCTAGGATTTATTTTGGAATGAATATTAAATTATTCCAATGAACACTGAAAATAATTGTAGGCCCTAACCGGTGTTTGAATGTGAAATAAATCAAGTTTTAATGAGTACGAAATTACCAGAGAAATTCCCCCTTTTGCCAAAGAAATTATCAGATGGCACTAACTGCAACACCCTTAGCAGGAGTATAAGGCCTTAGTTTAGACTACTATAGCATTCTAGTTATGGTGGAGCTATCTAGTTATCAGGCCACCAAACCTTGAGGTTTTAACTCCTCCAAAGGGTGCTATAGTTGTCCCTGTTTGATCATCTTTTGGGAGTCTGTTTATTGGCGATCCACATGTGAGGATTCAACCCCTGCTAAGGTTGTAACTTTTGGTTCAATAATCTTTTCTCCTTTAATAATGTTACGTATTATAGCAGAGCAAAGGGGATCTGTGGCTGAGATTAAATCATGCACAATAAATCAATTCTAGTGAGCTCACCTGAAGTGGATGTGTATAATACAGCTGTATCAGAATGCACCAGGCTTTAGTCTGAAGAAAAGAAGAACAAATTCTTCTTTTGGGGGGGGGGGGGGGGGGGGCAAACTACTGTTCGCTGGTGACTTAAGCAGTCTTGTTAATGAGGAGAACGAGCGGCGTTGTGTAACAGACAGTATAATCGATGTGCCTGTCTGGTGTGACAGGTTGCATATTGTCAGGGCGCCGGTGTAATGTGAAGGGTGTGACAGTGTGGGGGTGGCCCAGGTCAGCAGAACTGTGGAGTGATGGGAAACGCAGTTTCCGGGGGCAGGCCTGGGGATGAATGCATATGCATTTACATTCAAGAACATTTTGAACTCTCGGTGAACTCTGAACTAAATGTTTGTTTTGGACATGGTTATCCATGGTTGAACAAAATGTGCTCTGATTTTAGTTTCTGTTTCCCCTGTTTTTGTATTTGTGGACATGACTAGTGAAATCGATCCAATAACAGATATGTTGCTGGCAGAACACCAGTCAATAAATCTGAATTTGAAAGCATTGTATTTAATTGTTATTTGCATTTGGACTCAGCTGCGTTTCATGTCATCTGTTTATCTTGTGCATTTAGTTAAAACAAGTTTCAAATGTATTTGTAGATACAGGACCAGATCCTACATATTGACGTACGCATTGAATCTGTTTGGCACATGATTATTTGTAAAATACTTCCTTTAACAGGAAGAGAGTGTGTGCGTTGTATATGAATGCTTTTGAGCCGTGTTTCTCTCCAGAAGCAGAATGGGAGATTATGCTTTGTGACATTGCTGTCCAGCCTCTCCATGCTACCACAAAACCGACACGGCGACGCTTGTACGAACACGGCCGAAAATGCACACAGACCTAAACTAAAATCTCACCCCCCTCTCAGTTCATTCTCCAGAGCTAGATTTAAGACCTATTTTCGCGATGTTCCTCCCTTAGAGTACTCCACAGGGACGGTGCAGAGGCTCATAAATTCCGATCACACCGAGCGGGGGGGAGGCTGTTCGGGAAACGCCGCTCCGCTTCACCGCCGCTGCGGCGTTCAATCCGCGAGCCCTTTTCATCACCGTGTCATCGATCGTTCGCAGCAACGCTGAGCGCACATTAGAGAAATTAACGGAAAGTGACTAATTAATCTCCGCTGGATATCTGAAGTGGCCTTTCCTCGCTCTTGATGATGCATGCATCTGAGGAAATTAAAGACAAACGGAATCAGCGGTCCAGTGACCTACATGCCTCTCGTTAATCTGCTGCGGTGACGCCGTGCAGAGCGAGGCTTCTCCTGTGCTAACCAGCCGCTGGTTGGGCTGTCTCAGTATGCCGGCCCATCTGAATAGCGCTGTCTCAGGTGTACCCTTCTTTTGCATGTTGATCAAGGTGTGGACCAGTATAGTGTCAGACTTCCATTTTCAAAATACATTTTTGTGTGTGTGTGTGTGTGTGTCAGTTTATTTTGGTTTATGATTTTAAACTGTAATTAATGTGCACACCGTGGAACAAATCGAGAAAACCATATTGAATTAGATGTTGATGCAGCATGACCTGGATGATAAATGATGCATGTTTACAATATTTAGTAAACTCTGCCTCTCCCCTCTCCCCGCTCTGTCCCTCCTCAGCTCTGATACTGGACGTGATGACGGTGGCGGGGGTGCAGAAGCTGGTGAAGCGCAAAGGACCGTGGGAGATGAGCCCAGGCTTCCTGGACTACGTCGCCATGGACGTGTACTCGTTCCCGGCGGCGCACGCCAGCCGCGCCGCCATGGTGGCCAAGTTCCTGCTGTCGCACCTGGTGCTGGCCGTGCCCCTGCGGATTCTGCTGGTGCTCTGGGCCTTCCTGGTGGGCATGTCGCGGGTCATGCTCGGCCGGCACCACCTGACCGACATGGCCTGCGGCTTCGCCCTGGGCTTCCTCCACTACAGCCTGGTGGAGATGGTCTGGCTCTCCTCCAGTGCCTGCCAGACTCTCATATCCATCGGAACTCTCAGCTGGAGCCCCTTCTACTGACACGCCCCCTTCCCCCTCCCCTGTGAAGCCCCGCCCACCCTTCGCCACATCTTCCTCTTTTCTCGAACCTGCTCCACCTCCTCTTCTCTCGGTCGCACTTCCTGTTTCGCTCCCTCTTCCTGTACTGTTGTGATTCTCTACACAATTAGTTGTGTGCTCACTGACCTGCTTTTGATCATAATTAACCTTATTAAAATTTGTTCCGTTGCAGGAAACACTGTTATTTTTTTGCATACTGTAAGTGAAAAATTGCAGGTGTAAAAAGGGAGGGCACTGTGGAGCGGTTCATTAGTCTATTCCTGGCACTGAGTCCACTGGCCTGAACTCAGTGCTTTTTAGAAATGTGTGATGCAGTTTATCTTTTTTCTGCCTTTTTCCTGCCTTCTCTGCTTATTTTGTAAGCATAGTACCAACGGTGATACTGTTTTTCCCACCGAACAGCATCACACCTTCAAATACTGAAAATGTTCTCTGAAAGCTGTATGGTTTTTGTTGGTTGTGACTTTTTGTGAATTTGACAGTTGGTGTAGCCAGTATTGATTGTACTTTGAAAAAGGGATCAGGGGTTTTGTTTTGTTATAGAAGCCCTCAGCTCAGTTTTATAATTGATTTTGAGACTACAGTGCTTTGTCCCCTAACATTTTTAAATTGAATTTCTATTGTTTTTTTTGTCAGCACTTGTCCAGTTTTCTCTACAGTTTAAAGTATCACTGGCTAATGGAGATACAATACCCTGACAATATAAAAGTGGCCTGTTCTTTTGTTCATACTAAAACAAAGCCGCTGCTGTCACTGTTGATATGGCAAAATCTTCAAAAAGATTTTCACACCAAACTATGCTTTCTTTTCTTTTAAGATGAAAAGGTCACAGAGATGAATAATGTACAGGTTCTTATGTAGTCAATACAGAACACACCCGCCACACTCTTGAGAACAGAACTGAGACTAATACCTTTATTTGTTCATATTGTTCAAAAATGAATTATAAGAAATTCTTTCTTTTGAACAACAAAAGCTTTTGTGTTCTGTCCTGTTTCAGGAGTAAATTAACCATCCAGGAAGAACACAGAGAGAATATTAATAAAGAAACCACAGTTTCTTTTTTTTAAGATACTGAATATGTAACTGTAAATTCAGGTCAATAATCAATTTGTTTAAAGTGGTTGTGGTCTCGGGTGAAATATATGTTCAAAAAAAACCATACTGGGTTGTGGAAATGTGATTCATGACTAGGCAAGCAGCTGGAAAAGGCAGTGTTACTTGAGGGCAGTTCGGTGAGAATCTCGCTTGGTGACGGTTCCCTTCCAGTCCTGTTGGACTGGTGGTTCTGATGTCCTTGTTTCGCGTTTGCGTTGAAGTGCGTGGTGCCTTGTGTTCCTGCCCCCTCTTCTGGACCTGCTGTTGCTGCACACTATGACATCAGGAATACTACATCCAACGTGCTCTCCAGCCTCACAGAAAAAGGACAAAAAAAGACATAAGAGAGATATAGGTACACAGTTTGCTTTTAAACCCTGTAAGAATCAGATGGTGGTTTGAACTGGGCTGACACTGAAACAACTTTTTTTTTTTTTTTTACCAGTTTGAGCTGGTGAGGCTGCGTGAGTTTGCATCTCTGTTCTAAGGGATGCAGCATGACTGATAGCGTTGTTCAACACTATAAAATCATCTGCATCAATGTGATGCAGCAGTGAAAAACATATTCAACCCAAAAGTATGAATAGAACCAAAGACAGAGTTTGTTTTCATGCAGCATCACAGCACTGCAGGGGTCCGGATTAATGAAGCCTTTTTAAAGGACCATAAACCAAACCTAGGGAAAAAAGGCGGCCGGTTTGTGGGTGCTGTTTTATCCGTTAGCTCAGTGCCTCGTAAAGCAGTGCGGCGCAGTGTCGAAGTGAATGTGAAAATCTGTCACATCAAAATAAAGGTCATACTTTCTAGTGTGTGTGTGTGTGTGTGTGTGTGTGTGTGTGTGTGTGTGTGCGTGTGTGTGCGCGATGTTCGCGTGCATGCTTTGTGTCAATGATACTTCTTACATGTGTTTATTAATACCAGTGTCATAATTTGTGACCCATTTAAGAACCTGAATCACTGCACTGGAAGAACGTGTGGACATTCAGGCAGTGTGTGTGTGTGTGTGTGTGTGTGTGTGGAGGTGGGGGGGATTGAAAGACTTGGAACTACAACTGAATTAAACTGATGCTGTGAATAGTACTGCAGCATTTGCAACAGGCAGAATTTATTAAAATTTAAACGCATTAGAGCTACCAACTCCCTTCAACACTGAATGAGTGCACACTCAGAGATGGGCTTTGGTCACATGACAGCTGTGTTTGTCCAAAAAGAAGGAAGAAAAAGTCTCTAGAAACACATATCTGTGTCTTTGGTGATTGTTCTCCTGATCTGATGTAATATTTAGATAAAACTAATTTCATCTGTTAGAAAACAGTATTACACAGACCTTGGCTTTAATCCTAGCTGTGACAAATGTCTGTTGTTGGACAGACATTGGGCATCATGTGGTGGTGTGAGCTCATTAGGAAAATGTATTTTAAATGACAAGTACAGCTGACTTTTGCAAGAGGTGAGGATACTGAGTATGTTTCAGATATGTTCAGATTTTTGAGTCAAACTGATCTTTAAACATGGACAGGTTCCTCTTCTGTTGTGGGATACTCCTGCATACCTCCATCCCCACCAAAAGAAAGCAGAACAAAATTTGTCCAATGCACACAACAAATACCAGATTTAACTGGATATTGGAGTTCCATGTCAGGAACACACACATTGGTTGGTTGTTTTAAATGCCCTTCAACACCCTGTTTTAGGCTGTTTTTACAAGACAGTGTATTCCAGTCCATCCCTGGTCACCCCTTTTTCTCAAGTCTCTGTGCGTAAGGACGCCGTTAATTATTCAGTTCAAAGGAACAAAAGGTAGAACATGCAATTACCTTCTCTTCCCCCTCTTCTCCTGAACTCTGAACCCCTCACCTGTTGCTGTTCTTTTGGATCCAAAATAATTGGCTGTGATGTGGCATGTACAGAATTTACCTGTGGTGGGACAGTGGGGATGAACAGGTGTAGGGCCTGAGAGACTACAGAGTGGTGACTGCATTAGGTGCTTAAACATATTTTTCTACCCACAGTTCAGCAGGGTGCATCGCTTCCAATTGCTGTATTATATTTATTTGTACTTTTAATTTGACTGATTTTCCTGTTGATGCTTGGCTGTCGTTGTGTTCTTCTTCCTCGACTCTTCAGCGGTTGAGGAATCTTTTCTTACTGAGACTTCTAACGGACATTGAAAAGATTTTTAAAATGCCATGACAGAAGGATTAAGACTGTATTAACTGTTTTGTGAGGTTTGTGGTATCTAGTTTGATCAAAATTCGCATGATTTGTTCTGTTAATGGTTAAGCAGCGGCTTTACCCTAATTTATGAATTATGATGTAAAAAATCAGTTATTGTGTTCAGTTTTTTTTTTAAAAATGTGTTGCTAAAAGACAGGAGTTTTCAGCTATGGACTTCTAACCAATAGGACATTGATGTATGAATCTGTATAGAATTTATATGTTGTTCATGCATGTATTATGATGACAAAGTAAATGGTTTCCATAGCTGCGTGTGGTGCTGGCTGTGAGATTACATTCATATTTCAACTGCAAAAGATTATCTTCCTTACATGTATGACAACAGAGGGAATTCTGGGTAAATCTACTGTTTTCACTGTATTCAGGATTCTGGTTGTGCCTCAGACTTCATGCTGTCTTTCACTCAGTCTGAGTGGTGTGGGAGGGTGGGAGGTGCATTTTGACAGCTGGGCCTGATCTCTGACAAATGATCACCACTCATCTGTACAATTATCATTTCATGTGTACTGTGTGTATAAATGGGCTTTGAGGTTAAGATTAGAGGTTTTCTGGAAAATCTCAGCAAGTATTTGAAAATGAATGCGAGGGAAAAGGGCTTAGTTGGATGTGCCAAGCACATACTGAATCAATGCATGATGCATGGTGTGTCCAATGAAGCTCTTTTCCTAGGTTTGAAACATTCATGTGAGTGCCATTAAGTAAAGTTTTGTGTAGATACACATTGTAATATGTATATCACATATGTTATGTTCCGAACACAGTAGTTTCTGTTAATAATCAATTGATCAAATAACTGACATATCAAGTAAGGAGTAGCCGCTCTGTAAACTGGTATGTTATAGTAACAATTCATAATAATTATCACCAATTTGTTTAATAGTAAACTAAGTACTTTATAGACAAAATGTGATCATCCTCTTAATTGGCAAAACGTATGGTTCAATTAACTAAGTAAAAGCATTCCAAAATATTTTTTGGAAAATATGACAAAATTTTCAAAGGTGTTGAACTGGCTTGCTCCCATTGTATTTATTTAATTTTTTTTAATAGACTTCTTCGGCATATTTCCCCTCAAGAGAAACAGGTGGATTTGAAATGTTCCTATGATGAAACTCTACACTAATAACCTCTCCTGGGTTCTGTTCTGTGAGTTCTGTGAGTTACGTGCTTTTAGCATTGTGCTTCTGTTGTGAAAGGCAGAGGTCTGTGGAGTCACAGCAGGTGAGCACTACTCTGCAAGATTACTGCAATACTGTGCAATGCCCAAACACTGTATGACCTGATGGTCGAGACCTTTACAGACATACTGTACATGTGTTTTGCCATTGGTCGAAGAGTGTTGTGAAATTCACTGAAGGACATCATCAATAGAGACGTAGGGCCTATTATAGGTAGTCGTTTAGCATTCTATGTATTCTTCCAGAGTTCAACCCATAGCAAAAAAACTGAAATGGTGCTGCCTTTTAGTTTTTGGCATGGTTAATAAACTATTAATAGTGCCAATAATAGGGGGTGTCAGAGTAGCATTGTGGTAAGGAACAGGACTTGTAACCAAAAGGGATTTGGTTCAGTTCCCTGCTGGGGCACTGCTGCTGTACCCTTGGGCAAAGTATTTAACTCACAGTTGCCTCATTAAATATCAAGCTGTATAAATGGATAACATGTTTACAAAAACCTGCAACCTATATAAGTTGCTCTGGATAAGAGCATGTGCTAAATGACAGTAATGTGATGTATTAATCAGCATTACTGATTATTCTCTATGCATATATACATTAATTTGTTCAGGGATGTTGTCTGTATGTTGTATGCGTGTACATAGAGACATGAAATATGCCTTCTCTTCATGTTTTTCCATCTGTTACCAGGCCCACCAGCCGGACTCTGAATCTGGGGAAGAGGATTTCCCCCTCGCAAATTACACAAATGCTCCCAAACCGCGACCTTTTGAGCATACACTTGACATTTTCCAAAGGCCATTAAATTACTCTGCAGCTCTGTTGAATATGCATGGTGAAAGGTCATCATTTTTTCTCAGTGAAGACAGAGGAGTAATACCCCCAGTGTGTCGTCTAGCTGGCGTCTCGCGCAGGGTGTGGACGAAACGATAAGATGTTGGGGGCGTCGCCAGATTAAGGTATCAGCGCCGGGCATGCGGTGCCTCTGTCACATGCTATCTCTTAGTCACTTCTCAGCCCAGTCACCAGGAAACGGGGTACGCGAGAGATGGCAAAAAAGGACAGTAATATCTCCCCTGTTCTCCCTTCGGGTCCCACGTCCTTAACGAGACAGCGCACGCCCAAGGCTGTAGCAGCTGTGTGTTACAGTATTGTGGTGTGTGTGTTCCTGTTTCTGGATCATCCTGCTCAGGTGTGTATGTGGGTTTTATTGATGAGGGGGTGGTTGAGTCCCTTAGGGTAACACAGATTTCAGCCTCCAGACTTACATTACATTACATTCATTTACAATCCTATCATTACATTCCTATCCAAAGCAACTTCCAGCAACAAAGAACAGAAGTGTATCCATTCACGTTGAATGAGCAATAGTGTCAGACCAGAGTAATGACACTCCCAGACCAGTGAATGTGAGTGTAACTGAGCACAAGTTGACCACAAGTTAACTTGTGCAACCTGACTAGACAAGGGAAGCCAAGTATACTACCATACATCACAGTCACTAGAGCATAGAATCCAAAAGACATGACAATAATATACATAAAATAAACAGCAAGTAATATACAGTAAGTAGACTTGTAGTTGTTGCTTAGGCTCCATAATGCGTGGAAACATAGCTGTCTCTTGTGACATCATGAGGAGCAATGTGCTGGTAGACCTTATTACTGCCCTCACAGCAGTGTGCAACACTTATATAGTATTCACCAACAGCCCTTGTGCTGTGTATCGCTACATAGAGCACAGACACCGTATACTGCTGTATATCAGGAACCTGTTCCCTCCCTCTCTACCTTCCCCCGTATCTCTGATGTCTAACCCTGCCTGAGTGAATCCGGAAAGCGGAATGGATCCTCTGTGTCCTGCCCTGTTCCGGAATGCCCTGAGCAATTGCTCCACAGCCTCGGCTGGGGCTGTGATGAGTGCAATGGCGTTATTTGTGAATGACCCTGGGGAGCGTCAGTGGAGAGTGTCTGCAGTGCAGGCCCAGCAGAGGGGCTCCCAATAAGTGCAATGGTAAGAACATTGACTATATCATAAATGTGAATATGAGGTCAGGATATTGTCACCTTGATTAACCTAAGAAAGTAAATCTCAGGGAAGAAATCTATTACAGAGGTGTTTTATCATTGCTGTTATAGCAAGGATCAAAAAACCTTAATGCATGTAACACTCCTGGGGAAACAGCATACCTCATATTCGCTAATCTGAATTTGTACTTGCATGCAATGAAGGTCCTGGTAAATGTGCTGTATTGAATAGCTGAGCATAAAATGAAGGCCCTCTCCCCCTCTGTGTTTAAAACTGTGTTTGTCTCTCTCTATCTCTGTGACATTTCTCTCTTTTGGTCTCCCTTTTCCTCTCTCTTCTTTGGTCTTGTTCTGTATCTCTTGTCCAATTAGCGTTAGCCTTCCTCGCTCTGCCCAGCATGTTGTTTCGTCAAAAAACCTGAGATTTCAGCACGCTGAAATGCAGCTTCTTGAAGAGACAGCTACATTTTACCTGTGAAATTGCAGCAGAAACTAGCAAGAGAGCACTGTAAAAACAGACTTGATATCTACAGACCCAGTACATTTGACTGTGTGCATTATGGAGCTGTGTTATAATGAAAAATCAGAATATCATTATATAGAGAACATTTTCTACATGGTGACTCCATTGTTCTTTTCTGAGCACACCAGCTTGATTTATCAGAAATAATCTACTGATATTAATTCTAATTCAAATTGTGGTATTCATAAGTTGATTGATCAGTCAATACAAGGTTTGTATTTTCTCAAGTGTTCGTGTATTGCTGTAGTGTTGTACCTTTAGACACATATTTTTCAGTGTGCTGCGACTGTCACACCACACATAGACTGACAGACTGTTGTGGCCTGTTAAAAAAAAACTGTCTACTTCGCTTCCTCTGCACCCGCTGTGTGCCTAGTGTCTCTGTCTCGGTTTTTTTGTCAGTTGTTCTGGTAATGGCCGTGACACAGTTGGTGAGAAGCTTTCACAGGAAGGCTGATGTTCAGTTAGCAGGGATGCCGCCAGTATGCAGGGTCTGCGAGTTTCTTCTGCTTCGCTGCTTCTTTAGCATGGAAGATAACAAAATGTCTCTGCCATGCTGATCTCTGATGGGTCCCTCACACAGGAAGTATATGCCAGAGGTAGAATTTGTGCTCCTTTCTGAGAGTGTGTGTCAATGCATAGATGAGGAGAGAGTGAGCAGCCTTTTCTAAACACTGTTCCTGAATGTTCCTATGGAGATACCTTTGCATTTCTCTTATGAAATAGTTGGTTTTTGGGTCACTGCAGACCCTAGAAAAGCTCGACTGCTTGAAATAATCACATGCATACCAGTTAGATTTAGCTGTGTAAGGCTGTCTGAATGTGTCTTTTAGACTGACACTCCTAGGAAGACACTGCAAAGGTGGTGTGGGCATTACCATGCTGTATCTGACATACACTGTCAGTGTGAAACGCAAACCGCATTAATGCGTAGTCACCTGTGAAAAAGCCAATATTGCTAGTGTCTCTTCCTTTGGGTTTCCGAAACTGAGCAGGCCCTGAAATAAAGATCCAACGCAAGTAAAGATCTACGAGTGCAGGAATTAAAAAGACGGCGAAATGAGAGAGAATGATTGGTAATTGAAGCGGAGAAGGGTGCAGGGGATATTTGGAGGAAAGCTCTGTGGCGCAGACGTTGTCTGTCAGGCGCTGTGGTGCTGACGGCAGCTGCTGACGAGGAGCGGGTGGTCCTGACAGGCAGTGAGGCGGGCGGTCAGGCCTGCTGCTCAGCTGGATCCCAGACCCAGAGGTGCTGGCGCCATGCCCGGGCAGAGGGTGGGCGGAGGGGTGGAGGGGTGGGGGTTGTTTCCTGACAGGCCCATCACACCCCCTCACCTAACCCCCCCCCCTCCCTCCTCCCAGGCATCTCTGTGCCCGCCCTCCTGCCGCGTTAACAACAACGGACAGGTGTCCCCGCTGGAGCCCGGCCCTGACTTAGCGATCTATAAATACAGATGGGGCAGGTCACCACGGAAACACGCGCCTTATCATGTGACCCAGAGAGGAGCGCAGGTTGCACCTCCTACTGCATCTCGCCCCTGCGCCCCGTTTGCGCTTTCTTACCGCCGTGGTCTAGGGTAGCGATTCAGTCCCACGGACACGGTCAACTCATAGCATGGCTGACCTGAGACACAACAGGTTCACCACACAAAAGGCTCAGGTCTTTTGTAGGCAGACCGCTCCGGGCTCCAGGAAGTGATGTCATCTGTCCCTTAGCACCCTCATGTACAGTGTACACTGAGCTTTGCTGCTTATTCTGGTGATCATTGTCACTCCAGTGTTAAGACAGCTACCATGTGATTTATTTTTACATTTTATTTTGTGTAAGAAAGAATTACAGTAGACCAATAAAAAGACAAATAAAAAAAGCTGGTGCTGGAAGGTTTCTGTCTTATCTCTGCTGTTGGCAGTGCAGCCCGCACCGTCACATCAAATGCACCAGCTATCTGAAATAGATCTGCACCTCATGTTCTTGCCAGTAACCACACGGTAAAGTTGATTTGCATCCTTCTTTTCTCAATATATTGGGTCAGCTATGTTGATCTCCCGATCAGATCTGCATGAGAAAGGTCGCACTTTTATCAGTGCAAAAGGGCAGCAGTGCCGGATAGTGCTCTGAGAACTGGATTGTTGACTGTTGAAATGATCTATAGTGCTTTAAACCACACCTTTTACCATGCTATGCTATTTTAAACTACACCTGCCACAAGGCACTTCATCTGGATTCTTCTCAAAGACCCAGAGAGAATATGACCAAAAGGAATATATGAAAACTTTACGTGCCCTGGAAACAAAATAAATTGTCCTAAATACATGGATCCTCCAAGCAAATTAGAAATATTTAAATACTGTTAAAACTATATCAGGATTAGGCCTTCAGGGGTTGGTGCCTAAGTATGGCCATACACCACTGTTGATGAAAAATCTTTCTTCTGCTACAGGAGAGCTAAGATGATTCCAATAGCTCATGCATAGATTTCTAAGGAAAAGAGTTTAACATTTGTGGTGACAAATCCATCTCTGTGAAAGTTCTGCTACCTATATCATTTAACCAGTTTAAGTAGGTGTCAGTTAATATTCACTGACAACATGACTGTAACCTCCTAACCTTCAAACTTTCAGAACTAAAATACATTCCAGGTCTGAATATTTATGGTGAATGACTGCCACTATTTAAGTAGTGCTCTGTTGTCCTTAATGAGGACAGGAAACAGCACATTGGTGTATCTCACTTCTTAATTAATGATCTCTTGTCTGATTACAAAGGACATGCTAGGACAGTATATCTGCCATGCAGGGTGATACTCTGTGTAGAGTGTGAGGGAGAGCGTGGTGTGTTTTGATTGTTAGAACAGATGAATCCAAGTTTGATTCAGCCATATTTCCAGTTCTGCTGAAATGTTCAAAGGCAGAAATACATTTCTGAAAAACATTCTAAATTATTTAGTTTTTCTCCTTCTGTTAAATGCTTGTAATAAAATGCTACTCAGAAGCTTTCATATTTGCCTGATTATTATATTACTGAATTTCAGTCCACCAGAGCCCATAAAAGTTGAATGTTGTGTTTTTTTTAATGAGAAGCCAGAGGGTCATGAAATATGAATACAAAGCAAACTACTTTTCTGTCCATCTGACACAGTTAAAAAAAAAAAGAATACAGATACTTTTCTGTAGCATAGTTTTTTTGGTCTGATATTTGAACTAAACTTGGCTTGCATAACAAAGAATATTGTGGAGGATTCGTTAGCATTGAGTAAAGTGAAGTGAGGTCTGAGGCCTCAAACCACACTGAGTCATCACCTAGGGTCTCCCCACCCTTCGGTACACTGTTGCAAATCCTCCAACTCAGATCCAAACTGAAAGGGGAAGTAAGCTTTTTTTGTGAATGTGTAGCAAAACTGTAGCAAAAAGTTGTCTTCTTACTTCCAAGTTCTGTGCTAACCAAAATAGTTACTGCAAGCATACAGCATTATGTTTACGTAATGCACCAGTATTTTATATGTTTCAATACTGTACATAACATTCCTTAGATTAATAAAAGATTCAAACCCTATTCTCAATGAGTCAGTTAGAAATATCAAGTTCTTTTGATCACAAGGGGAAAAGGGTTCAAGGTGACCAACTTTCTAAATGTACTTCTTTGGATACAACAACCTAAAATATGTAGACAAGGACGCCTCCTCTTTGAAGTAACTTGATATACAATTGTGCCCCCTGGAGACAAAAAGAGTACATGACATCACCCCCATTCTTCATTCCTCTATACACTGCCTGGTTCTGAAAAGACTCCTTTCTGTACCTTTAAAAAATCCTGGATTTCACTACATGTCAAAATTGACAGTCAGCCATTGACTGTTGACAAATGCTACATTATATATGTCAATAGATATTATATTTGTGAATAGATATTATAGGATGAAAGCTGTGTTACTTGCCTTGTGTGAGTGTGCCTACTAATCTGATGATTTACAATTAAGAAAGTACCGTTACACACCAGACATACAGTATTTGATTAGCTACATATGACTGAATTAGAATGTTGAAGTGAATGTAATTGTGAATGCCAAAAACAATTGCATCTGGCTGAGCACAATACCCTTCAAGTGGTGACACTGGGCTGTCAGGAGAAAGCAGACCCAAGTGCCAAGTCTTGAAGTTAATAAAGATTAATCAACAAGGAATCATGAAGGAATGCTGGCTTGTTTAAAAATGGCATGGTACGCGTTACAGCAATCTCTGTTATCTTCCCAGTGATGCTAGACCATTTATTTTTTGCAGTTCCTACTGTATCTACTCACTAAAAATGGTGAACTACAGTACAGACTTTTTACAAACTCACTTTCATTACTTCAAATTTCATTTGTATGCATATAATGCCTGTGACAATAAGGCAAGTTGTCTCATATTGTGAACTGTCCTTCCAAAGTCACATAACACTGATGGAAAAAGCTTACTGGATGTCCGATGACCTCTGAATAAGGTCAACAGAAGTGCGGGTGCCGACCCCTTGCCTCAGTTCAGACACTATCGGCACAGACCTCACATAACCCCTGTGGAGCCTGTCCCTTGTCAATACTAATTTTCCCCCTGCTCACTCCCGTCAGACTGATCCCAGGTCACTATGATCTCGCACGGGTGCTTCCTGAGTCCACAGCCCACTCTCCCTCACGATTGGGCCCTGCCCAGATGAAACTGTTCGGTTTTGTAACACCGATGGAACTCCAGGTTACATAACGAGCCTGGGACACACCAGCAGTTGGAATGATATTACCTCGGATAACCTAAGGGTTTTGTCAGCCTTAACAAGTCATCATGACTTTTCAGCTGTTTTTGCTGGTCCTGTATTATCCTTTGAAAAAATTGTTTATCCTCCGTTAAACAAAAAAACTGAAGAAGGAAAGAATAAAAAAAACAGAACAGAATGGGTTTTTTTTTCTTTCCCCAGGACAATACAGTAAGAGAAGATCCAGTGCATACCAATGCAATTAAGCTCTTTCTGCTTTTATTTGTTAATTGCTACATCAACACTTGTAGTAACCCACTGGTCTCATCACAACCCTGTCAGGATCCAGCAGGGATTAGGGCATTTGTCACTTGTCCAGGAGGTTACAAGTTCAATACCAGGATTGGATGCTGCAGAACCTCAGAACTCTGAACTTTCCATAATATCCGCTGGTACAGTCACATGTCAAAAGTCATCGATCGAAGACAAGCGTATGACTAGCAGAAGAATCATGTGACTGCCACCCCTACTGTAGTACGTGACTGTTCCCTTCATGAGGTAACACTGTTTTCCTGTTAGTCACCTCATCATCTTACATTACATTACATTGATTTATCAGATAATACTCTCCATGGCAACTTGCATAGTTACATAGTAGAGTACATAACAGCCATAATGGCCAGTTAAACTGAGTGAAAGGCATATGATAAAGAGATGAAGTGTTTATGCTTCATCTGGGCACTATGGTAACCAAATGGAAAAGCCCTGCAGTGCCCTACATATAGCTGTCCAATCATCACTGTTCCCATTTCATGAGGAATTCACTGATACAGGGTACTCACACTGCTCTCATGCAACACGACACCAATTCATGTGCTACTAAGGCATGATGATGACAAATATATGTCTTAAAAAGTCAAACATCAGGTGTCCTCCTTTACCTGGAAAACAGAATTAGCAATGAAGATTTAGACAGTAGAGGGCAGTGTTGATTCCTAAATGTCCTGCATAGAGCGATGAGAGAGCCAAATTATCAGGTGAGAGAGTTTCAGCTGAAAGGCAGCCCTGATTATAAGGTGACCCCTGTTCATTCACAAGAGAATTATAGTTATATCTATATCAATATATATGCGCTTCATTGGTGTAAAAAAATCTACTTCAGCTGTAAAGGCAATCAAAAAAATAAATGCCTCATGACAGGAAGCCAGCAAGAAGGAACAGCTCATGTTTGTAATCCAATGACAAGGTATGCAATCCAGCACGGAATCTGGTATTGAAAGAAAAAGGATCAACGATTCCAGCGGGAGTGAGATCCCATATGGCAGAGGAGATCCCTAAAAACAATTATATATTTTTTCTAATCAAGTGCCCTGTCTGGTTGGGGTCTCCTTTGCCCGTAGGGGTTTTCACTAATTTTGGAATCTTTGATCCTTTTTCTTTTCCATTTGTGACCCTTGAGCTCCTTTTCAGAGTTTCGCTCATCCTTACATCGCTCTCATTGCACTTTTATGGAATCTGGTGTGTTGCACTGCTTAGCAACCGCCCAACCCTCCAGCACAACTATACTGCCCATGCATCTAACATCACCCCATTCTGTCTCTGGATCACAAATTCAAGAACACTCACATCCGTCTCCTCAGACAACATGCATTTAGGTCCTTGAAACACTTTCCTCTTAGACTTCACATTAAAAAAGTGCTCTTTTTCGCTCACACCATCATCTCACATTGTTTTGGGTGGAATGTTTTTAGCAGTATAGCATCTGTTTATTGCTTTTGCAACATTAACTGCCATGATATTTAAACTGTCACCATAACTTCTCATTTTCTTCCCGTGGATAACTGTCAAGCCTTTGATACAGAATTGTCAACATGAACAGCATTTGATACAGCATTTCCACAAAAAGGCTTATTCATATTCATACCGCTATCATAACTATAGATTGCAAATGCTGAATGCACTGTCTGTCCATTAGTATCACTTTAGTAGCACTTTAATGGTGCAAGCTGTTTTCATTATCATCACTGTTAGCATTAACACTTCTGACCTCCAGAAACATGGTGTGAGTTGCATTTTATTTATTTACTTATATGGGGGGAAAACACCTATATATTGGGGCCAATATGGAACAAATATCATCATAAAGAAATAATAATATTAAAAATGACTGAAGTTTCTGAATTTCAGTGCATTAAGTGACCTCAAGTAAACAGATGGGGTACTGAATTCATGAAATCCTGCTTTTTATCAACATTTCTTGGGAAAAATGTTTTACAATGTACTAGAACTACTACATGTAAAAACTGAGATTTCAAAAATACATTCAAACCTCTTCCTGTTGTAAAACATTTAAACAATGTTCTTTTGACACGGATATTCAAAACAGAAGTTTCTTGGCCAGAATGAAATGATTACCCTGGAGCTGCTGCCCATGCTTTTCATGAGGCAGTGGTTCACAGCCCCCACAGAAGCAGCCCTGAGAATGTCCAAACAGTGCTACACTACAGTAGCTTGGTGGCTACTTTCACCTAGCTTCTGAATGGTGTCCCTCTGGGGCCAGCGTTCTCGAGGGTGGCCATATCTGTGGAAACTTCCCCTCTAGGGATGGAAGTGTACAGTAGGAGAAGTCCCTGTAGGGTTACTGGAGCACCGTGTGACCTTGCTCATATTAGAAGCAGTCCATCAAGGCCTTAGGTACTTCCTCTTGGTGATTTGGAGGAAGCTTGTTGTGGTAGTGTCGTACATCAAGGAGATCTCAGAACACAATTATGTGAGAGTGAGACCTCATTAACCCCAGATTGGAGGAATGTTAGGATTGTTTTTCATGAACACACCGTTCTGCTGGCATTCACCTTTCCGAAGGCATGTAAGAGAAAGTCACACACTCTGTCCATCAGTCTTTTCCCAGGGTTTGCTGAAGGTGACTGTGCATTCTTGCTTCTCTGAAACAAAGCATTAAAATGTTAGCTTTTATCTGTTCATATATAGGCCCCAACCACACCTCCACATGCATTTACTGTGACTAAGAACTTGTTACATGACTTGCAGAAAGGACATTAGAAATACTTGCATGTCGTAGAGATAATGCACCATTTCTAAGCATCACCTGACCCACTGGACACAATTTTATTGGCTTCCTGCTTTTTGGGCAAACTCCCTTTGTGCAGGTGGTGTCCCACTCTGTTAGAGAAGTGGAAAACTCCTGGGCATTTCTGTGGCTAACCGTGGGCGGTTAAGTCCCTCCCCTTTGACCTTCACAATATTCTACTGCCTAAATGCGGCACCATTATTGTCTGTGGCCTCCTCTATCTTAAGGACATCTGGGGAGCCTTAATGTGGTCTTCACTCCTGCCTCTCATAGCTTATATGGAGGCAGCTGAGTATTAGTAGTCTTCTGCCTGGTGTAGGCACCAGGCCTTTAATGCTGAGGATGGTCTTTGTCTCTGGTAGTTTGTGGAACCTTTGTGAGTAGGGACTACATGCTGAGTGTGATGGCTTGTCCTCCCCTGAGATAGAAAAAATGAGTATTTTGGTTCTTGTTGAGAGTGCCCGTTGCAGCTCTCCAAGTAGTGCCGTCTTTAAAAATTCTGTGTGGAGCTGCTCATTGGCAGTTACCGAGACTGCATTCCACTGGCGTAGAGGGAGTGAAGTGAGTCTAGATGCTCTTTTCTTCGGTGATAGGTGTGTTTTGTATGCCATGAATGTTAGGAATCATCATGCCTCATATATGTATTCAATTAAATTATCATCATACAGCCTCCACCTCCTGAATAAAATGGTTCAGGTGGTACTTAAAAGAGCAGATATACACCAATAGGATCAACAGAGAAAAAAGAATTTACACGGAAACTGAACTATTTAAACGGAACTATTTTGCAATACCAACTAAGATTTTGAAAGATGCATTTTCTCCTTTGTGCACAGCTGGACGTGTCTGTGTTGCGAACATGCAGTTCAGGAGCGGAAACACTGGGGGTCGCTGTTACTTTCATACGTCACATCGGTTGGGAGAGCGACACCAACCGGCCAGAGCGAGGATTGCCATTATTAAGGCCGGGTAGGTCCTTTAAAAACAGAAGTAGCCCGAGTATTACGGGGAGCGTAGGAAAAAAAGAAACCGGAGTACAATCTCCATCCATCCTTTTAAATAAACCTGTGTATCGGGAAAGTAGTGTTATATTTGATCTAAGCCGACCTTTTTACGTGAAACCGGTGAGTTCTGGGTTAATAATGATGTAACCGTGAGTCGTTTTTCGAGATTTAATGGAGCCTCTTCTCGCTAGTTGGTATTGTCGCTTTGTTCTGGGCAGCAGCCATTTTTAATCGCGCTGCCCCTTAAACATAGCACGCAAAGCTAGCAGTCTCACCTCTTCCGTGCTCCGGAGTTCTGGCAAACCGGTTTTAGTCTATATTTGGGCCGTATTCGCGCAATTTCTACGGTTTTCTCTGCGGCAAGTATTTATTCGATAATATAAGTTGCCTGGTTTCCGACTGATCTGTTGGTTTACAGTGGAAACTTCAGCTAAGCTAGCCGCTGTTGTGTTGTGCGAAAAAGAGCTTTCCCGGCATCAGACAGCAGTGGTCTCTTTTTGTCGTAAACAGTTTTGTTGCTATGGGGTGTTTAGCAGACTGTCTACCATCATGTGTTTGTTTCTTGTTGACTAAATCGTTAGCTAGCGCAGTTGCTAGCTAATTCGCTAGACTATTGCGAAATACCAGCGTGAAAGTGATGCGTTGTTTTGCTTTGAGATAGCTAGCTGGCTAGGCTAACCACCTTTTTTTTCTGGCCAGCAACGTTTGCCTCTTGCAGCACATCTAAATTTTGGGTTTGTCTTCATCAACTTTGTTGTAGTAGTCTTAATGTTCTGCTTTTCCTGTTCGATGTCTTGTTTTGTCTTAAGGCCAACGCTATCTTGCTAGGTAAAGGTATACGCGTCGGCTTCTTCTTGCATTTTTCCTGAGGCCTCAAGCGTCGGGCTGCCATAGTGGGGTTGGCGAATAAATTCAGCTAGGGTCGCTAAATCTACACGGATCTGAACGAGATCTATGCGAATATACACGAGCAGTGATATTTTAGTTGTTACTTGCTTAACTGGACGCTTTCGTCACATGTATTTAGCGATGTATGCAGTTATTTGCTTGTTAAATCTTTTTCTAAGCTATCTGCATATAACAGGCGCATCCGTGGGGTTGTAGTTAGCCAGGCATGGTCAAAATCCATAGGTGGATAGCTAGCTGACAGAATGTTCTTAATGATGTGTTGATCTCTGGAAATATGTTAAAATATTTGTGGTGATATTCTGTTGAGGTCTGTGTCGGGGAAATGAGACTTCCTAAGCGGGTGGCTGGCTACATCTGTTGATACATTGTAGCTGGCTACCAATCTAGAAACATTGGCTGCTTGTGCTGTGGTGTTTGGCCAGCGAATTGACTTGGTGTCGGAAACCATTTTTAAAGGGTCTTCATTTTCTGTGCAGCGCTTGCCTTGTTGATCTCGGCCTGGCTATGTAGCTATTGTCATTTCGAACGACAAAATGGAAGTAAATATCCTTAGCTGTTCCCTGTGTAAGGGATCGAAAAGGTTAAATGTCTCGGCTTGGACCTCCAGCGCAGTCAGTTTTCTAGCTTGTAAAGTTAGCTCGGTGACTACTGCCGTGGAGCTGAGTTAGTTTATCCGTGGTATGGTTGTAACACGGTGGTGAAGCGATTATTTGCCAGCCCGTTTACATGGTCATTTCTTTCCCAAGGAAGCAAAACCATGTAGCCCGCACATCATCCTGACTCTTAAGAAGCATTCATAAGTTGAAAGTTGAGCTCTGATTATTGCTTGCTAGCTAGGGGACTTAATTCCCCTCTTGAGTGACCTAACCCCGTGAAGATTTATAGGCGGTTGTTGTTAAGATGTAGCGAGCTGGTTAGTTTTTGTGTTGCTAGGTCCTGATTTGTTCACTATGAAAAAAGGCGCAACGGTTCGCCGATTACAGTAAAAGATGGCTGCAATAAGATCACGATGGAAAATATTCAGATTCTTTCCTTGTAGTTTGTGGGGTTGGTCCGGGAATTGAAGATTACATACTGGGCAAGTGCGTACCGTTAGCATTTCTAATTTGATGTGTTTCGAGGCGTAGATCATTTTCTCTCCAGTAGATGAACATATTAGTGTGATCTGTTGTTCTGATATGAATTGATGCGTAGAGATTAACTCGTTCTTCCCACGATCCGCTGCACGAGGGTGTATAAAGACCGAATCCAGCTATTATCACAACGTAACATCCCCCCGACTTGGACCTCGAATGGAGATTTTGTTGAGTAGAGCTCTCAGTGTTGAGGTGTATTGACCACTGTCTTCCTTAAAATCTCGGTGGTCTCCATTTGAATATACCTTAAACTCCTTATCTAGGGTATATTCCTCCTAAACTCCTAAAACCGTTTAGTGCTCCCACGGATATCCAAACGGGAAGTTGTATTTTTGTGAATGCCTCGGTCATTAGAATATTCAGTCTTCAGATTAAACGCATGGTACTTTAGAATGGTTTACCTCCTTGTCTACCATATTCTTAATGGACATAATTACTCCTTCAGGCTCCTCTTACCGCAGCTCCCTAGTTATTTCCCCTGTCATAATCTATTCAATTTGACTAACAGCAGTCCCTCCTGACTTGGGAAATGGATGTTTATTGGGTAAAAGGGGGGGGTTAATTCGACGTTGTCTGTAATTGGTGCGTGTATATTTTTCTGTAGCTGGTTGTTCTTTTTTTTGTCTCTGAAGAGTCACGCTCTTTAAGAGTGAAATACATGGTTATGTTTTAAAGAGGGTTTCAAATCACGCTGGGACCACCAGTGAGGAATTCAAAATGCTTTTCGAATGCATACCCCATTGGTTAATCTCTCAGCCAATAAGCAGGTCAGAGGGTTGATTCATGCTGGGTGGTAGGTGAGTAGGTGATAAGGTGAGGGGCTTCTTTCAGGCCGCATGTTGTCTGTTGAAAGGGTGCAGCAGTCCATCACTTCAGTCAGTCTTTCTCTTGAAACTGACTGTTCCGAGCTGTGACGTGTCAGCAAATGACACTGACGGACCAGATGCAGTCGTTAAAACCAGGGATTAAAACGGGACCGTAGATACAGTCTCTAAACTGTGTCCCTAATATTCTTTTAGCATGCTATGGGGTGGAACACTGCCTCTGATTATGTGCAAAGGCAGTAACTGCTTTCCCCTCACCACCGGGCTGCTTATTTTAAACGATATTAATGTGCAGAAAGACCCAAGTTGCCATAAACAGATGGTTGTTTACTTATTAATTCTGGAAGGAACATCAGGTACTTCCTGTCCATGCGTGGCTCTGAAGAGGAGGCCTCTGTCCAGACCTGATCCTCCCAGCACAAGGACCCTCTCAGGGGTGCCCGGCTCACTTTTATTAACCTCCTCCCCGACCACAGCTGACCACAGCAAGACTGGCTGTCACCCAGGAGGCGGAGGGTGACGGACACAGCATTTAGGCCCCTTTTTATTGGGGCTGTTAAAGCCGTGAAGGTCCCAGCGGCAATGCGTCTTTGTCCCCTCCCGAGGGCCTTCCTGCCTCTGCTCCGAGTGTACTCCAAGCCACACAACTGCTGCGTTGTAAAGGCTGACATGCCTGCTCCTGTCCCCAGGCCTCCTTGTCTCTTTAACCGGCCAGGGAAGAAAAGCATATTTACTTGTACATGAGGGGAGAGAGGGGTATGAGGGTCCTCTTTTCCCTTTTTGGGCGATAAAAACCCTGCACTGTCATGTTACACACTGAGTACTTGTAGTCCTGCGAGAAGCGGGCTTCTTGTGCTTTCCTCTAATTTCACAGCAGAGTCGAGTCTGTCAGGCGAAAGGGGAAAAGGCTGTGAAAATGGCTGCTTTGCTGCGGTGTTCTAGCAGTTCCAAGACATTTCATATAGGAAAGGGAGTTTAACAGATTTATCTGAGGGTTTGTGGTTCAGAAAGCCTGTGTCAACACTAGCTGCTAAATGCTGCAGCTCTTTGTGGCTGTATAATTAAATGGTTATTTAATTTTCTTTTTTAAATGCTCCTACTCTGCAAATTTTGCATTGGTTGGCGTTTTGTAGCTGCACTCTGAGAAGTGCGAAAAACTCAGTGACCCCGTTTAGTTTTTGGAAATCATATCCCGGCAGTCTGTGAGAACTCAGGTCCTTGGCTATTGACAAAAGTCATAAGATCCTGGTAATTCGAGCTCCACATAAATGGTTCTTTTTTGGAATCCCGGAGGCATTAAATCATTTTTGTCTGTTCTCCCTGGACAAGAGGTTTTCTATTGCACTGAGCATGGCTTTGTCCCTATATTTGAACCCATAGTAATTAAGCCATTTTTTATTTAAAATGTGAATGTTGTGTGAATGTCTTGTTTGGTCTGTAGATGATTATGCAGTGTGAATATTTTATTCACTTTGGTATATATTGCATTCTCTTTGCGCATACCAACCTTTTGAGGTATTCATGAAGCGCCTCCTTTCCTTCTCTGATCTGCAGAAACAAAAGGTACACAGGAAGAGGCGCAAAGAAAAATTTCCATACTCGATGACATTTCATCGCAATGTCCGATCGTTTGGGGCAAATAACCAAGTCCAAGGATGGGAAAAGCAAGTACTCCTCGCTCAGCCTGTTTGATAAGTACAAGGGAAAGTCAATAGAAACTCAGAAAACTACAGGTAAGATGCTTCTGGTGGGTTTTTTTCACAAATATCATATTTGTTTGCCCCATGTGAAGCCCAAATGTAAGAGCATGGCTAAAAATAACTACTTGCTTAAAGAAGTGGTTAATCGTGGGTGGGTGGCACTGTCAGTGAACCAAAATGGCTTGTTTGTGGGCTTCACAGAATAACCCTAACCTGGTGCCTATCATGTGGTTAAGCACAAGGTTTGGGACGTAAGACAGACAGTGAACAAAGGCCCGTGGTTGTGTCTGGGGCACAGGTTTGTCACTGGTTCACGCCCCACCCCCCCCTCTCTCTCCCTCTGCAGTTGTTCCTCGACATGGCTTGCAGAGTCTTGGCAAAGTGGCCACTGCCCGGCGCATGCCGCCTCCAGCTCACCTGCCGAGCCTGAAGTCGGAAAACAAAGGAAACGACCCCAATGTGATTATCGTGCCCAAAGACGGAACAGGATGGGCAAACAAGCAGGAACAACCAGATCAAAAGAGGTGAGGAGGAGGAGGGGGAGAAAAGAGCAAGGGCCCCGAGGGCGGAGCTCTGGCTGACCATCTGCACCGCGTCTGAGTTGCTTTCTGCGTGTGCAGATTGTGTTTAGTACTCAGTGCTGGGTGTGGGGGGGGTGCAGTGAGGAGATGGGGGGGGGGGGGGGGGGGGGGGGCGATGGTAGGAAAGCCAACTGTGTGTTTGTGTGCTTGTATGTGCATATGTATGCAAGCATGCATGCATGTGTGTGTTTCTGTGAGCATGTCTGTTAGTGTGTCTGTCTGTATGTCTGCTTGTCTGCAAGTGCATGTTTGTGAGAGTATGTGCGTGTGTGCCTGTATGTGTATATACGCAAGCATGCTTGCGTGTATGTGAGTGTATGTCAGCATTTGTCTTACTGTATGTTGGTGTGCGTGCGTGCGTTTGTGTGGGTAGACATTTGAGTCTTTGTGAGTGTGTGTGTATGGGTACGCATCTGTGTGCGAGTGTGTGTGTGTGCGAGTGTGTGTGTGTGTGTGTATGGGTACGCATCTGTGTGCGAGTGTGTGTGTGTGTATCGGTACGCATCTGTGTGCGAGTGTGTGTGTGTGTGTGTATCGGTACGCATCTGTGTGCGAGTGTGTGTGTGTGCATGCGTGCGCTCACGCAGAAATGCCCCAGGTGCAGCGGTGGCAGCGAGCGCAGAGGCGTGTGGGAGTGAGCGCAGAGGCGTGTGGGAGCTGGCGGCTCTGTACCTGTGTGTGGGCGGCAGCCGCTGTGAGGACGAGCTGGAGGATGAGTCTCTCAGCACAGAGAACAGGCTGTTCACATGTGTGCCGTGCAGGATTCGGAGATCTGCTTTTTCACACTCTCTCTCTCCTGGCACGGAACGGGCTGCTCAGAAAAACGAGGGCACCGGTTCATTTAAATGACTCATTATAAAGGGAAGTCTCTAGTTTTGGTGTGCTTCCTATGCATTTAAATCCAGCTTCAGTATCACATTCATTCTAAAGCCTGTAGAAACAGGAATACCTGATAGATAATGGGTTCTACTGAGGACACATTTTTAGGTAAGGAACAGTTGTATGGACATTCAGCTCTTTAGGAGCCGTATGAGGGGTTGAAATATCAAGGTCATGTTTAGGTTTTGATAAGTATTTGAATACATATCTAAATCTATAACTTAAACTGCAGTTAGTAGAATGTTTTCATATTGTGGCATAAAGGAATGCAATATTTCATTCGCTCACATACACATCTGACATGGTCCATGTAGACAGAACAGAGAGTTTGGAAGCGTCCGGTCCTTCACAGTATGCTTGTGTGTGTGAAATCGTGAGCAGAGAAAACAGCTCCGCGAGTTGTGCAAAAACAAATTTCTGGTTTGCGAGCGTGATTCCCGCCGCCTCTGTTTCACTGAGGCCGGTTGTGGTTTTCCACAGCCTGGAAAGAGCAAATGTCCGTCGTCCATGAAGGACGTCATGTACAGTGTGCATCCGCTGCGTGTGTGTGATTCTGAGTGCTGTTCTGATCGTCTCTCTCCCCCTTTCCCCCTCTCCTCTCTCTCCCCCTTTCCCCCTCTCGTGTCTCTCCCCCTTTCCCCCACTCCTCTCTCTCCCCCTTTCCCCCTCTCTCTCCCCCTTTCCCCCCTCTCGTGTCTCTCCCCCTTTCCCCCCTCTCGTGTCTCTCCCCCTTTCCCCCCTCTCCTCCCCCTCCCCCTTTTTCCCCTCTCCTCTCCTCTCCTCTCCTCTCCTCAGTTCTACTGCATCACCAGTACAGCTGCTGGAGTCGCTGCCACAGCTGCCTTCACAGAAATCTGTCTCCAATCTTCAGAAGCCAACACTGGTAGCCAGCCAGGAGGTAGGTGCCGGCACCCTCTCTTAGTCCTTTAACACAGATAGGCAGGTTGCTAAGGCCGTGTCTGCGTCCTTATATCCCTCACGCCTCAGCAGTCTGTGACCTGTATGAGTCACAGTTCCGTGGTCCGTAAAGGGCCGTGTGTTGATGACAAGACGCTGGCGTTTTGTGAAGAATTTCATCTGTCAACATCTAGCAGCCAGCAGGATGAGATGACAGCATGTGAATATTGCCGTTGCGATGAGTATAGCTGTTTTGGCTTGCTGGGGGATGCTCTTGTATTCTTTGATTTAAGATTAATTCTTGCCAAGCACTAACAGTGTAAATTCCTTTTCTTTGCAGAGCACAAATACAGGTGGACCAAAGCAATGGGCACAGCTAAATGGAAAGGCAGTAGAACAAGATGGTAAGCAGCCCTCAGTCCAGTCCAGGTCACCGCTGCATTTGGGCTTGGTTGTAATGCAATGGACAAGACAGGATGCTGTTTTCTGTTTTCTTAAAGGAGACATGTACTTTAATGGCTTTAGTCAGCATTACAGCATCAATGTGTACAGTAGCCATTGTCCTTAGTTTTTCCCCTAGAGGACACCGGGGGTGTTGCTTTCTGGTATTAACATGCTGGCCGATGCTGACTTGTCTTTTCCCGCAGGTTCAAGGGCCTCAAACCGACTGCAGCCCTTCTCTCACGAGGAATTTCCGACGCTGAAGGCAGCTGGGGAACAGGACAAGGCTGGCAAGGAAAGAAACGCCTTCGATCTGTCGTATGGGCCCGGACCAAGCCTCCGCCCCCAGAGTAAGGCCACTTCCTGTACGGCCGCGCGCCAGAGGGTGTTGGGAGGGTAGAGGAAGGGGGTTGTATCCTGTATTAGGGGGGTGTGCTAAAATCGGGGTATAGCTCATTCGGTATCCAGTTAGCTTTGTGATGACCGCGGTGTGAAGGTTTTCTGTGGAAAACTTTTCTGTCTCTGAGCCAGAGCTGAGCGTTTGTCCTTGCGAAGGGTGTGCAGCACCCTGCTGCCACGCTGTTCCGGCTTCCCGCCGTGTCCGCCAGGTGTCAAGGCCGGTTACCACAAAGCGGTCCGTTTTTGTGTTCCCCCCCTCCCGCAGATGTGACGAGCTGGAGGGAGGGTGGTGGGAGGAACCTTCACCCCACGACCTCACCCGCTGCCCTTTCCGCCGAGCCAGAGGGCAAGAGCAACGGGCCAGCTGAGGTGACCCCGCCCCCTCCCTCTGCCCCCGCCCCCTCCAGCACCACCACCTCCTCCTCCTCTTCCTCTTCCTCTTCCTCCTCCTCTGCCACCACTTCCGCTCCCCTCCCCCCGCCTCCCGCCGCGGACTCCAAGGACCCCTCCCTCCGCCCCGCCCAGCCCCTCCGCAGGACCGCCCCCTCTGTCCTGCAGTACCAGCAGCACCACCCCACCACCATCTACCACGACATGCTGCCCGCCTTCGTAAGTACCCCAGAGGAGGCTGCCGCTGGTATGGGAGTGGATTACTAATGGCAACATTTATTGAAGACTTGAAGATTGTTTAAAGAATTTGCTGTATTTTCTTTGTTGTAGTTTACCTTCATAAGAATAAGCAATTAAGCAATTAAGCAATTCCTTGTAATAGCTTAGGTATTGCCACTGTACATGTTTGATTGTAATCAGATTCTTAAAATTACAGCATTCTATCTGATCAAGCTCATATAGAATCTTGCATTGCTTTGCAGTTAAGCAACATAGTTTTTCACCTTCACACTTAGGCCTTGAGTATGGGAGCAGAAGCCCTGTTGCAGAGCTTACAGAACAGGTGCTCTTGGCGTGTGCTGAGTGTAACATGGTTTTTGCAGATGTGCCCCAAGGAGAACCGTGACTCCCCTGTGTCGTCCGAGCTCGGCCCTGCCGTGGTCGCCCCGGTCCGCTTCGACGCCCGGCCCACTTTCAGACAGCCATTCCCAGCCCCTGAATCCATCAAGTAAGCCGTGTCCCGCGTTCCCATTAACTTTCCCTTTCAGACGAAAGTGGTGTGAGGCCGTTTTAAAGAGAGAAACTACACGTGCCTCTGTGGTAGTAAAAGGTTGCGTTCATCATCTTCGGAATGAGCAGGCCAGTGCAGACGTGTCCCTGCCTGTTTGTGTGTGGTCATTTCCTTTAAATGTCAAGCGTGAACGCAAACAGGTTGATGCGTAGGCTCCTCATTTTCCCCTTTCTTGTACCTTTCTCCTCAGCGGTGACATCAGGAGGGAGAACCGCTTCACCCGCGGCCCCCCTCGCCCCTCACCACGCCCCATCCGTCGCCCTGGCGACCGGGCCCCCCGTCCCGCCATCATCAACCCCGAGGATCTGAAGGACTTGGACGACCTGGACAACGATTGCGAGGATGGCTGGGCAGGTGAGGGAGACACGGCTTATTACCCCTGATCAGGGTCCAGAGTCCAGCATTCATGTATTATGAGTATGACAGCTGGTCGTTTACAGCCCCTTGAAGCTCAGCAATTTCATGCCCGCTTTGGCTATGTGAATCTGTAAGGTCTGCCTCTTGCACACTTGTCTAGCCCCACTGCTGCAGTTCCTGTTACCCGGTTCTAATATCCCAAATGCTGTGTTTCACATCGCTAACTGCAGTACAGGTACACAGCTCTTACACCGTTCAGTGGTGTCTACCTGATTTACTGATCGAAGGCCTTTTCTGTAATACCATGATGGCAGCTGGTTTTTTGTGAAAACCTATAAAATTAAACCTTTGTTGAGCGTTGGCCAAAACGATGAGCAGTTTAAATGTATAAAGCAAGTGCGAGTATGGAAAAATGTACAAGATTTATCTCTGATCTTGGAAAAAGTGCTGTTCCTTGCTCTTCGGAAATGCATTTCCTAGCAAGACGTGAATCAGCTTTCGGTCTGTTCAGGTAGTTCTGCTGTCAGAGAGAGCGGTCCAAGTCACTGAAACGAATTGGGCTTCCTTCCTGCAGGTCTCCATGAGGAAGTGGATTACAGCGAGAAGCTCAAGTTCAGCGATGATGAAGAGGATCACTCCTCTAGCGATAACAAGAAGAAGTGGTGAGTTTGGCCAGGCCTGCATCCTGAACCTTTAATCCTGTTACAGACTGTATGCGACCACGCGGAAATGTTGCTCAGTCGATCAGATGTAAGAACCACACTTGTTTCACATTCCACTTCCAGGGATAATTCTTGGCATAGGTTTTTCCTCTCTGGTTCCTTGTGTAAGTACACAAAATCACAGTGCATCACTTCGGGTGCACGGCACACCTGGTAGTATTTCTTGTTCATAGGCTCAGGCTCCTCACTGGACTGCTCTGTTAGGGGGGTATTTTGTAAAGCCTGACTGGCTGTTAGAGAGTGATTAGCTCAGAGGGATTGGTACATTTTTCCAGTCTTATCCACATGTGATTAAAGTCTCAGTGAAATGACCCCATTGTCTTGATGCGATGCAGTTTTTTTAATAGCCAACCAGACTGTTAAGACTGTCTTAAAACGAACCTTCCACCATAAAGGAAGGACTACATATTTTTTTTTTTTTTGGGGTTGTCTTTGGATTGCCCCCTTTGGGAGGAATTGGACTGATGATGAATTGTCCGCGCAAATTCATGTTGCTCAAACCTGAATCCCTCTGTTTCCTGGGGTATAAAAAGAACACTCCTTATATGGTTTAGAACAGGAAGTGGCAGAGAGTTCAAGCAGCGCAAAACTATGCCAGCTGGCTTCATTTCAGTTGTATGATTTTAAGAATCAGTCTTCAAAGGGACTTTCCACCCTAAAACAAGCGACCACAGTTACACTAGCTGGTACCACCACAGTCATGGATCCTTCCGGTGACTCTCTACACCAGTCTTGCACCATTTGCGTTCCCTGCTTTTAAGAGGGATTCTGTTCATAGGTCCTCAAGTCTGCGGGGTATGCGCAGACTCTGCAGCCGGGGGATGCACGGTCTGCGTCAGTCCCAGGAGAGAAGCCTGAGGCTGTCGCGCCGCGCAGTCTGCCCAGATTCTCACACACATTCATGACGTGCGGAGCTGCTGCATAATGCATCCGCTGACACGGTGGGCGCCGCGAGCGAGGCTGACTCACGCAGATCTGTGAATCTCGCACAGCGGGAAGTCCTCAGCGCAGCCAGGGTGCGCGCCCTGAAGCCAGACCTGCAGGAAAAAGCCTACAGAGCCTAGGCTGAGGGAGAAGTCTTGAAACAGGGAGGACCTGGAGGGGATGTAAAACATCTCAGCCTTAGCCAGGTTAAGCTTTAGGTGGTGGTCCACCATCCACTGTGAAGTATCTTTTCGGGCAAGCTGAGAGGTATGCAGACGCCTGTGTGTCAGATGGCAGAAAAGACGGGGAAAGTCGAGTGTCGTCAGCATAGAAGTAGTATGAAAAGCCACGGGAGGTCAATGCAGAGACGTGAGGTTGCATTAAAAGAGAGAAGAGGTGGTGTCCAAGTACAGAGCCTTGAAGGACGCCCGTAGGCAGGCTGTGGTGTTCAGACAGCCCACCGTTCCAGGACACCCTGAAAGAGCATCCAGAGAGGTAGGGTTGAACCCAAAGAAGAGCGGTGTCAGTGATCCCCAACATAGCCAGGGTGGCCAGAAGTAGGGTGTGGTCCACAGTATCAAAGGCTACAGAAAGGTCCAGAAGAATTAAGGCTGAGGAGTGGAAGGGTGCTCTGACTGATTGAAGAGCCTCAGTGATGCACACCCAGGTTACACTTGCAGACGCCAGTCCTTTCGAGGGGCGTGTCACAGGGGATGCCGACAGTGATTGGCTGTGCTCATGTTTGGGCAGGGTCGACTGGGAGCACCAGCGAGAGCGGGAGAGGCAGTCGTCCCTGAGCTCGGGGGAGGGGGTGTACCTCCAGGACGGCCCAGAGGAGGAGGGGCATCACCGCTACCAGGAGCCAATCAGGAAGACCAGCGGCAGGTTCACCCCTGCAGACCACGCCACTGCACCGGTGCCGGTAAGCTCACAGGAAGTGGACCCCTTGGCAGGCTGTTTTTGGCAAAGGCACCTGGGAAGTAAAACGCAGGGAAAATGATACGGTGGACATATCGGCCTTGTAAGAACTTGATGTTCACTCCATAAATCCAACCAAGCAGTTTCTCTGGCATTCATTCTCAATACTTTCTCTCATCCTTCAGTTGGATATATATGTTAATGATTACAGCAAAGTAAAGGAAGTAAACATTTTTTAGTATGGCGCAGCTCACGGTTATCGTTACATTACATTCATTTAGCAGACACTTATCCATGGTGACTTCCAGCACAAAAGAACAGAAGTGTATCCATTCAAGTTGAATGGAACTCCCAGACCAGTGGGTGTGAGAACCACACTATTCAAGTCACATTACAAGTGCTAACCTGATTAGACAGTCTGGAAACTAAGGGAAGCCAAGCACACACACAACCATACATCGTGATGACTACATCACAGAATCCAAAACAGATTGCAATATTAAAAATAAAAGTAATACAAGTAGCAGATGTTAGAAGGTGGGGATTGAAGTGCAACCGAGAGGCAGTCTGAAGATACCTGTACAGACAGGCATTGTGTCTTCGAGGAAGAAAAGACAGGACAAGTTGTCAGCATCGAAGTGGTATGAAAAGCTATAGGAGGAGATTACACAGCCAAGTAATTGCATGTAAAGAGAGATGAGGGGAAAAAAGCATCCAGAGAGGTAGGATTGAGCCCAAAGAAGAGCGCTATCAGCAATCCCCAATGTGGACAGAAATGGGGTATGGTCCACTGTGTCAAAGGCCGCAGAAAGTGTATGGAGAGCAAGAGATTCATCAGAGTGGAGATGCCAAGGTGAGAGAACGAGATCCAGGGCACAAGTGGTAGGTCAGTGATCATGTGATTATTCCCACTGTAGCCGTGTGGATGTAGTCAGAAAAAAAACGCATGAAAAGCACCACCTAGAAATGGAGCATGGAATGGGTATAAGTGCACTGCGTTTGCCGGGAGTCTGTAATAAACGAATCCCAGCGTGACAGTGAAAGTGAAGAATACTAAAGGTGAGACACACGGCTGACATGCTGATGAGAATACTACTGCTGTTGTGCGTTTTGAGGATAAGCCCTCAACCTGGGACGAGTGTGTGGCTTGTTAATAGCCTCATGAGAAATCTAATGAAATTTCGCGCTTTAGGTGGTGTGAAAGTGCATGCTGCCTGAGGCCTGTCTTTGACTGCAGCGGGTTACAGTTCAGTGTGAAAGTTGCTGGCCTCTAGAGCGCTGGAGTGTGATTCAGCGGAGGCTTGTTTTCCCGCTTTCTCACCCTGAGCTGCGTGCTCGCTCCCAGCAGAAAGTGGGAGCCCCGGGCAGCCTCCACCGGGGGGAGTCGGCAGAGGAGAAGGAGGAGCAGCAGCGGCAGGCCCCGCGGGGGAAGTTCGCCTCGGCCGAACTGTCGGAGGCGGTGGAGCGGGCGCGGAGACGCCGTGAGGAGGAGGAGCGGCGTGCCCGCGAGGAGAGGCTGGCCGCCTGCGCCGAGAAACTCAAGAAGCTGGACGAGAAGTTCGGCAAGAGCGATAGGCCGGCCCCCAGGGACCCTGACGGCAAGGAGCCGCCCCTGTCCCCCGGCAAGGACTCGCCCAAACCCCGCCAGGACAGCTGGCAGTCTGGTACTAAAGGTGCGTGAATCTCCTCAAAATCAGGGTGAGGTTTTTTTTTTTTTTTTTTTTTTTTTTTAAAAAAAAGAGCTTTGTTGTTTTACAGGAAGGGCTACCTTGTGGTGACATAATCCACAAATTCCTCTCCGCATAGTTGGTAACCTTAGTTAAAACTCCAGAATCTAGGCTTGACGTAAGTAAATGAGCTTGTGGGTCTGCTAAGTGGTGTTAAAACGTCTGGATATTAGGTCGTCTGGTTTGATTTGGCACATGTTGCTGTGTGTGTGTGTGTGTGTGTGTGTGTGTGTGTGTGTGTGTGTGTGTGTGTGTGTGGGGAAGTCAGGATTAAACTTGAGATTGTCTGAGCTGCCTTCAAATGCAGGTGAAATTAAGATGAGTCCATCAAAGACATACCATTAGCATCTAGCTACCTCATGACACCATTTTTCCCTAATGATTTCATATAGAACAAGTCTTGTTCAGCAAAGCCAGTTAATATAGTTTGAGTGCCTTGTGGGGGGTTTTTTGGACACTGAAAATTGTAAGATTTTTTTTTTTTTTTTTTTTGGAACGGTGTTTCTGGATTTTTTTTTTTTTTTTTTGAAGAGTGTTAGACTTGATCCGTGTTGTTGTCCTTATGTTCACGTGTCTCAGATTCGATGGAGGTACCCTCGGAGCAGTACTCCGCCCAGGACTACAGAGAGGACGACGCCTCGGGACCCAGCTACCGTAGCGAGGACGACGGGCCAGAGACCACGTCCCCCGTCCCCGACTACGGGAAGTACCCCAAGTCCCTCCCGCCCCGCTTCCAGAAGCAGCACCAGCAGCAGGTGAGGCTGGCGCCGCTAACGTCCTCTGAGGCCAAGTGCTAATTTCCCATAATCCCATAATCCCCCGGGATTGGAGGGCGCAAGAACGGGGTAGGCGAGGGAGTTGAAAGGAACAGATGTTTTCCAGATTAACAGCGAAGGTTGGCTGACCTTTGCCAGAGAGTTGCAGGTGAGGGGAAATGTTTGCATGTATTGACGTCAGTATTTCGGTAGATTTTGATGCATTGCATTTCATTGGCCACTGCTTCCTGATCTGTCTGCTGATTGGTTCTGATGTGACATTGGACCACTGAGTAGATGATCCAGCTATGCATATAGAGTTTATGCAAGGTTTCATCTTGGTGCCTTGTGACTTGTGCTGGTAAGACATTTGTAGTAAGTTTTGAAAATCTGTATCAGTGGGCCCTATTAGATGCATGATGGAGCAGTTAGATCTCGTTTTCTTGCAGGAGCTTACTGAATTTTCTTTCCAACATTCCTGGGGTATTGGTAAATACTGTTGAGAAGCCAGAATTGCATGTCCTGCATGTTTTTGGGTGTACCGTGGCGGTTGATTGGGGAAAAGGTGATGCGGTGTGCAAAGGGCTTCGATCTCATTGTCTGGTCATCATGCCGATGCCTCTCCAGGAGCAGGTGTACAAGGTGCAGCACTGGCAGCAGCAGCCGCCAGGTAACCCCGCCCAGTCCAGCCCCGCCCACCCCCAGCGCGGGTACTACCCCCCTCACGTGCTGGGCTTCGACCCCCGCTGGATGATGATGCCCCCCTACATGGACCCCCGTATGACCCAGGGCCGCTCCCCTGTGGATTACTACCCCACTGCCGTTCACTCTTCAGGTGAGCGATGACCTTTTACCTCTGATCCAGGGGTTGGCAGGCTGAAATACAAATTTCCCTCGTTAAGGAATTTAACATATTAATATTAAATTGCCTTGATATGGGACAATCATTTATTAGATCTTCTCTTTTTTGTCATGTTTTGCACAGGAATGATGAAGCCCGCGATGCAGCAGGACCACCTGAACAGCCCGGGGTCAGCCTCCGATGAGGGGTGCCATCCCAGCATGCTCCAGGAGCGGCGGGCTCCTTCGACTGAGCCGTACCCGGTGTGGAGCCAGGATAATTACCCAGCTGCCCCGGCTCGCAGCTTCACCCCGCCCTACCAGAGACAGCTCGAGAGCAAGGAGATGAGCCACTCCGAGGAGAGGTAAGGACCTGAGTTCTCTGAGCGGGTGGTGGGACATTTGCTAACCCACGAGGTGGTGGCTACAACATGGCTGTTGGATTCACAAGTAAGCTTGTTTCACAGAATTAGAAACACCTAACTCAAACTGGCAGGAGTGGCTTATATAACACACATGGTGCCCTCAGGATCAAGCCAGGGTGACTAGAGAAGAGAATCGTAGAGAAGCTGGGCTTGCTTAAATTCACTGATTCACTAAATTCACCAAATTCTTTTTTGATACCACAAAAATAAAATTGTCTACTGGTATGTGAAGAATATCAGTGAGTACCCTGTGATTTTTTTTTTGTTCAAATGGTAAAGCTTAATTTTGAACTTTTGTGGCTCTTTGTCATAGGAACGAGAGGGCATGCTCTCAGCCAGACTCTTATGAGGAGAGGGGGAAGGAGTATGGAGATATCCCAGCTGAAGAGCCCTCTCACCAGGGCTATCGCCAGAGCAGGAGGCCAGACTCCGCTTTCGGAGAACCCTTGAGGGGCGTGTCGCTAGATGAGGCTCCTCCGGTCTCCGGACAGAGCTGGTCCCAGCCCTCAGACTCCGAATACCCCGGCGCGGACTCCAAAGAGTTTGGCCACGGCAGGTACCACAAGGACAGCACAGACTCCCGGGACGAGGTGTTCGAGAGCTCTGGGAAAGAGAAGGGCTTTGAGTCCGACTGCTGGAGGAACGACGTTCCCGCGAAGAAGGAGGGCGGCGGGATCCAGCCGCAGTGGTCCGACTCGGGTTCGGGATCCGGCAGCAGCCAGCCCCCCGAGCCCAGCGGCAGAACTCTGACCAGGAGAACCGGGCCAATCAAGAAGCCGGTGCTGAAGCCCCTGAAGGTCGAGGACAAGGAGAACGAGAAGCCCAAAGTGGAGCCGGAAGAGAAGCCTGTCCCTTATAGGCTGGAGAAGGAGGTTCTCACTAACGTGTACGACCTGAAGAAGGATGCCAACCAGCCCCTGAGTAACAGGCACTCGGTTACCCCGGTGATGGCTGTGCCGGAAGAGAAGCACTCCGCCCTGTCGAAGGCAGAGAAGCCTAGCCCCTCTGCTGAGGAACCCCCGAAGGAGAGCTGCTGGTCGAGTGGCAAAGCCCAGGACAGAGATCCCTCGGAGAGCAGGGACCCTCCGGCCCCGCGCCGGAACAACTGGATCTTCATCGACGAGGAGCAGGCCTTCGGCGGGGCCAGAGGGACCGGGCGTGGCCGGGGGAGGGGCTTCAGGGAGTTCAGCTCCCGAGGGGGCGGCCGGGGAGGGCGAGGAGAGAACTCCAGAGGGGGCTACAACAACAGCAGCAACATCAATGCCCAGCGGGCGGGCCGAGGGCGCGGCGTGCGGGAATTCGGCAAGCCCGAGGACGTGCAGCGGGGCAAGCCGCGGCGGCGCAACGTGAGCGAGACTCTGAGCGAGACGTCCGAGTACGAGGAGCTGCCCAAACGCCGCCGCCAGAAGGGGACGGAGAATGGGGAGGCGGGGTACCCCGAACCGGGGGGCACCAGGAAGGTGGACAACAGGGATTCCTGGAGGTCCAACAAGGTGTACATGGACGACCAGGGCGGGGAGGTCCGGGACAAGACCAAAGCCACCCGCGGATTCGGGCGTTCCCTCCCTCCCCGGCTCACTAACACCGGGTACAACCGGGGGTTTGGGTCCCGGGAGATGTCCACCTGGAGGGGTAGGGGTGGCCAGTTCGGAGGCGGTCCCGTGCAAGAGAACGGGTATGGTCTGGGGACGGAGACCTTTTCCAGGAGACCTCTCGAGCGAGAGCCCCTGCGTTACAACCAGAAGTACCCCGGCTCCTTCGCGGAGAACGGCGCCGAGGAGCGAGGAGGAGAGGGCGACTACTACCTGGACGGCGACAATCCGGACAACCGCCCGCTGCGGCGGCGCCGCCCCCCTCGGCAGGACAAGCCGCCCCGTTTCCGGCGCCTGCGGCAGGAGAGGGAGCCTGGGGGCCAGTGGAACAGCGAGGAGTACATCAACGGCGAATTCGCCAGCCACTGGCCCGCGCGGCCCAAAGGTGGTGAGGAGAGCGGGCCTGGCCACCACCCCCGGGGGAGGGGCCACCAGGACCAGGCGGAGGACTGGGAGACTGGCTCGGAGAACAGCGACTTCAGCGAGCGGCAGGAGAGGCGGGGCGGGGCTTCTCAGACCGACGTCCCCTCGGACTCGGGGCACAGTGAGCCTGGCGCCGGCGAAAAGAGGGAGCTCTCCAAGAGGAGCTTCTCCAGCCAGCGCCCTCTGGTGGACAGGCAGAACCGCAAGGGAGACGCCGCCATCCTGGAGGGCAGCAAGCTGTCCCGGCCCGCAGACGCCTCTGCAAAACCAGCTTCGTCCAGCAGGAGTGACGGGTGGCAGAATGGAATGTCTCCCAACAGCAAGAGGTGAATGTTTGGACACAGTGTCAACAGCTGTAATGTAAAAGTGTTCCACTTCAGAGGAATACAACCCTGTTTGCTGTAAGCTTTGTGTTTTAGTCAGTCCATGGTTACTTGACTGCATGAATTGCTCACTCAAACCTGAACACACGGTCATTGAGTTGACTAAGAGCGTTTTTTGGCACCCTGGGAACATGGTCGTGTCCCATTTCCAAACCTCTCCCCAGTCCAGGAGACTGTCGCCATTGGCAGATGTGCTTTTCATGGTTGAAATTATCCGCTCCAGGCTGCACTCCCTGTTCCTGGCTTCCCCCTCTGTTCCCACACCTACACATGTGCATTTATTTCAGCAAATTACACGTTTGTAGCATTAGCGTGTAAATAGACATCGCTTATGTGTTGCATTATTACATTGCACCTGGAACAAGCCCCCAGCAAGCACTTAAGAGATCTCACTCTATACAAATAAGACTTATGTTCTGCAGATCCCAATGCATTGCAAGGGCCGTCTGTGTTAAAATAAGGCAGCCTTGGTGCTCTCATTCAGGTTGCTGATTTGTTTGCCCCTGTGTGCGACTCCAGGAGTCCCGAGGACACAGCCTCCGGGTTGAGCTCCGGTTCGGTCTATAGCGTGGAGCCGTCTGAAGACAGCCCCCCCAGCGTCTCCGTCGAACCGTCGGGGAAGAAGGCGGAGAAGGACCTGAGGACCGGCTGCCTGAAGGGGGACAAGGATGAGCCCCTGACCCAGTATGACCCCAGCAGTTACCCACGTAAGTGTCAAACTTGCATATTTCATGTGAGTACGCAGCAAATGTACTCACGTGCAAGTTAAATCTGTACATCCAGCAGTCGATGTACATTTCTCCAAAGTTGATGCGTTATGTCACAATTTAATAGTTGTAGGTTTTTTTGTCATTATTCCTTTATCTGACATCATTCAAATGCATGGGTTTTGCAGTGCAGGATAACCAGTTGTATTTAGCTCATGTACAGTGGATTGCGTTCTGTGGGTGACTTGTCTCTCTCTGCCCTGACAGTAGAGGGCGACACAGGGGCCGCCGTGCCTGGTCCAGAGGGCTTCCCGGAGGTCCTCTCCAAAAAGCAGCGCCGCCAACAGGAAGAGGAGCGCAGGAAGAAGGAGCAGGGGGCACCAGTGAGTTTGTGCAGCAGTTTCAGTCAACTCAGTCAAAAAAGGGTCAGATAAGTTACAGTAACATAATGTAGTGCAGCAGACACTGAGGCAATTCTGAGTTAAGTACCTTGCCCAAGGCTACAGCAGCTGTGGCCCAGCGGGGAACTGAACCACCAGCCTTTTAGTTATGAGCCCTGCTCCTTACCACTTATCTCATGCTAAACTGCATTATTTTCTTTTCTTTTCTTTATTTTCTTGTTTTCTCTCCAGTACCTCATTGACAGACAGTACAGTTTATTCAGTTAACTGAATGCATTAAATGTCACTGTCAGATCCCCAAATATTTGCTTTGAGCAGCTGGCATATATTTTTTTTTTTATTTTATTTATTAGCTTTACAATTGATTGACCTACCAGTGAATTGATTTAGTCTTGATAGTAATGGTGGAATTGCATACCTATATTCAAGCACAGTAATTGTTTACATGACGCAAAACTGCACACATTTGCAAACACACACTTTGCTGAGTGTCTTTTTTCTGCATACACACTTCAGGTGCCTGTTAAGAACAGAACAATAACCTCAAAAATGCCCCCTCGCTTTGCCAAAAAGCAGGGAAGCATCACTATGGAGCAAACGGAGGAAGTGATTTCAGCCAGCAACCTGGGCACTGAGATCTGGGAGACCAATAGCACAGGTAATGCCAGAGATGAGGTTATCATTAGTGGTTTGATTGTCACAGTTTGAATGAACCTGAATTTGAGCAAATTTATGATGGCAGTTTTCACCTCCAGGCAACAGAGGGCGCTGTAATGTATAATTAGTATGTGTTGAATAGGAGTTGTTTGATTTTATCTATGCCTGGGTGGATTTGCTTCTGTCCATGCATAGCTGTGGCCTAAGAATGGTTTCCCCCCCTCCCTGCAGCTCTCACTGTCCAGTCTTCTGGGGGAGACTCCTGGACAAAGCCGGTGTCGTACACCGGTGGGGAACCGAACTCTGAGGTATGTGCACTGTATGTGTGTGTGTGTGTGTGTGTGTGTGTGTGTGTGTGTGTGTGTGTGTGTGTGTGTGTGTGAGAGTTTTAGAGAGAGAGAAAGAGGGTGAGAGAAGGGTTAGATTTGATTCGTTTTGAGCGGAAGCGGCAGGGGTCCTGGAAGAACCTGACAGAAGGCCTGTGCGATTCGTCCGTCAGACAGCAGCAAGCAGGAAGGAACCAAAGGGTCCCCGCGGTCTTCGCTTGTCAACACGCGGGCTTCCTCTAGCCCTCTCTCAGAATCGGACCGACTTCTCCGAAATCTGCCGGCTTGACTTTTTTGGGGTTTTTTTTGCCCTCAGCATGCATACACCTACCCCCCACACTATGCTCTGGACCTTGGTTGCCCTGGCGAGAGGGTGCCAGCCTAGGGTGGATCCCCCCGAGACTCAGCATGCCCCAACCTGGAGAAAAAAAAAACTAAAATTATAACTACTCTAAAACGAACCCCAATTTGGGATTGGGGGAAAAGGGGACAATTATATAAAAGTTTAAAAACATCCAATCCCATGGCCAAAACAAAACGATAACCGAGCCAACTTAGCTGCAACTTAATCCTGTCATCTCAATTGGAGTCTGAAACGGCCTTTGTGTTGTGTGTCTATTCCCAGGTGTTTAAAGGGAGTCAGACTGACAGTGGCATTGACCTGAGCGCTGAGTCTCAGGGATCCTCTGCAAACTCCTCCCAGAGAAGTTCCCCTTATGGCACCCTCAAGCCAGAGGAAACCAACGGGTCCGCCCAGGCTGAGGCAAATACCGACGGTCCCAAAGACCTGCCACCCAAGCAGATGGAGCAGAAGGTGCAGTGAGAATCACTCAGAAACCACCCCTGCCAGCCCCCTGACATTTAGCCTCAGTCGGAATAAGCACCGTTCCCTATTGAGCTTACTTGTACGAACAGCTCGCTGCTCACTGTTTTTTGAGGAAGAGAAGGCAGATCGGATGTGCATGTTTTCACCGTTGCTGGAGAGCTTACTTGACTCAAGTTTACTTCTTAAAACCAGAAGTGTGACATTGAGCTTTCTCGCTAGCAGAGTCAGGTGTTGTCTGGATGTAATCTATCTTGTGAACGCTTTTTGTGAAGACTGCAATTCCAGCTTGAAAAGTGACTCGCGATAACTAATCATTTGTCTTGAACTAAAATTCACATCATGCCTTTCCCCTTAAAATGGTCAGAGTACTTCCAGAAACAGGTGTGAGGGTCTCCCAGTAGTTATGCTCTGATGAAGGAAGGTTATGACAAATTGTGGTCTTTCAGACCCTTGTTTCAAAAAGACATGAAACGCTCAGCCGTGCATGTTTTATGAAACTATGAGTATAGAAACGTCAGTGCAGGTGCCTCATTGTGTTGTAAGTCTGTCAAATAAACGCCTCTTCTCTCCTGTAACCCAGGATTCGGACGCCGGCCCAGAACAGAACAAGGAGCACAAGCCCGGCCCGATCGGGAACGAGCGATCCCTGAAGCACCGCAAGGGCTCGGAGGGCGTGGAGCGCCTGGAGGGCCCGGTCGCCCCCGTCAACGGAGTGGACAACGTCATCCCCGTGCCGCCCATCGAGTTCGGCGTCAGCCCCAAGGACTCGGACTTTGCCCTGCCCCCCGGCTCCACCCCAGTGCCTGTGTCCAACCCCGTCACAAAGCTGCAGGACGCCCTGGCTGGCAACGTGAGTGGCTCTGCGTCACACGCTGGGGGTTTTTTAGCTCCTGATAATCAGGAGTTAGGAGTTGATATATAGCAGTGTTAGCTATAGCTAATTTCCTATCTACATATCTTTGTTCCCTGTTTCTGTTAGTTGTGATGTTTACTGTTGTAGGAACTGTATTTCAGCGTCACTGTATTTGCTGTATTAGAGGTTAGTAGTAGCGGTGAAGATGGTGATGACTCTGGCTCGTACCCGTGTCTGTCCTCAGGCTGCCCTCACTCAGGCCATCCCTATGCTACGCAGAGACCACCTGCAGCCTGGCATCAACCTCAACCCCATGTCTTTCCCCAGCGCTGACCTCACACTCAAGGTACCTCCCTAACACACTGCTGTCCTCTCTGTAACACACCACTGGCCTCTCCCTAACACTACTCTCCGTAACACTTGGCCGTCCCCTCCGTAACACACAGCCGTTCTCTCTAACACACCTCTACGCAGCACACTGCTGTCCTTTCTGTAGCACAATACTGTCCTCTCTTTAAACCCCGTCTGGTAGGACTTGGCACATACACCAACGGTGAAACCTGAATTCTGGATCCTATCCCGGGGCTCTGACCCCAGATCAATGGAATAATTTCCCACTCCTTTACAAACACGTTAGGATTAGCGCTGTGCATGCTGATCCTGGATCTGTGACTCTCTCTCACGTCTCAGATGGAATCTGCGCGGAAGGCCTGGGAGAACTCGCAGTCCCTCCCCGAGCAGGGCTCCCCGGGGGCCCCCGGCTCGGCCGGCCAGCCCCCCTGCAGCGCCGGCTCCTCCAGCGGCGTCAGCTACAGCTCCTTCGGGGGCGTCTCCATGCCCCCCATGCCCGTGGCGTCGGTGGCTCCCTCCGTCTCCATGCAAGGCAAGCCCCCCCCCCCCCGCGCTCTGCGCCTCGTTCCCAACCTGAATTAGGACTGCAGGCAGGCACAGCAGAGCGCCGCTGTGCTTTACCTGGGAGTGCCAACACCGTTCTTTCTGTTGCTGTGGAATCCTTGCTGTTCGCACAGAGTGCACTTGTGAGATTCCCGTGAAAATCTGGGGATGCTTTAATATACAGTGGTGAAGGCTGATCTGCAAAGGCTTATTTGTTCCCAAAGCTGACAACCGCTTTGTTCTGAAAAATAAAGTGGTGTAATGCAGCAGACAAATCAATGCTGTATGTATATTTCTGTAATGATGTGACTTGGACATCCACCAGTGTTGGTGGTCTCGTGGTTCATTTCTTGTCGTATGCTATTAGCTATTTTGTGTAGACATCGGTATTAGTCAGTTTCTCACAGTTCAGTTGTGGCTGTCCTTAGGGCTGTGTTTTGCATGGTTAAAACAGACTCCCCTTCCTCTGTCTAGGTAACCACATTCCCCCTCTGTACCTGGATGGACATGTGTTCCCCAGTCAGCCTCGCCTGGTGCCCCCCACGATGACTCAGCAGCAAAGCTATCAGCAGGTACGTCTCAGAGACTGCTCCCTGCCCCCCGCCCCCTTTGCCAACGGGCACGTCCTCACCAATGCAGCCTTCACTCCAGACCATACACGCATCGAGCGGCTTCTGGGAAATTAATAAAGGACGCTTCACACTGTGTCAGCCGCTTTCAAGCGCTGCATTTAATCGAGCGTTACCACGGAAACGCTGAGTGCGTGGGAAGCTGCAGTTACGCCGGGGGGGGGGGGCTTTGTGTTTGCCCTGTTGAAAGGCAGACCAGCTTAACCGCTTCTCCGCTTCTCTTCCTCCTCTCTCTGTCCGTGTGTCCAGGCGGCCGCCGCCCAGCAGATCCCCATCTCCCTGCACACCTCTCTCCAGGCCCAGGCCCAGCTGGGCCTCCGGGGGGCGCTGCCTGTCTCCCAGTCCCAGGACATGTTCAACTCCATCCCTCCTTTCAGGTAGGGGCACCCCTGCGCTTACCGCTGTCGTGGGACACCGGGGTGGGGTGGCTGTGAGGTCTGCTCCCAGGCAGAGCAGACAGGGTGTTATTTCCTCAAGCAGGGCGTTTGAGTTTTTTTGGTTTCACTGAAATAAATTCCAAACGGCATGTTTCCTGGGATGAATACATTTACATTACATTATGTTATTATCATTTAACAGACGCTCTTATCCGGAGTAACTTGCGTGGGTTACGATTTTATCCAGTTATACAGCTGGATATTTACCGAGGCAATTGTGGGTTAAGCGTCAGCAGTGTGGGGAACTGAACCAGCAAACTCTGTTATGAGCCCTGCTCCTTACTGCTATGCCACACTGCTTACTACCCTACATTTCCAAAACAGGAAACGTAGGGTAATAAGATGAATGACCCATTTCTCTCTGCCTCCCCCCCAGTGTGTGAAGGCCTTTGCTTTTTCCTCTTATGCTCTCCCATGTAAACTACCCGCAGGTCCCAGGTGTACATGCACCCCAACCTGTCTCAGCCCAGTGCCATGGTGTTGTCTGGGGGAGCCCCCCTGAAGGGGCCCTACTCGGCCTTCCCCGGAATGCAGCCCTCGGACATGGTCAAGCCCCAGTCCGGGTCTCACTACCAGCCCATGAACGGCAGCCAGCCGCTGGTGTACGATGGGCAGATGAACCAGGCGCCCGGCATGGGCACCTCCCAGCTCATGGACTCCCAGCTGATCCAGGTGCTTTGGTGATACTGTACTGTTCGCATGCTTTCAGTTTAGTCTCTGAAGAGTGTTGCTAGCTTACTTGCTTGCTTGATTGAAGGCCACTGTGTGACCAGGGGCTAGTGCTAAAAGCCAAATGTTCAGCACTGTTTTCCCAAGATGCTGATGGGAGAATTTGGCATGCCATCCCCCCAGCTGTAGACTTCACTGTCGATTAACATTGGGACAGTTCAAAAATTAAAACCTTTTGCACAAAGTCCTTGACAGGATTGAGTTTAATCTCTTCACTCCCACTCTACAGACCTTGATTACTTCAGGAAGGAGGTTGAAGATTTAATTCAAGGGTTTTTTCAGCATGGGATGCCTGTTTGTATAGATTAATTTCTTATTGAAAAGGAACTTGCATCTATCAACAGGACCGTGTTTGATGACATGAAGTCCCTTCTCCAGCACAGTTGCATGTTTCTGAAAGGTCACTAACGGCTCTCCCTCCGTCCCTCTCTCTGGCCCAGGTGACCATGCCCCTGCCCGGCTCCACGCTGCGCTACGGCTCGGCCCAGCAGCACCTGATCCTGCCCCAGTCCATCCAGCTCCAGCAGGGCCAGAACCTCTCTGTGGGGGGCCCCCGGCGTATGCTCCCGCCCGGCTCACAGCCCCCGGTGCTGCCCGGGAACAGGGAGGTCAGTCACTGCAGCGGAACAGACACACGCACACCCCTCCTAATTACTGCTCATGCATTTTACAGGTTTTGGGTCTTATCATTCAGAACACCACTCTGAAGGTGTTTTTCCAGTCAATAAACCGTCATTTGAATTTGAGATGAAAGTCGAGGGTGAATATTTTGGCTGTGGCAAAGCACCCTGGGAAAAGTAGTTTCACTCACTGAGTAGTTTTGTGTAGGGTAGCAGCGCATTTGTTCTCCCACATTAAAAGGTGGTGGAATATTCTGTGGCAGACTTTGTTTTGGGGTCATAATGTTCAGTCTGGGGTAGAAATGCTGATGATTCTTTGTGCGATTTTCCATTTTCAGACCTCTCAGATGGAGATGAAGGGCTTTCAGTTTGCGGATAAGCCCAACCATTCGCCTGGCATGTCAGGAGGCTCCTACAGGTGAGACTCCGCAGGTGGTCGGTGGGTTTATGGGAAGTGTAGTCCAGAGCTACATGAATTGGGGTATCTTTACAAGCTCTGGACTTCATCCCCCCTCTGCACTTAATGCGAGATGTTTCGTGCTGTGAGTTGCATCTGTAAATATCCAGCCACATAAGTGTGCATTGTTAAATGAGCAAACCAAGTACGTTGCCGGGAACAAACTTGCCTGCTTGGGATGTAAATGGTTGTGGTATGGTTATCAAACATGCTAACAGCCTGGATCTCCCGGATCCCCCAGGCCCGGTTCTGCCAGCCCTAGTGGGAAGCCATCAGGCCCTGGGGGTCCCACCCCTGTGGCCCCTCTTCCTGGACACTACGCTCAACAGGTATGCCACACAGCGCCCCCTGCAGGGCCTTCTGCTCTAGTCATGCTGTGTGCCTTCTGCCATACTGCAATCTTGAAATTGTGTAAATGGATTTAATACGCCATAGTATAATTTCTTTCATTCAGTTAAAATTGTGGTACAATGTCTAACAAAGATCCTGATTCATTATTGTAGATCTAGTACCATGCTTCTGAGGGTTATAACTACTACTTGGGCATTCCCCACTTTAACTGGCTAAATCAGTCCTCAGCGTCTGCCTCAGTGGAGGTGTGGTGAGCATTCTGGTGCAATATGGCCACTGTGTGTGTCAGAGGGTCAGGAGTTTCCCCTTCTCCTGTAGAGTGTTTGAATTCCAACATGTGTCATTCCACATCCTCCATGACAGATGAGTTGTCAGTTTCTCTCTTTGGCTGGATACATGAGCGATGTGAGTGTTGTGAAGGCCGTCAGACAGGTGACGGATGTTATCTGTCCTCATGCACTCGGCTCACCCTCTCGCTCTCTGTCTCCAGGTGCCCCCACCCCAGGGCAGCATGGTGATGCACATCCGCCCCCCCGCCACTGGCCCCTTCCCAAACCCCATCCAGCGGCCCGTCATGCAGGTCAACAAGACCGTAATAATCCGCTCCCCCCCCTACCCCAGCCCTGGCCGCGAGCCGCCCCCCTCCACCTCCCCCGCCACCCCCGACTCTTCCACCCCAGGTCCTGAGGATGGCATGAAGGTGAGCCACCCACTGTAAAGATAGGTAATTCCATTTTAATCTATTTTTCCCCCTTTCGCTTCCAAATCTCTGACACCCTTAACCTTCCACTGCTATTTCGGTGTGACTGGTGTTTTTTTTTTTTTTTTTTTTTTTTCCCCCTGGTCTGTTGTTCTTTGGGCTCTGAAAGCAGGTAGGTTGAACTTGCAGGAAGGTTATTTGGGGTACTCTTATCCTAAGATTGGATTGTTTCTGTAGTGTATTGAGGGGAAAAGTGGGCAGCAGGGAATTGTAATGGCTGTGTCCCGGACATGGATACGGAGTTGCGGGTTTGAATGCTTAATTCGGACAGTGCTGTATTCTTGAATATGGTACTAATAGAGTAAACTAAGAATGTTTAAAAAAATAAATGGAAAAATTGATGCCTGCGGACTTCTGTTATAGTATTGTATGTTTGCTTGTTATCAGCAGTTCCAGTAAATGGCTTGTTTTTGCACATTTTGTAGCCTCATTTACAGTTGATTAATGTAAAATTCTCTAACACTGCTTTGTTGTATTTTTTCATTTGCATAGTCACCTTTTTCTGTAAAAAGAGGAGGGCATTGTGTCAAAAAATATGCAAACACAGTTCATTTGTAGCATTTGGGTTTTGGCTTGTTTTTAATTGGAGAAGAGCAAACCATCCACTCAGTTTTGTCCTTAATTTTTTGCTTTCCTTTCTCTCTGGTGGACTTTTTTCCAGCAAAAGTTAAGATGTAGGATTGAAAGGCCCTCCCAGGTGGTGGTTCTGCATAAAGTGGCTGGTTGGAGTGCTTGATAGATGGTTAAGTTGGTTAAGCTTGGTAGTTAAGTTAATGTGTGTTAAATGGGGTTAATTTTCCTTTTTTATGCCCTTTTTGAAGATGAAGACCCAGCGGGACGTTTGCCAGGGCGTGAGCGAGGGGAAGGGACCAGCGGGGGGGATGTCGGGCAAGCTGCAGGAACCTTTACCCCCGGGCCAGATCAAACCGGCCCGCACCGGAGCCATCAAGCCTCAGTCCGTTAAGATGGAGGAGGGCAAGGCCTAGACTGGGATCCCAAACTGCGTCGTTCGGCACAAGACATCAGCGGCTCGCCATCGTCACACAGAGACCACTCGCGTCCCTTCCACATCGGCTCTCAGTGGCTCCAAACGGGCCCCCCCAACTCCCGGGAATCTCAAAACAACCGGACACTATTATTAAACACAGCATATAAATATATATATAAATATATATAAATATATAGACACAATAGTTCTGGGACACACTTCTTCTAAGCAGACTCTTCAACTTCACTTTATTTATTAACACGTATATCCTTTACAAGAGAAGAATCATGGTTTAAAAAGAAAAATTTGCATTTTTTTATTATTATGTTGCTCCCCATCTTAAGGAAATGCTAGAGATCAGAAATGTAAATGCCACTTCCTGCAGCGCAGCCAGGTCCCCAACACCACCCCCCCCCCCCCCAAACTCCTTACCCCCGTCCCCCTGTCCCTCGTGTCCAAAATGCCCCCATCCTCCGGACTGCAGCTGTTCAGCCTGGCCGACATCCAGCCAGACAAGCAAGGGGAATCTCCTCACTAAGCGCATTCATGAACTGTGCACCATAGTTTCCTTTTTTGTCGTTTTTTTCTTTGCCGTTTTTTGCTGGTACCTGTGGAGTTTTAACCTTTTTTTTTTTTTTTTTTAAATAATCTGAGCGCTGATTCGCTTTCTTTATTAAAAGACTCCTTTTATTCAATAAAAAACCTTCAAACCCTATATTTGAGGACATCCGTTCTGTACAAACCTGGAAAGGGAGAACAGGAAAGTGTGGTTCATTGAGAAACCCCATAGCTTTGTGTAGTTCTACTTCTCACAGCTCATGAACTGTAACAAACTGTGCTTGGATACCTGCAAGTGTGTCAGTTACTTTTAAAATGGCTTTTTTCCCTTCTTTTTTAATGTTCTGCAGAAACAGGAGCAGGTTGATGTTAGAAATCATGCTGTAGTTTCATCTGGAAGCTTCACTGGGGTTGATGCAGTGTTTGCATGTGATGTAGTTAACCGCGTGTTTACTTGGGCCAGTGATGACCTGTGAACCTTGCGTAATGTATCTGAAGTCTGTAGATGTGTGCAGGTGAGGTTTGTGCAGCCAGCGCAAGCCTACATGAAGAAAAGGGCAGTTGTCATTACCCGTTTGTGTTGGGGAGACACGGGGGAGGGCGGGGGCTTCTTGGGGTTCAGATGTGTTCCTGATAGCTGGTAAAAACAAATGCTTTCTTTCCCTTCTTGGTTGTAATTTGTAACTTAAATCTGAATTTCATTATATTGCAGATATGTTTCAGTATGTTAAGCGATTTTTATACCCCTTCCCAAATTATTGTGCTTTAGAATCTGATTTTTTTTTTCTTCTTTTTACCTGGTCTGTCCCGTTATGCTGTTTGAATTCAGCTTAAAGAGGAGATTGCTTTCCGAGAGAAAGTGGATTGGACGTAACTGCATTCAGATCGACAGGAATCAAAGTTTCCAGGGGGTCATGCTTGCAATAAATGCAGCCAATCTGTTCATCATAGTCAGGGTCCAAATGTACTTTTTTTCAGATTTGAAGGCAATAAAGTTTTTTGGAATTGTGAGTGAGATGAGGCATATCTTTTGCTTCATTCCAGGTAAATTCAGCAGTTGGTTAGTCATAGCTGCTGTGTGTAGGCAGGCTGTGTGTAAGAAGGCACTGCACATCCTTACCTGAAATGTGACCCACGAGATTCCGCAGGGGAAGTTTTTAACACCACGCTGTCACCTGTCCTTTCTTGAAACCCTGAAATATTCCCCAAAAGGCCTTTTTTTAACATTTTAAAGTTGACACTTAATGTTAATGTTCCATTCTACATGTCCCAGTGTCTGTTTCACTTGGACTTCATGACATACTTTTAAAGATATTCTGTGCAGTGGAAGGCCGAAAACATATACTTGATTTATATTGTATTTAAGTATCACTTGATACCAAGGTGAGAAATAAACTGAGAAATGGAATGCCCAAAGTTATTTTGACTTTCTCACTGGTTGAATAGCTTGGTCCTATTTGAATCTGAGTTTGTTGAACAGTGTAATGGCTTTTCCCCCCTTTGAAGATCCTGCATGTAGGGAAGACCCTGTCACTGCCTCAACACTACAAAGGAACTGCATCTCGAAGTGTTATCGTGACTCTGTCCAGAATATCAAACTTTTTAGTTTGTTGGCACCCACAGTTTTGCCTTTTCTTGTCTTCGTAGACTGATATTTGAAAGGGCAGACGATAGAATTTTTTTCACCCCACCCCTTAGGGCCAGTCCTCACTTGTATTGGCTTTTAATGCTTCAGTCTGTTCCCCGTATCACCAACCTGTTGTTTGTCCTTTCAAATATGTGATCTTATCAGCTCTTTCTGTGTGAAGGAGCTTATTAAAACAAATGGAAAAAAATAAAGCAGACTATGCTTTTTCAAGTACTTCCTTGTCTCCATTTTTTGTGCTGTATTAATGTTAATGAAAGAAAGTATCTCTAGTGGCATTTTATTGTGTAGATTGGTACAATTGTTAGTTGTATATAATGTGGACAGCACTACAGTAAGAATGGTGTTCCTCTTTAAGCTCTCTGGACTTCTGACTGTAAGCCCTGGGAAGGGTTAGCTTCTGAATTGTTTCACAACCAATTCAAGTAAATTTCAATAATTTAACTGTATTTATACAATGTGTTAGGTTTGGCTGAAACTGTCAAAATATGTGTCAAATATGGATTCATCTACAACTACTGCTCATTTGTTTTATGATCTCTTCCTAAAACATCTAGGCCTTTAGGTATTACAAAAAAAGTATAAATTGGCAGGCATCCAATGGCCAGGTAGCAAGCATCAGAGTATGTAACTTTTAAATGCAAATTCTGTTCGCGTTAACTTTCGCTAGAATATAGATAGGCCGTGTCAAAATCGCTTACACCATTGCCTTAGACCTCAATGATAACTTTCGAAAAGTATCGGATCAGATAACAGGCGTAACTCCTTAACAGGTACAGTCTCCGTTTCAGATAAGTCATGCAAGGGAACCCAAATGGTGGTGGTGCGTCGGCAAACCGCAACGAAGGATTATGAGTGATCGGTGCTATGAGGATCTTATAATGGTGCAGATTTCATATTCATGAGGTCTCAAAGTTAAAGGACCTCTCTGACCTGGGTTAGGGGTTAGCCTGATGGTTTCCACGGAAATGGTCGGAGTTCCTGGACCACTGAGGCAAAGTAAAACATACATTTGCATCTAATTACCAGAAGTTATCGTTAAGCTTAAATAAAAGACGTTTATTAACGCCGTGGTCACATATAGATCAATGTCGTACGACCAAAGTGTGCTGTTACCTCCCGTGGGCGGAGAACGAACATGGGCTTGGTGACGTCACGCCAAGGTGGGATTCTTAGCATTTTTGACAGAACAAAAGGCTTTCTTATGAGCGACTTCGTCGTCTAACGTTTCACAGTGCGGGTAGCTTCAGAAACTCTGGACTAAACAAGACTGAACGAAGTAAGTATTTTACTCCTCGCATAAACATACGGGATTGTGCAACATGTTTTCTACTCTCTTCTCCTGCACATAGCCGTGGGGATCGGGGACATAGGATAAAAGATGGCAACTTTTGAGCTAGTTTGCTAATGAGCTAGCAAGAGCTCAAGCATCCAGCCTTTGAACGAGCGATAGCTATCTAGCGAGCAATCAAAACATCCACAACTACCAAGTTCCAACACGAATGGATTGTTGAAGTGCGTTTTGCAGGTAGACATAACAGAAAAGTTGTCTTTTTTCGATTTTCTCCTAGTTCCATAAAAACGTTAGCTGCATAGACTAGCTGTCTACGTTTTTCTTAATAATAGCCCGAACTGCAACGATGCCGTCTTTGCGTAACTTGAAAAACATTTGGTATGACGTTTTACAAGGATACCCTAAATTAATCGAATTCATGATATAGTCTGCAATCTGTCAACTCCGACTCCTTACTGAAGTTTTTTAAAGTGGTATAAACGAGTAGCACAGACGCGCTAGAGAATTTTTCTACCTTCTAGCTTGCTGCTTTAAGCCAGCACACAGTTTCTTGCCCTGACCACATAATGATACAGAATTGTTCTGTAAAAGACAGCCATGATGAGAACAATCCCGGGACGGATTTCCCAGGCGGTTTACGGCAGGCTGCATATCCAGTGTGGCAGATGACTAGACACGATCAGTCCGCAGGCGACTGCCGGTGATCAATTGTGATCATCAGTGCTGAGTAGCGGCTAAGTTGTAAAGTTGCAGGTTCGATTCTTAGCCGAAGGCACTGCTATTTTACCTGTAAGCAAGTTTAACATGCATTCATTGATATATACAGATTATATCAATGATAAAATGTAAGCTTTGTAAATTGCCCAGGAAGAGGGTGACTGAAGCACTTAATTATTGAGCATGTACGTCTCAAGCGTGTGTGACAGTCATCACGTCCATCTGTCTCCAAAGGGGACAGCCTACCCTCAAGATGACCGGGAGAGATGGGAAAAGGACGGACGAGGGTCTGATGATGATGCAGGAGCTGGAGGACAGACTGAAGGAGCAGATCGACAAGCTGGAGCACATTCGCCTGTCTGCCACCGAGCTGAAAGACAGCATCGCAGGGGTGGGCAGGCTCCACGCAGCGAAACGCACGAACCCCCACCTCACACACCACCACCTCGCACACCACCACCGCCAAACATGCTGTACCTTCGTAGTCTGAAACAGATTATGCACTTAACGGATAGGTGGCGTTCTGGACGATGAGAAGTTGCAGTGACACGAGTGAATGAATGTCTTTCTACTTTTTTCCCCCAAACACGACAGAATGACACTGATCTAAAACAGTCGATATCTGACCACCTGGAATTTCTGAGCCGACTGACCGAGCGCATGGAGACTCTTCAGATGAACACCGCTGTCTTTGTGCAGGTGAGAGGGGGGAAGGGGAAGTGAATCGGTGCTATTGTCAACATCATATTAATAGCTACCTAACATAGCCACGATGCCCCAATATTGTGTGCCTGATTATGGTGATATGATGAGGTACCCTCCCCGTTCGTCCGCAGATGAACCCGAAGCCTCGCACCTGGGGAGGAAAGCAGGGCTCCCGGCGCCTCGCTCGCTGGGGGAGGCCGCACCTGGCCGATGACGCGCAGTCCGAGTTTGGTTGGTCACCTGTCCGCACACGACGCAACAGCGACGCTGCCTCCGAAATGTCCTGCGCCTGGTAACCGGCCTTTGGACAGCCAATCAGAAGCCTTTCCCCTCTGCTGTCAGACCACCGTCTATAACTAACGATCAGCGACCTCTGCTTTGGACAAACCGTGCACGGCTGAAATATTTCCTTCCACGTGGTCTGCACATTGTGAGCCTCGTAATCAAACGCTATTGGCCTCAATAGGGCACCACTGGACCTTCATTGGCTAAGGGGGGACACTGGTACAATGTGAATAAAGAATCTCATCTGCCTTCTAATGTACTATAATATCACAAGACAGAGAGTAAATGTCTACAACCACAGCGAGACCTTAGGTGAGTTTTGGGCATGTCGTAGTTTTAGGCATTCAATCTCCTGTCTCCTCTAGTTCTTTAACGTCCTGTTGTAGTCATGACACGCATTTTCTTATTCTTTTTCCATTGGACATTAAACAATTCACAACCCTTCCCTTGTGTTCTATGACTCTGGACAAAACTAGTACGCAATATCTGATTTGTTTTACACAGATCTGCCCTGCCCCCCCCCCCCCCCCCCCCAAACACACACACGTAATGTTGTGCTATGTTATGCTCTGCCTGCGTATATCAGCAGCGCCTGGACACACAGACACGCACTCAGTCTGGAATAAAGCTGCCAATGCGTAGTCGTCCGTACTCACCTGGCAGTTAAGTTGATGGAAAAGTCTATTGAGTTAACCTGCTAACCTAGTTATTCAAAACATTAGGCAGTTTTACCGACTACGTAGCCACCGAGCTTTAGTAGCCTACTGGACATTTACCTGACCAAGTGCGTATAACGCTTTGTTAGCTAGCTACGTTGTAACGTTATGCCCGACCGCTGGAAACGCACACAATAAATTTAGCTCCGAGTTATTCGCGAGGTAGTTCAGCTGTTCGACTACCTCGAGAACAAACACGACTTCACATTCACATATTTGACTAGCGAATCACCGATATAATTTACTGTTATTTCATCCAAAAAAAAATCTGCACCCTGAAGCGGGGAGACGCACATGCGGACGAGAGCGTTTAGTGACATCCGTGATTTTAAGCATGAAAATTGGAGAATTACTCCGATAAATGCAACGTTGCTGGAGCGAAGCCAGACCTGATTGCGTTTGTCGCGAGTTCTGTATTCGCGTCACCGACAGATTAACGGTGAATTAATGTCAGCGTTCTCTCACAAACCCATCATTCTAAAGACATGGTGTCACAAAAGGAACAGAATTTGCCGACGTTTCCCATTCGAAATGCAACAATGTAACGGCTCAGACGGCTCACACTTGTCGTAGAACTATGGAAATTTAGCAACTTTAATAGGTGCTGAGAGCTGGCCATGGATAGACTACGCCAGAATTTCCATTTTCGAGTAAGTTGGAAAATACCAGTAAAGTATAATTGGGTGCCGCTGATGGGGAGCCATTTATTTATCTATTGTGTTGTTTCAAGTGTTACCAATTAAATTGGGTCTCTTTACATCATTATTCAAAATATGTTTCGAACCAGTCTTTCATGAAACCTGGATTGCAATGTAACATTTTTAGTAGAACGAAAATAAAATATAGACTGTCTGCCACTACTTTCCAAAGCTAGTGTAGAGAGCTCATGGCATGCCATTCACAGAAAAGGCTTGATGTGGGGAGGAATGCTAAAAGAAAGCCTACAAGGAGACTCTATAAGCGCAATATACCACTTTTACAAAGCAGAGCTTCCTTGCAGAAACCTATCATCGTTTCTCTTCAACAGAGGGAGAGGGTTGAGAGGGTGAAGAGCATAGAGGAGGCGATGAAAGTGGAGAAGGAGCGGTTTGAGAGGGAGAGGGAGAGGATGGAGAAGTGGGCGAGCAGGAAGAGAGAGGAGACGGCGAGGGAGACGGCGGCGCTGGCGGAGGCGCTGAGCAGGATCAAAGAGCAGTGGGAGACGGTGGCAGAGGGCCTGGTGGGAGAGATGAGGAGAGAGGGAGAGCGGCTCGAGCAGCAGTGGCTGAAGGTGGAAGAAGCCATGGAGCGGGAGAGGGAGGGACGGGCGGAGGAGGTGAGGGCGCAGAGGGAGCAGTGGGAGAGAGAGCGGGAGTACGCGGACAGAGAGAGGAGGCGCATGGAGGAGCGGAGGACGCTGGAGAGAAAAGTGTGGGAGAAGGAGAGAGAGAGCCTGGAGGAGGAGGTGAGGCGGAAGGGCAAGCAGATGGAGAGGCAGTGGAGGAAACTGAGGGAGGTGATGCGGGAGCAGGACGGGGCGATGGAAGACCTGCTGGGCGAGATCGCCAGGCTGGTGAAGACGGAGAGGATGTTGGAGGAGAACAGGGGCGTGGCCGAGCTGCTGGAGAGAGAAATGATGAAGCTGAAGATCTGGGGAGAGATCGAACTGATGGAGGCGCAGCGGCAGAGAGCGGAGAGGGAAATGTTCACGAAAGCGGGGGAGATGGAGGAGGAGGTGAGGAGGCTGCGGAAGGAGATGGAGGAAGCCATGTTGGAGAAAGGGCGCGTAGAGGAGGAGATGAGGGAGAGGGAGGAGAGGGAGAAGATGGAAGGAGTAAGGAATGGAGAGATGGAAGAGCTGGTCAGGGCAGAGTGTAAGATAAGGAAAGCAGACAAACGATCATGGCCTTGGTCACTGTGCTGCTGGAGAAAACAAAAGGAGGATTAAAAAAACTGGAAAAGGAGGAGGAAGACAGGTGGGACAAGATGGAAAAGTGAATTAGACCAGAATTTACCAAGTAGGTCTACAATGTACACCTGACATTGTTTACTTGGTTATTTTTTCCATAATCTATTTTTGTCCTAGGACCAGTTCTCACCTGCATTGGCTCCGATGCTTCAGTCCGTCTCCTATCATTGCCAACTTGTTGCGTGTCTTTTTAGGTCTGTGATCCTGTCAGCTTTCTGCATGAAGGAGCCTATTACTAAAACAGAAAGAATTGTCTATGCATATTCAAGCACTTAATTATGAATTCCTTCGTTTCTGTGTATCTGAGGATAGCACTCACCCCGCTTCAACACTGCTGAGCAAGTGCAGTGGTTTCCACTGTGAGACAAACCAAAAAATACAGGCCAAAAAATGAGAATGCTTAAGGTTAATAAATAAATTTGTCTAATGACATTCTATCTCTTGGGTTTATATAACCTCAGATAATTTTAGCACGCAGAACTACACTAAGTGGTGTAATAGCATCTCTCTTAAAAATGTTAATGGACGATAAAGTCACCCCCTAGAGCCAGAATTAATGGATCTCCCGAAGCCCCGTTTGAGACACTAAATGTCCTTTAAACCGTACTCCTGAAATGTGACTGCACACATATTGCATCACTGTATAAACATTACACTTCAAAGTAATAGAACCAACAGCTATCACCCAGCACCTGCAGCAGGTTGCAATGCAGTGACCAGCTTGTTCATCCACTTTATGACCCTGAAAAAAACAAACAGCATCTGAAATCCGAGGATCTGCGAGTTTTCACATGATGTGTGCATGCAGTGTGTGAACACCCCGCACCACGACTGGGTACAAGTCTTCATATGCCCACCAATGGTCACCATAGCAAACTAGACCCATGGCTTGCTCACCCAAACAAAACCCGTGACCCCAATGCCCTTGTACTTGAGGGAAGAAAGTGAAGCTCTCCATTTGAAAATGTCTTTGACTCCCTGCAATACCTCAGCAAGAGAACATGGGATCTATCCATTGGAAGGTATAAGAAGAACAAAACAGGATGGTGATGATGAACAGACTGTGGATTACCACCAGGGAAACTCACCGTTACTTTTTAATTCCAGAAAAATAACAAAAAGGCCTTGTTTCATGAAAAGATGAAAAAACCTCAAAAAAGCCCCATCCACCTGTTAAGTCTGATATATTATTTTAATTTCGTTTGAGGTTACAAATACATGTTTCAGCTTTCAAAGGTCATTGGCAAATATCCACGTGCACTTCTGATACAGCATAAAATATGTTCCTGATCAAACATATTTGTGGCTCCACAGTGTTGCATGTAAGTATGGAAAGACACCTATCTGGCGCACTGTTAATTTATTTTTGGCTATATGCACCTCACCTCTCACACATCAACTTCAAGAAAAGGCTAACGGTGTGGCAACATCTTTTGTGCACCTACACAAATATCAAGAGACTTAATATAGCACTTTGATCTAACAACATCAAGAAGGTTACCTGGACCAAAGACTTCCTATGGCCCCTATATTTATATGGAATCATCTACACAAAATGTCACTGCCAGGATAATGAAGGCATTGCACAGTTAGTGTCATACAATTTGGTTGGATATTGAAGGGCACACATTTTAATCTGAGGCTGATAGAGTTCTAATCTTATATATTACACTTTGTGAATTGCATGTTCAGATAAATCACCTATCTACAGTACATGTACAGTATTAAGAGATTAAGTTGCTTATTTTCACAGGGTGATGCTAAATACATTCATGATAACTTGTAACATATTCAGACAAGGGCTTCCTGTTAGGCTAAGCAGATTGTACCATGTCTTGTGATGCCATGAGTGTGAACAGGACATTGCTGTCAGCGAAACTGTTTTCACTGTATCATCTTACAAAAATGCTATACCAGCATTACTGTATTTATTCTGTCTGATTTAGCTGATTATTACTTGGGGCATCGGTCCCACTTGTACTCTCTTCACTTTGTGTAAATGGTTCATCACCTGTATGTACTTTCATGTGTTTTTTAAGGGTTGACTGGTCACTGTAACTCCTCTCACAGTGGGTGCAGCTGTACAGTTTGTCTTTTGTGTGAACTTGCTCATGTCTTTTAAGGTGTCCAGAGCGGCTGAAGCTCTTCCCACAGAAAGAGCAACTGTACAGTTTCTCTCCCGTGTGAGTCCGCAGGTGCAGCTTGAGGCTGCTGGCCACGCTAAACTTCTTCCCACACTCAGAGCAGCTGTACGGTTTTTCCCCTGTGTGCATCCTCTTGTGTATGGTAAGGTGTCCTGCCTGACTGAAAGTTTTTTCACAGAGGTCGCAATGGTAGGGTCTCTCACCTGTGTGAACTCTGTAATGTGTTTTGAGGTCACCCATACCATTGAACCTCTTACCACACTGCCCGCAACAATAGGGTTTCTCCCCAGTGTGGATCCTCTGGTGGATTCTAAGGTTCCCTGCATTACTGAATGTCTTTTTGCAAACACTGCAACTGTATGGTCTTTCGCCTGTGTGAGTCCGAAGGTGCACTTTGAGCTGATTGTGCTCACTGAACCTTTTCCCACAGTGAGGGCAGCAGTATGGTCTCTCTCCAGTGTGAACTCGCTTATGTATTCTAAGTTGGCCCGGGTGACCGTAACTCTTCCCACACAGATTGCAGCTGTATGGTTTCTCTCCGGTGTGAGTGCGCTTGTGTGACTTGAGGAGATCTGCTCGACTGAAGCGCTTTCCGCAGTAGTTGCAGCAATGCGCCTTCTCGCCACTGTGACTCCTCAGGTGTATGTTCAGTGACCCCAACCGACTGAAGGTTTTCTCACACAGAGTACAGTGGTAGAAACCTTGGGGCGTTCTGGTGAACTCTGATTTAAATGAGTTCAGGGCTATCTCTGAGGCCTGGAGATTACCGGAGAGACCATCCTGCTGCCCGCTCTCTGTGGCCAAACTCCCTTCCGCTCCAGCTGAACCCACTCCCTGGACCCACTCTTGAAGGAAGAGATCGTCGGAGCCGAATTCTGGTTTGACGTCACTGAACGCTTCTCTTGCACCATCACGGCACATCTCGCTCCCTCTTTCATCAGACTCCTCTGGTTCGGACTGCTCCAGGTATTTGGCTTCGTCATCACTTGTCTCCACAGTCATGTGACTGTCCGACACAATCGTGACTCTGACATCACAATCGCTGTCCCTTGAGTCTGGGTCTGAACAGTGGGGAGAATTGGGATCGGCATAGTGTTCCCTGCTCGCGTATTCTGCCTCACTCCTCTCTGTTTTGATGGCCTTGGTGGCCAGGTTAAGAGGAGACCGCGTTTTTGAGAGATCGATGGCACAGCCGTCTTCTGTGTCAGACTCGTTCTGAACGTACGCAAATTTAATGGGAGACACGGCCCTGCCGGAGAGCTTTTCGGCGCCCTCCAGCCCTGACGTGCTTTGTGCTTGAGGACTGCGCTCGACCGGGGGCTCTGCTTTGTGGTGAAAGCTCTCCCGTGCTCTCTGCCTGTACCTGCGCCTCTCCGCAAGGCCCAGTTTGCCATCGTTCAGCTTCGGCTGGATCACCTGCTTCTGGATGGACGCTGTGGGTTGTTTAGCACGCAGATCCTTGAGGAAAGCCCCTCTTTCGGATTCTGGAAGGTGGGGGGCACTGGGTTCTTCTTCAGCTTCTGTAGAGAGAAGACAGGAGAACTATATTTTTAACATGGTCATCTGTTACCATTAAATTCCTGAGCTCAGTATTCTAATTTTATAATTGAAAAGGTTCATATATGTGAGAATTTTTGCCAATTGTCTTGGCTTCTGAAATCAAACAATACAAAAATGAACACTGCAAGTATTAATTTAATGTCATTTTTTATTGTGCTTATTTGAGTGTCAGTTGGCCTAATGATTAAACTTTTATTTGAGATTAATTAATAGGCCAGAGGTCAACCTTCATTGTTTGGTAAGTTAAAGGTTTTTTTCTAGTATTGTAATTTTTTTCTTAAATGGCAAATTACCTAAAGCAAATTAAATTATCAATGGAAACGTTAACATGTTTCAATAAATTCAAATTGGTATGCACCGCATGTGTTCTCACTGTAAAGCAATAAACTTGTTGGACAAGCGGATTGCTTCTCACAAGCACCAGCAGCCTTCGTTGAAAAACGTGATTGTTAACCTGATACATACAAATTATGTGCAAGTTACTAAATTAACTGAGGTGAGAAGAAGCTACCCCGCTATTTGATACGATCTTTGTTTGTTTTGCCCGGTCTTCTCGCTCAAGGATGGATAATAATAAATGCAAAAAATGCATCCAGTTAACTAGCTAGCTACATAGCTAACGGCTACCATTTTGAGTTGCAAAGTTTGTTTTTTAATAAAAAGTATCTCACCCTTCTCTGACGCGCCCTGTTCTTCATCTCGTTTCTGCAGCCTTCGTCTCAGATCCTCGTTCTCGGTCTCGATTCGTTGTATTCTACCTTGATATTCTGAAAGGGTCTCTTCTACCGACTCCAATATGTCACTCACAGTAGCTTTAAAGATCTCATTCAAAGAAGATTCTAGAAACGCTGTTAACTTCTTCGATTTAGACATGACTAGATACTGGAAAATAAAAAAGAGATTGCGTATCCTGTATTTAGCTTGCAAGCAAAATAAAATGTTATAGGGGATACGTTTGCACTCGATGCTGCTGCCGTATACGGAACAAAGCCGTCGCTACCCAATGACGTCTGCTTCGTTTCGTTTCCGTAACACGCCCTCATTTAGCGCTAGCGCCCCCTAGTGTTCGGAAGTGCATATTGAATCGTTGGTTGTTGAAAATAATGCTCTTACCGGATAGGCTACTGTTCAATATTTACTCACAGAGTAGAGAACGCTGTACATACACAAATCATATTGTATCAGTTTACACACGTGACTGGAGAAAATTTTCAGTACAACACTGAAAAAACAACCTGTGAAATGTTACAATACATCATTTTCATTTAGCAGACACTCTTATCCAGAGCAGCTTACATAGGTTACAGCTTTGGTAATTGTGGTTTAAACACCAAGGGGTACAGCAGTAGTGTCCCCATGGGGAATCAAACCAGCAACTTCTGATACAAAGCCTTACCACTCCGCTCCTTACTACTACACCACACTGCTGCCCATAATCAGAAACAGAATTACTTCTTTTCCTCTTCTTTTTGATTCTATTTTTTTATCTAACTTTATGTAAAACTCAAACTTAGGTACATACTCTGCCTTAGCATTGTCAGGAAATATGTATACTGTTGAAACTATTGGAGCTTGAGATAAATTTTACAGTCTTAAGTGATTTAGAAAAACAAGGCACTTGTAAAATGTATTTGATTGCCCAATAATTAGTTGTTATCAGGCTCACTGGCAACTAATTCATATCTATAAAGAAAAGCCTTTTTGAAGGGTTATTTATTTGTTTTTAATTTTCACAGAATCACCTTAGCATCTTTACTCAGCCATAGGTGATTCATAGGGAGAATCACCTAGACTGTGGATCTCCAAGACCAGGGTTGGGTAACTCTGGACAGGCAAACTGGGAGATGGTATCTCCGGAAAGTTGAGTTTTTTTCTGTCTTTTTTTTCCGAATGCCTCCTTTGCACAGCAGGAATGAGGTGTGGGCACTCCCTCTGTCCTGCATCTACCTGAATGCCTTTGCATAAAGCCGGGAGTGTCTGAGCTCTCTGCCAATCACGCTCGCCCTTTTCCCAGGAATATCCCGTATCGTCGACGCCCAGAGGGAGGCCATATGACAGGAACACAGTGCTTGTCGCTACACGTAGACGGGAGGTGAGAGGAATCAGGTGGGGAGGTCGCTGGGGCCTCCTCATGCCGGAGCGGGACTTGGCACTGACACACATCCACGGCAACACCTCCATCTGCTGTCACTCGAAAGGGGTTGGACAGACAGGTTTGTAGCGACTCTGGCACTCCTTCAAGGTGTTAAAAGGCCTTAAAGCGTTTCCACGCATCTCCGCACTAAAGCGGTTTACGGGGCTGGAACTGCAACACGATAGTGTTTGTCCTGTTTGGACGGCTTTCTGGAAATGTCTGTGCATGTTGTAAGTCGCCTGGATACATCTGCTAGATGACAACATGTAAAAATGTGAACGTAGCACTATATGAAAAAGATATGCAGTGCACATAGCGGGTACTGTTCAGTCTTGCTTGTTTTTTGATGTTTTCCATTTCCTGTGTGACAGCTGTTGAATGGTGCTGCCCTGCTAACACATGCAACATTCTCAGAGTGGTGCCGTGACATTGTGGCTCACCATGCTGACTGACTGTCTTTGAATGGGTGTGCAGTAGGTATGTATCTGTGTGCCAGTGCTTCTGTGGGTTTGGGTGGATCAGACGCACTTGCTTAACTGGCGTGTGTTTTTTTGTTTGTTGGCTCACACCCGCTGCTGCTGCTGTTTTTTTTTTTTGTTGTTTTTTTTAAGCACGCTACTGCAAGAGGCTTCTCGTGTAGAAGGTAACACACGCTGACAGCTGTCAGGAACACATTTCCCAGCAGTTATTTCAGTTACTCTGTCCTGCTGTGACTCTTCCCCTTTTTTGCATTTCTATGTAAATGTGGGGCCTTGAAAAGGGAAGGGTTAGTGAATCAAGATAGCTCTAAATTTGAATATGTGTTCATCTTTGCCAGGGCATGTGTGTGTTATAATGCTCATCTGAAGCTTAGGATCCTTGTACTCTGGGTTAAATCTCCAGCAAGTTACAAAATCAAGAACAATGTTGTCTGATGGCCGTATTAGACACAGCTGGGCCATGTATGTCATATACTTGCCCTGACAGTGTCTGTGCTGCAATTAGTGTTGGCGTTGGCATGTGCTGAACAATGGCAGCCCGGGTTGTGGTTGCCTGAGGTTTTGCGTTTGGATGAAGTTGCATTCTTGTCTTGCTGAATCAGACTGTTTGTGCACGCGGAGGCCTAGATTTGTCTTTACGCTCTCGGTGCTCTGGTTTGTGGTGGGGGGGTGAGGCGGCTTGGAACGTGACATTTTTTGCCAGCCTCCATGGGATCTGCTCTTGAGACAGACATGTGATTGAGAATCATCGTCATACTTTTTCCTGTTGATGTCAGAATCATCATCGTTACCCGTCGGTCAATCACACATTTGTCTGACTTCCTTTGCGGCTGTCTTACGAAACTGACAGGGGTGGGGCTGAAGGGCCCAGACAGGAAACAGGAAGTGAGGAGCAGCAGAGTGGCAGAGCAGCTCATAAACTGAGAAAATAAAAACCAGAGAGGGGAAGGGGGTAGAGTGATGAACCCCTTTGTATTTTGAAATTGATCAAGTTTAAAACCTTTCTTACTGAGGTCCTTTTCTCAAAAAGGTAGTGTAAGAATACATTGTACGGCTGGCATGGCAAAAACAAGACACAAGAGCACAAGCACTTTAACAAATTTAACAGCAATGGCAGACCATTCATATCAATTAGATTCCTTATTCTGCCTATAATCTGCAGTTTTTGAGACACCACGCTTTGCCTGGTCTAACACTGAAAGGGCTCCCGCTTCTGCAACAAACCCTAGCAAGCTAAGCCATGCGTGTATAATTCTCTCGGTCACTGCAGGTTGATTCTTGCACCTGTAAATGCCATCAAGTAAATAATAACTGAGTTGTACTAACTTACAGCAGCAAGAGAACAATTCTGGAGCATAGTATCAGGGAAGAAGCAGGGTGGTTCTGGCTGGCCTATTACCGCCCACAAGCTGTGGGTCCTCTCTCTCACCCGCAGCCTGCTGCTGGAACATGACATCAGGACAGGGAGGACACAGGTGGTGCTACATTTAACATGTTTGCAGTGGAGAAATGTCCTAGTGACAGTAGCAATTTCATTGTGTTCAACCATGTGCTCTAAACATCCCCTTTTTTGACTTCCTCTCTCTCTCTCTCTCTCTCTCTCTCTAGCTCTCTCTTTCTTCATCGCCGTTCACCTCCTCTCTGTATCTCTCTCTCTCTTTCTCTCTCTCACTCTGTTTCTGGTTTGTGGACAGGAAGTTTAAGCGCAGTTACTTTTTTTAATAAATTTCTAGGTGGGACCGGGCATGAGAGCAGAATAAAGGGAGAAACAACCAGTTCTCCGTGATTCAAAAAGGTGTCTCAAAGTCGAAGAAGGTGGGTTTTTTTACCTCATATAACAAACCAAAGGAGTTGGGTGTTTCTGAGTTTTGTGTGGGTGTGGCATTCATCAGAAGGTGTTTTGTGTTTGTGTGTCTTTATGACGGAAGGAGAGGAGTTGGCTCTTCCCTTTCCATTTCGTGTTTTGTTGATTGTCGACACTTCATATCTTTAGTTGTACAAGCTTTAGTTGTACAAAAGAAGTGTTGGGAGAAAGAGTCAAACAATTCAGCAACTCAAACAACTCTCATGTTTACCAAGGGCTGAACGCATCTAGACTTTCTGTTTAATTCCGTGTGGAATCTGGTCTTCAAAATCCTTCACATGATATGAGTGGATTTATGGGGTTTCGGCTGGTTGTGGGTTGTGTGAGTTATTTTTTTCAATGTGTGTTTGCGGTGTTGATTGCACCTCTGCGTTCTCTCTTACAGACCACATACACGTGCACAAACCCACAGGCACGCCGGACACAGCGGCAGAATCTGTTTGCCAATGCGGGGGGGCGACTGCGGCAAGAACGACCTGACATTTCAGTGACACCAACATGGATGCTTTCCTGACCGCACCGGAAGGAGCTTTAAGTTTCATTTGACATGGACACCTCTCTGACCACAGAGGAGGAAGCGTGAGTCACACCTCAGGGTTTGCTTCCTCTTCCCGCACACTCTCACGGATATAGTTAGCAGGAGGTGATGGAGGGTGACCGGGCGTGTCCGTCGGACCCGGGGCCAAGGGGGCCAGCTGCCGACCCAGCCCAGGACGTGTGGACCCGCCTGGACATGCAAATGCTGCATGAGGAGCTGGACTCCATGCTACGAGCCAGAGACGTTGACTTCAGTCAGAAAGAGGGGGCACAGTCGTCTGAAGAGGCAATGAGGAGCTGTGACTCTGCTGAAACCCACCCTCTCGAACCCCCTTCCCCACCGAGGGAGCAGCGGGAGCCCCCTGACACCCCCACAGAGATTCCCACACCCAGCACTGACATCAGCTCGGCCGACGAGCTGGAGTCTAGCAGGTGGAGCGGCCAGGACATTGACTGGTTGGTCAACCCCTTGTCCATCCAGCAGCCAGGCTCAGGTGATCCAAAGGGGGAAGAGAACTCTGGCACCCAGCCTGTGCAGGGCCCTGTGGAAGAGATCTCTCCGGTGGAGCACCGCCTTCCCAGTTCAGATCTGAAAAACAACTCAAACCAGGTAAGCCGGGCAGTTAGGAGGCCAGGTGTGTGGCCAAGAATGTGCCACTTCATGGGCTGTGCGTGCATGACAGCCTTTTAGGGCAGATGCTGGTTTGTGTGCATGTATCTGTGAGTGTGTGAGGGAGAGAGAGGGAGAGAGGGTTGTGATAGTGTCCTTGTCAAGGATGTGGAGAGTGTCTGGTGTGAGTGAGGGAATGACTGCTTGACATGCGTATGTGTTTCCATGACTACCTCTCTCACTGTCCTCCCACGTGGTGTCCTGTGTTCTGAGGATAGATGCTGAAGTGTTAGGCCTGGTGTAATTTCAGAACGTCAGTGAATTTTTAAAAATTGTAATAATTTCATGATCTCTGATGCAGACAACATGATTTTTATGAACTCTTTCTATCGCAACAAATTCACCACAACCACAACTCCCTCTTATGGTGAGCAAAACATGCACATTTTGCGTTGTGCTCACTTACGGTGTTTTTGCGGTTCTGCCTCTGTTGGCCTACCTGGTTTCCAGGAAATCAGAATGTTGGTATTTTGTAATCATGTTTCATAGGAGGTTATTTAAGCTCTACTGAGATGATGCAAGGCCACTAAACACTTCAACAGTCCTTTGAGGACATCAGAGATCAAAATGAAGTTTTTGCCCTGTAAAGCAACCCCCACACAAACAAATCATCAAGTTTCTTTCTGTCATGGTCAGATAGATCTGCATATCATTACATTTGCTTAGAAGGGCTCTTGTTGCACAAAAGATATCAGCTGGAAGTTACATCCACTTGTTTAATGACATCACTGTGCTCCCTTTTCTGATAGGCGGATTTGTTGTTCCTTTTTTAATTGCAGGAATGCCATTGGCTAAATCTGGATGGGGAGGAGGCTGAGGAAAAGGAGACACAGATACTAAGACCTGAGAATTACACAGGTGCTTGCAGTGATCATCTTCAGAAAACAATGTCACTGAGTTCAGCATTATGCACCATATGTGTATAGTACTAAACATGATACAAAAAGCTGGTCAGATCTACATTTGTTGCGTGTGGACATTAATCAATTATAAACATAATGTAATCTCAAATTATAAAATTTGTACCCTTGATTGTGATCTAGTCTCACTTAGAGGTAGAACATTCATGATATGGAAATCTTGACGATGTTCATTTAGTTATAGTTAGTTTAGCACTTTCCAGATATGTATGGTAACTGAACATCTCATTAGTTTTGAAGAATATTAACAAAGACAGATAGTGTACAAATCCACAGACTGTACCCATTATGTAAGTTCAACTGCAGTTTCAACCAGAGAAAAGATGCCAGATTTCAACTCCCCAGACTAATCACTGTGATGATATGTTGATGAGAAATGGTAACAGGTCAGCTTTACTCATCTTGCGTTCCCCCCCCCAATCAACAGAGAATGAACTGAAAGCCCCGCCTACAGAGAGGCAGCTGGAACAACCATGCGGGGCAGCAGAGGGTGATGGGCACACGGTGGAGACCAAACCCTCAGCAGAAGATTCATGGACTGTGGAGGGCACAGGCACCCCAGCACCGACAGCAAGCACAGGGAGTGAGTTGGTGTCTCAAGACAGTCAATCCAACTCCGCAGGGCACGGCTCCACGTCTCCACGTTCTTTATCAGAGACTGCAGAGGAGGCTGACCGCCGAGGAGGGAGGCAAGAAACGGGGGCACAGGAAGCTGTGGACCCCAACGAGGACTCTGGGAGTCCAGTGTGGGCGGGGGGGTCAGAGACAGGGGTGGACGTTCAAATAAATGGCGCTGCACAAGGAGAGGAACAGGAGCAGCAGGCCTTCCTAAATGGGGCCTCAGGAACACACGCTCTTCTGGAGTCCTGCCCTGCAGCTGGGAAACGAGGAGAGGCCCACAGCAGTTTAGGTCATAAAGAGGAGGGGATGGCAGCGCTGGCCACCCTGGTTCAGGAGGAGTGGAAAGGAGTTCTGCCTTCTCTGGGTCACGACGAGTGGAGGGAAGTACTAGTCTCTCTGGGCCAGGAGGAGTGGAGTGAAGTACTGATGTCTCTGGGTCATGAGGACAAGGAGACAGAGGTAGTAGCTACTCTTAGCCATGATGAGAAGGGGAGTGGAGAGCTACCAGCCAATCTGTGTCTAGAAGGAACCAACAACCAGGGAGCTGGGTGAGTGATCATCAAGTTTAATAGCTTGTGTTAAAGGTATTTGTGCAAGGATCGAACAGTGCCCCTCATGACCCTGATGTCTAGAACGTACCTGTGCCATCTGACACAATGTTGACTTATAGTTTGTCATTCTCAGTTACAGAGTGAACTATCCCCTTATGAATATACAAAATGGTGCACACTGGGGTTCCACCAGTGCTGTGCTTGTGGAGCTATATACAGATATCTCCTTCTACCTCTTCCTTTTTGTAGGGAGGAGCTGGCTCAGCCAGAGAAGAGTGACGAGACTGAACTCAAAGAACTCCTAGAGCAGATAGAGCAGTTCAGCCAGCTGACGCTGACAAGGCAGTCAGAGATATTAGAGCAGATTCAACAGCTAAGGGAGATAGAAAAATCAGAGCTGATTGAACCGGCAGAGTGGACAGAGAAGTCACAACAATCTGAGCTGATTGAAGAGTCAGAAAAGATGGAACAGTCAAAGCAGACAGAAGAGTTAGAGCAAATGGAAGAGTCAAAGCAGATAGAGCAGTCAGAACAGATAGAAAAGTCAGGGAAAATAGAAGAGTCAAAGCAAATGGAGCAGTTGGAGCAGGCAGAAGAGTCACAGCTGACGGAGGAGTCAGTGCAGATTGAACAGTCAGAGCATACAGAGCAGTCACAACAGTCAGAGCAGATGGGGCAGTCAGAGCAAATAGAAGAGTCAAAGCAAAAGGAACTGTTGGAGCAGGTGGAAAAGTCAAAGCTCATGGCAGAGTCAGAGCAGATAGAACAGTCAGAACAGACTGTGCAATCACACCAGTCAGAGCAAATGGTCAGAGGTACAAAGTCGGAGTACAACAAACAGTCAGAAGAGACAGAACAGTCGGCGGCGACAGAACAACCACAACAGCCAGAACAACTGGAGCAGTCAAAGCAGGTGGAGGAGTCAGTGCAGACAGAGGAGACAGAAAAGACAGACCAGCCATATAATACAGAACATTTACAGCAGGAGTCAGAGCTGGTGGAACAGTCACAGCAGGGGGAAGAGTCAGGGCAGGAGCAACAGTCAGAGCAGACAGAGAAGACAGAGCAGTTACAACAGTTAGATCAGGTGGAACATTCAGAGCAGAGGGAAGAGTCAGAGCAGGTGGAACAGTCACAGCATGGGGAAGAATCAGGGCAGGAGCAACAGTCAGAGCAGACAGAGAAGACAGAGCAATTAGAACAGTTAGATCAGGTGGAAACATCAGAGCAGAGGAAAGAGTCAGAGCAGGTGGAACAGTCACAGCAGGGGGAAGAATCAGGGCAGGAGCAACAGTTAGAGCAGACAGAGAAGACAGAGCAGATAGAACAGTTAGATCAGGTGGAACATTCAGAGCAGGTGGAACAGTCAGAGCAGGTGGAACAGTCAGAGCAGGAGCAACAGTCAGAGCAGACAGAGAAGACAGAGCAATTAGAACAGTTAGATCAGGTGAAACCTTCAGAGCAGGTGGAACAGTCAGAGCAGACAGAGAAGACAGAGAAGTTAGAACAGTCAGAGCAGGTGGAACATTCAGAGCAGACAGCAAGTTCAAACCAGATAAATCATTCAGAGAAAGTGGAAGAGTCAGAGCAGATAGAACAGTCAGAGAACTCCACTGTGCAGCACATAGATGGAACAGAAGTCTCAGAGCAGAACGAGAAGACCCAGCAAGCATCACCACCAGAGGAGATGGAGGACCGCACACACCAGACAGAGCCGGCAGAGATGTCTCTCCCCGTGGTGAACGGGGGAGGGGTGGACGTGGAGGAAGCACGCAGACTTGCTGAGAGGCTCTACAGGCTGCAGGACGTGCGACGCACAGAAGTGGTCAGACACATGGACAAGGAGTAAGGCACAAGGGTGGGGTCTGACGTTGCAATTGCGTGGCAGCAGTGTGGAAGGCAGGCTAGATCTGTGCAAAGTCAGTTCAGGTTGATGTCAGATTCCTTCCTCTGTCAGCTGTTCTCAAAAGACCAGAACTTTGAGAGAGTTTGAATAGAAACAGCACCTGAACAGTAAGGAGAGGACATTATTACAGTGGAGAAATGTTTCAGTTAGTTGGAATAATCAATGCTAATTTAGATGATTTCTCAAAAGGGGTTAATGTAAAATGTATTTAATAAATTCTTCACCAAAAAAATTTCAAAGGTGAAACTGAGTGCGTTTGGTGCTTCCCAAACATTTGCTGTTAATTACTCTTTAATCAAAATGTTAGGGATGGTTTTGGAACATGGTCAGTGGTTGCTCAAAATGTTTTTTTTTCAGCCAGATGTTAACCTTTTATTTTACATCCAATTGCACACAGACATTTGGGACTTGCATTGAATTTCAAACCTTGTTCATTAAATGTCTTCATTGTTATTTTATATTTCACTCTGACCTCTTTGGTCTTCTCTCTCCTCTTCTCTCACTCCCTCCATCTCAGCAATGAGTTCAGCAGAACTGTTGGGGAGGAGTACCTGAAGTTCTTTGACTTCACCGGCCAGAGTCTAGACCAAGCTTTGAGGTGAGCTTTGGGGATGAGACTGCGAGGTAGGGGGGGATTGTGGGATATCCTCTCTGTAGATTACACTTTGCCTCAGAAAGAAAAGTTAGGCCTCTGTTCAATCTGAACTTCTGCTACAACTCATGGTGTTGTGTAAAATATGAGAATAAGCTGAACGTCCATATAAATCTATTTCTTAGCAAAACACCTTGTCTGATTTATGTGGTGACATGTTCTGTGGTGGCCTCCCAGGTCCTTTCTGAAAGAGGTGGTGTTGATCGGAGAGACACAGGAGAGAGAGCGAGTACTGCAGCGCTTTGCCCATCGTTTCCTGCAGTGCAACCCCGACAGCTTCTCTTCCTCAGGTAACTCTCACCTGCGCAAGCGTCCTCTCCCAGCACACTGTCAGGCAGTCAGAACAATTAGAGCAGATTCAGCAGTCAAGGCAAACTCAACGGCCAGAGCAAATGGGACCAGCAGAGCGGACAGAGACAGAAACAGCCTGAGCTGATTGAAGAGTCAGAAAAGATGGAACAGTCAGAACAGATAGAAAAGTCAGAGCAGATGGAACCGCCAGAAGAAATAGAAGAATCAAAGCTTACAGTGTTTGCCCGTTCTGTCATCCTTCTCTGTTCCTGTACACACCCTGTCTACCTACTTCCTGTCAATGCACATGTCCTCACTTCCTTCTCTGTTCCTGTACACATCCCCTCCTCCTTCTCTGTTCTTGTAAATGTGCTCACTCCTTCCTCCTCTCCATAGGACCGGTTATCACGCTCACCTGTGCCGTGATGCTCTTGAACACTGATCTGCATGGGCAGGTGAGCCCCCCTGCATTCATACTGGAGAGGAAGGAATAATAGCCAATGAATAAGCTCAAAATACGGCCATTGACCACCAGATAGCACACAGCACTTGCATGCCATGTGGTAGAGGAAAATTAGGACTCTGTCATGACTAAATGCACATTTGTCCCCCTGTCCTCAGAATGTGGGAAAGCCCATGTCCTTGTCGAGCTTTATTTCAAACCTGGATGGGATGAATGAAGGCCAGAATTTCAACAGGGACACGCTGAAGGTGAGCTGCAGTCGGCTAAGGACAACAAAGTAATTTTTTTCATCTGTCTTATTCTTATTGATAAAGGTGTGAACACAGTAAGACCTATTATTGGTGCATTTCCTCATAGACAGTTTACTTGTAAAAACAGACAGCCCGTCAAACTCTTAACCATAGATCATTGTCTCAAAGTCCATTAGTCCCTCCATAATCTCACAGCATTTTATTGTGTGTTTTTTGTTCTGTTTTGATGCAGTATTCATGTTATGATTTTAATAGCTACCTTCTTTCAAACTAAATAGAAAAAATACCTCTGAGCCAATAGTGATACAGGACTTTTTGGTCTCCTAATGACATGGCTCAGTCTTTGCTTATTTCTTCTCTTCCAGGGCCTTTACAACTCTATTAAGAGTGAACCACTAGAATGGGCAGTGTGAGTAGATGGTCTTTCTTGTCTACTTGTCTGTCAGTCCTCCTGAATTGAAGATATGTGAATTGAAATTCCTCCTGAATTGAGATATGCATCTACTTCGTGTGTAGCTGCATATTTGTGCAGCTCTTCCTTGAATTCAGACTTCCACTTCCCTTAATCTCCACATGCACCCTTTCCCTGCTGCAGTACTTCTTTCCCTCACGTATTCCAACTGCACGTCCCCCCAGCCTCTCACCTCCCCTTTCTCCACTCCAGAGACGAAGAGGAACTGAAGACCTCCACCATGTTGCCGGGGGATGTTAGAACAGACGCACCGCCACGCTCCAGGAGCAACCCCTTCCAGGACGTGCCTCACGATGAATCTGCTGCAGTGTTTAAGCAGGGCTTCCTCACGCGCAAGACTCACGCGGACATCGATGGCAAGCGCAGTGAGTGTGACCGTGCCATGTGATCTGACCACAGACTGTGCAACGTGTGGATGGGAGTACATCCTTAAAAATCCAGAGTGTAGTTTTTTTTTGGAGTTTTGTAGCTTTTCATTGTCATAATAATGGAGATATTGCATGTTGAATCATGTATATGGCCTTGTTTTGCACAATATTTCCTGCTGTGTTTTGAACATGCTTTGTACTTGCACATTGGAAGTCGCCTTTGATAAGAGCATGTGCTAAATGGCAAAATGTATGCAAGGAGTAATGGTACAGTATGTGTACTGAATGTGTGACTAGAGGCTCACTGGCTTGAATTGTGAGACACCAGGGTTATATCAAACACATTATTTAAAAAAGCACCTCAGGCTGGAATTTTGGTTGAATGTGACAAACAGCTATATATCAGCCAATCAGCCTTTCAGCGTGGTGGTATAACTGTCATGTCCTCCTAAATGCTTACCTTGGTATTGGCTTTCAAATATTAGATTACATTACAGCCATTTGACGTAAATATTAAGTCCACTTATACATTTTAAATGAATAGGTACACTACTGATCACTCATCCCCAGTAATAAAATTTGCAAATTGGTTGTTTATGAAATGTAGTTGCCCCATGGTCAGGGGGTCTGCAGAGGAAATGAATCATGTTCTGAAATGTGATTTTTGTCAGCTCCCTGGGGGAAGAGAGGCTGGAAGACCTTTTACGCTGTGTTGAAAGGCATGGTACTCTACCTGCTGAAGGTGAGTGTCTGACTCCTAAGCCTCACTGTCACCATTTTTTCTTTTTTTTTTTCTTTTTCCACGGTCCTCCTTACCAATACAACAGTTTGTATACAACCTAATACCACTTTATCCCTCCCTCCTTCTCCTCTCATTCTCCTTTCACCTCTCCTCCAACTCTCTGTTTCCCTCCTCCTTCTGTTCTCCCTCTCTAACGGTGTCTCTCTCCCTCTCTCTGCTCTCCCTCTGACCCTTGCTCCCTCTCTCCCTCTGTTCTCTCTTCTTCCCTCTTTCTTTCCCTTGCCCTCTCTCCTTCCCTCCTTTTCTCCCTTGCTTTCTCTCTCTCCCTCTGTTCTCCCTCTCTCTGCTGCCTCTCTCTCCCCCTCCCTTTATTTTCTCTCCCTATCACTCTCCACCTCTATTTCTCTCCTTCTCTCCCTCTCTCTGCTGTCTCTCTCTCCCGCCCTGTCTCCCTCCCTCCCTTGGCTTTAACTCTTTCCCTCTCTCCACTGTCTCTCCCTCTCTCCCTCCCTGTCTCCCTCCCTCCCTTGGCTTTAACTCTTTCCCTCTCTCCACTGTCTCTCCCTCTCTCTCCCTCCCTGTCTCCCTCCCTCCCTTGGCTTTAACTCTTGCCCTCTCTCCACTGTCTCTCCCTCTCTCTCCCTCCCTGTCTCCCTCCCTCCCTTGGCTTTAACTCTTTCCCTCTCTCCACTGTCTCTCCCTCTCTCTCCCTCCCTGTCTCCCTCCCTCCTTTGGCTTTAACTCTTTCCCTCTCTCCACTGTCTCTCCCTCTCTCTCCCTCCCTGTCTCCCTCTCTCTCCCTCCCTCCCTCCCTGCTCCCCTCTCTCAGGAACAGTACAGCACGGAGTGGCAGAGCGCAGAGGAAGCGGTCAGTGTGCACCACGCCCTGGCGGAGCCGGCGGTCAACTACACTAAGAAGCAGAACGTCCTCCGGCTGCAGACGGCCGACTGGAGGGTGTTCCTCCTGCAGGCCACGTGAGTGAGCCACGCGCGCGTGTGTGTGTGTGTGTGTGTGAGAGAGAGAGAGTGTGCGTGTGCGTGTGTGTGTGTGTGTGTGTGCGCGCGTGTGTGTGTGTGTGTGCGTGTGCGTGTGTGTGTGTGAGGGAGTGTGTGTGTGTGTGTGTGCGCGCGTGTGTGTGTGTGTGTGAGGGAGTGTGTGTGTGTGCGTGTGCGTGTGCGTGTGTATGTGTCTGATAGTGTGTGATAGCTCTGTGGTGGTGTGTGGTCTGTTTAGATTGAGTGTGTATGTGTATAAAAACTGTTGGTATGTGAAGCAGTAACTGTACATACAATTGTGCATGCAATAGTGTGTAAGAGTATGTGTGTGGCAGATTGTGTGATGCAGAAACTGTGTGTATGAGTGTGTGTGATGTGTATATGTGTGTGTGATTGACTCACATGGCTATTTGCTTGTGTTGTACTCTGCCTCACTTGTATGTTGCTACAAAGCATCTTCCAAATGAAAAAAACATTAAAATTAATTAATGATAGAATGGCTGTGTGATGGTGTGTGTGATAGAATCTGTGCAAGGCTGTTTGTGATAGACTGACAGTGTTATGGTTTTTGCAATGAAGTAGTTTGTGTGTGTGATAAGGCCACTCTGCTAGGGATGGTGTGTGTGATGCCGTAAGCATTGCAGTGTGTGTGACAGATTGACTGTGTCGTGTGACATGTGTGGTCACTATGTGGTGATGTGTGTGTGACGGTGTGTGGTGACGTGTGTGACGGTGTGTGTGACGGGGTGTCTCCCTCAGCTCGACGGAGCAGATGAGCTCCTGGATCTGCAGGATTAACCTGGTGTCAGCACTCTTCTCCTCCCCTCCTTTCCCTGCTGCTGTGGGCTCCCAGAGGAGATTCAGCCGGCCCATCCTGCCAGCCACGCCCTGTGCCCTCACCCTGGTACTGTACCACACACCTGCACACCTGTACACACCCACACACCTGTACACTTACACACCTGCACACCTGTACGCTTACACACCTGTACACTTACACTGCCCTCACCCTGGTACTGTACCACACACCCACACACCCATACACTTACACACCTGTACACCTACACCGCCCTCACCCTGGTACTGTACCACACACCCACACATCTGTACACTTACACACCTGCACACCTGTACACTTACACACCTGTACACCTACACCGCCCTCACCCTGGTACTGTACCACACACCCACACATCTGTACACTTACATACCTGCACACCTGTATGCTTACACACCCATACATTTACACTGCCCTCACCCTGGTACTGTACCACACACCCACACACCCATACACTTACGCACCCATACATTTACACTGCCCCCACCCTGGTACTGTACCACACACATATACACCTGTACACTTACACACCTGCACACCTGTAAGCACCCACACACCTGTACACTTACAAACCCATACACTTATACTGCCCTCACTCTGGTTCTGTACCACACACCTGCACACCTGTACACCTGTATACACCCACACACCTATACACTAACACTGCCCTCACCCTAGTACTGTGCCACATACCCACACACGTTCTTTAAATGCACTCCCTCTTGCTTTGTGGCACAGTGGTAAGGAGCAGGGCCTGTAACCCAAAGCTTGCTTGTTCAACTCCCAGCTTGACCCTCCTGATGTACACCTAGGCAAGGTACTTACCCTAGGATTGGCTCAGGAAATATCCAGCTGTATAAATGGACGACATGTCAAAACTGTAACCTACAGTATCTAAGTCACTCTGGATAAGAGCATCCGCTAACTGAATGTGCACAAATGTATGCTGGAGAGTGTATCTTCTACACCTCCCTCTCTGCAGGAGAGCCAGTTGCAGTCTCACTCCCGCATGCTGGACTCCTTCTGTCTGGACCTGGAGCTCCTGCAGGAGGACCCTCCTGACGAACGCAAGGCCAAAGCGAGAGAGATAGAGGAGCACAAGCAGAGGGAGGAGTACCTGCAGCATGAGGTCAGAGAGCAGGGGCACTGCGTGTGTGTGTGTGTACGCGTGTGTGTGTGGGTGTGTGTGTGTGTGTGTGTGTGTGTGTGTGTGTGTGTGTGTGTGTGTGTGTGTGTGTGTGTGTGTGTGTGTGTGTGTGTGTGTGGCTTCTGCGTGTCAACGTATTTTATCACCAGGAGCTCAGTCACTGTCTTTGAGTGCCACCTGTCTGCCTTTTTTCCCACAGCCTCACTTTATTTACACTACAATTTATTTCTGCATTTATTTCTTGCCTCACGCACGCCCTCACCCTCTCTCTCCCTCTCCCTCCCCCTCTGCAGAAGACCCGCTATGAGGTGTACCTGCAGATGCTGGAGGCGTGGCAGAACATGGGCGGGGAGGTGGGCGGTCCAGTGGGCGAGGCCGAGCTGGACCGCTTCGACAGAGAGACATGGGCCGAGGGCAGAGCAGAGCGCAGGGAGGGGCGTCTAAAGAAGTCCTACTCTAGCCCCTCTCTGGACCTGGAGGCGGCCCCGCCCCCGGCAGTGACGGTCAAACGCAACACCTCGGAGAGGCGCACCTACCGCAAGGTCATCGTTCCACGCCGCAACAGGGACATGTGAAAGAGGAAGCCCCTGCCAAAAGTGCCGCCCTGGGACAGAGAAGAGTGTTATGAAAGAGGGCCCCCCACGAGATCACTGCTCTGTAGGGGTGCAGAGCACATGGCCTTAATGGAACTTCATCCTTTGTGAATACATCTCACCCCTTCCGCAAACCCCTTATTTATTTATTACCAAACACAGTGAAATACCTTTCTTGTTTTTTTTTTTTAAACTGCCATTTAATCTCCTCTGGAAACTAACTCTAGTGATTTTGTATACCTAATTTCAGTGAGATCCTACACGAATCCTACAGATGTTGGAGGTGGACCTGTTCAGCACAGGGGTTGAGAATGGTCCAAAAAACTCATAAAAGACTCTGTAAACTTCACAGGCCTATAATATGCAAAAGAAAAATAGATCTTTTTCACTTGCACTCACAGCAGACAGGGCGTTTGGACTCTGTGGACTTTTTATGCAGTGATATTCCCTTTAAATTAATTTTGAGAACTTGAATGGAATGACCAAGAAAAAAAAGCAACCTCATACGCATTCTGTGGGTGGTGAAATTTTTTGAGTCCAGTCGGATTGTTTCTACTTGACAGATGGGCACCTTCCGAGATGGGAGACTGAGACAAGGATACAGTTTCTAATCTGTCTGCGAATCTTTTTGGAATCCACAAGGACTACAGTAAACTACAGCTGATGCAGCTTTACAGTGAATGTGGAATAATAAACCCTTATCTCTGCAGTGTTGAGTATCTTTGATACTTTCAATACTTTATCTCTGTATTTGGAAAGAAGTAGAATATGTGCGATACAGGGATGTTACTTAATTAGCGTGTTCATTCTGCAGTGTTGACTCTTTCACCATAGGAGGGCGCTGTGCAACAGAACATTGTGAATGAAGGCACAGGAAATCAAGGAAATGCTGAAACAAAATATTATCATATTATTTTTTCTTATTTATTTTTATTTTGTCTGAGGGGAAAGTTCATGTTAATGTTTTGGAGAAAGAGCCTTTATTTACAATAGATTATGTTCCAATGAAAATGAAAATGAAATGTAAAATTGTTTCATTTCCATCTTTTGGACTAGTTGTGGTACCAGCTATTTAATCTTCACTGCAAAAGAA